>NC_139942.1:24682099-24802099 GCF_963454915.1 Gymnoscopelus microlampas | reverse complement strand
AGTACAAAAGTATTCATGCATCAAAGTATATTAATAGTACCAAAGTTTTGTTTTTCAAAAATACTTTTTCTACAAGCTCACAACTCATCGCAACTTTTACCGGGCGGAATTACTTTCTCTGTAGCATTCAAAGATTGTGAAAGATATAGTCTGGCTTGAGAAATTAAGCACAGAGCAACAAGATGAAGTCGTTCTTACACAGTCAAATCAGATTTCTCACTGTGTGCGTCTCCTTTATTGTTTCTCTGTTCTAGTGCAGACGGGATGAGAGAGGATACTTCCAAAGAGAGCAGGAGAGGGAGAAAGATAAAGAAAGTGAGATTCAAATCAAGGCTTACATTTTTAGTGAGCCCAGTCAGAGGAGAAGCTTAGGCAGGGACTAAAAGTAAGAACAGAGACGTGTCAAAAATGAAAGACGCCAACAGAAGGGTCAGAGGTTATGTTTTCAGTAGAGAAGGAAAGATGGTGAGCAGAGTACAGGAGAGTGATGGGAAAAGATTAGATTTTAGCAGTGGATTATTTCTGCCAGAACGGCGCAGCTTGTTAGGTTGGTCTTGAAGTGCTGAGAAACAGTTAGCAAGTGGGAGAACTAACGGTGACTAACATTGGCTGTTAACTTGCATAGTGGTTTTACTCAGAGAAGCAGAGCAGCTTCCACAGTAATGAGAGGACATACAGAAAGATGAGAGGTCCAGTATGTCTGACTAAACACAGTATAATGTCTAATGGTCTGGTGTCTAACTTCTTGCCTTGTAAGAGTTTAATGTCAGAGTTACAAAGATTAATTTGTGTGTGTGTGTGTGTGTGTGTGTGTGTGTGTGTGTGTGTGTGTGTGTGTGTGTGTGTGTGTGTGTGTGTGTGTGTGTGTGTGTGTGTGTGTGTGTGTGTGTGTGTGTGTGTGTGTGTGTGTGCGCATGTGCGTGTGTGCGCATGTGCGTGTGCGTGTGCGTGTTTCTGTGTGTGTGTGTGTGTGTGTGTGTGTGTGTGTGTGTGTGTGTGTGTGTGTGTGTGTGTGTGTGTGTGTGTGTGATTGTGTGTGTGTGTGTGTGTGTGTGTGTGTGTGTGTGTGTGTGTGTGTGTGTGTGATTGTGTGTGTGTGTGTGTGTGTGTGTGTGTGTGTGTGTGTGTGTGTGTGTGTGTGTGTGTGTGTGTGTGATTGCATGTGTGTGTGTGATTGCGTGTGTGTGTGATTGCGTGTGTTTATAACCATTTTCACACATATTGTAGCTTACTGTAGAAATATAACTATTGAGAACTTGGAGGGGAAAGGCTGGGAATAGTAGCAGCCTCCCAGGGCAGACCATGTTGGGGATTGATGACTCTTGTGAATACCTGTGTTCTAAAAAAGGAAAAATGTCCCACTGTCCCGTGGTGCTGTTGAGAACGAGGAAATATTGAATGTTGGTTAAAAAGACCACTCCGCAATAACAAAAAAAAGTCTAATTATAATAAGTGAACAGCCACACGTTCCCCTTTCTACTGTAAACCAGGACATCGTCCTGTAGTTATGCAGTCATTTGATCGGATCGCTCCTGCTTTCTTTTCCCCCTTTTAGTGTGTTTACAGTTTTGTCCTTATTGTTTAACCACTTAAGCCCTATTTTATACTTAGCTGATCTAGCTGATTTATCTCACAACATAAAATGTTTGAAAGTTTTCACCTACAGTATAATGACATGCCCAAAATAGGGACGTCAACTCGATTTGTCTTTGCTGTCCTGACTCACCCAACTGTACCATCCTCCACTCTGATGGAATATTTAATATCGTCCCTGTCGGACAGAAACCATCTCCTTAATTCAACATTTTGCGTTTTCCGTAAATTAATGCCTGCCTTTCTCCATGCTACAGTGTCACACATACAGTAAGTAGCAGAAATAGCCGATCTACAACATTATGCGATGCGTTGCGTTGGGAGCTCCTATTTATTTTTATTTATTTTAAAGTGAAATTGTGTCTCTGGGTTTTACAAAATGTTGTACAAGAGCTTGAGACAATAATAACTACACTGGATCCATTGGAAGTTGGAACGCATGGGTTCTTTTTTTTCCATTTCCTGAAAAGTAATGTTGGACATACGAGGTTTCCACCCGACACTGACAGCGATGATGTTATCATTTAGTCATCCATAACTGGAGAGAGAAATGGAGATAATGATGATTAGATTTCATAGTACTTGAGTGATGATATATATATATATATATATATATATTTTTTTAACACACCAGCTCCATCGCTGATTTAATTCACTCGGCAAGTCTTCAATACATTCAATTAAACTGTTTTGCAATTAAACTAATTATTGTAATCAGGTTTGATCATCTAACATCGCCCCAGTGATGAGGATTCAGTAGCATCTAGTATGCTAATGAGCACATTCTGAATCAGTTCTAGTCTTTTGATTGTGATGAGGGCAGGGCAATATTAATTACCCCATCTGGGCCGACCTTTATATCATATTTATTGGTCTCCGTCTTAAAGAAAAAAAGAAAAGCCTCGCTCTGCAATGCTAAAATATTATGTCTGAGGAGAAATTGAGGTTGAAACACTGGGGGTAAAGGTATAATTAAATTCCAACTCAATCTTGGCATGTCCGGCAGCCTGGGAATACAATGAAGGGACGGGGGGGGGGGGGGGGGGGGGGTGGGGGGGGCAGCTCTAGAGACTAAAGCCCAATCTAGGCGACGAAAATAGCAGACCTACAAGCTCTCAACGCGTCGCTACCGTGCCAGGTTGTGAGCTTGTAGGTCGTCTATTTCCGGCATGCAACACCGTCGCGCGACGAAGTATAAACCTGGCTTAACTTGACACTTTATTCAGCATGTGTCACCGTATAATTCCTCTTTGAAGTTGTTACTGTATATTGGAATTGTGATGGAAAAGGGGAAGAACATTATTACGAGCTAACAGTAGTGCTGTATACTCTAGCATTGGGGACATAACTGGGTTTCTATAATTACAGCGTAGATTTGGGTCAAAATACTGTTGGGTTTGTATTACCCCTCATGACCACTTAGGCACACTTGGTTATTTCATTTCGAGTGAATTGTGCATGAATACAATCCAGAAAGTATATTTTATTGGCTAAATAAAGCGCACCTCACGGGTATTAAATACATGCTTACTGCAAGCAGATAACGATACAAATGATCTCAGCAGTGCACACCAACACAGAGAAAGAGAGAGTGGAAATGATGGGCGTTGGAAGGAAGTAAACACAATAGATCCGCAGCGCCATACATTAAACCACATTACGCACTGAGAGTGTGATTACCTTCAGCTAACAACATTTCTATGTAGTTGTACTGGACGTGGACGATAACAGAATCTCCAGAAAGTGAATGATGCCCGAAAAATCCCACTATAGGCCTGCAATATTTCTTATTTATTCTATTTTAGTGGCCATAAAGTAGACCCTCCAAACAATATTTGTTCCTCTGCCATTGTCCTTGGTAAAGAGGACAGCTTCGCCAGCCCAAATACGGAACAATCTGTATGATACTACAGCTGCAACAGCAAAATAACCCAAAATAGGGCTCAATAACACAATTTGGCCAAAGTATTTCTATCAGGATTTCCCCAGACGCCTTGTATTCACTTCTCCTTCTGTTTCCTACAGATTTATAAGCTGAAGTCCCCCAACATTACTTATTTGTCATTGATAGATAGTGTTGTTTTTAGTATATTATAATGACTAATGATCTTATTTGTTGTGTTGTGTTCCCAGCCATGGACATGCCCACTGAGTTGACTGCCCTCAACATTACCCCACAAGGAGCCCTGCTGAGGTGGAACGCCCCTCTGTCCAGTGTTGACAACTATGTGCTCACCCTCACATACAACCAGGGTATGTGATGGATGGATGGGTGGATGGGTGGGTGGATGGGTGGATGGATAGGAAGGAATGAAGGAGGGATGTATGTATGTATTTATAAAGGAATTAGGAGGAATTGCCTTAACCCATTCAATCCAGGAACGCATCTGTGTCACTTTAGATTTCTTTGGCTATTCAAAAATAAAATAAACGTGAAAATGTGTGCAAATCTTTGAATATATATACATTTTTAACTCAAATTTGCTTTGCTTCTGGGGTCCCTGGAACAAAATATTTTGAGATGGGGGGGGGGGGGGGGTCCACGGACGAATACATATCATTTTGGGGGTCCTTGACATGAAAAAGGTTTGAGAACCACTGATATATAGCAACATAAGTAAAAAATAGATTTAAAAAAACTGTTAGGATTTAGAAGACAGAATCCCCAGAAGCCAATTTTTTTTTTTTTTTTATGTCAAAGATTTGGACAAATGTTCACGATTTTACAATAAAAATAGCAGATCTACAAGTTCGTAGCGCAGCATTTGTTGCCGTGCTAAGAGCTTGTATATCTGCTATTTTTGAATATCCCAAAGTATAAAATATTGGTTATAGCTAAAAATCCAAAATGACACAGTATGCGATCCCGGATTGAATGGGTTAAGTGAGACCACACAGACAGTATAGGATTGATTTCAACCATTATTACCAGCTATATTGCTGCGCAGAAAGCTCAAATATGCACATTGTCTACTACTGGTCAACATTAACACTGACTGTCTGTACGTTAGTTTGTATGTATCTCATCATCTGATCATTTTATGTGTACGGTCATAACCAGAGGCATAAAGGTCCCATATTGCTCAACTATCAGAGTCAAAGGTACAGTGTAATAAGTCAGTGTCTCCTGCCAGGAGTCAAAGAGCTAGGATGCTCAGCGGAAACTGTTTCGGCCGGCACGTTTCGAAGATATGAGATATGACTGTGTGATACCTCTTATAAACTGTTACAATGTACCTGAATCTCTGTAGGCTATACTATATTTTTCAACCCCCATTTAACAAGCATGCCTCAGTCCTATCCAGGTAGGTGAGCAATATCCACATTGCTTTTCTCCCTGTAGAGTCTGTATAAAATGTGTTCCCTGAAATGAATGGATGGCTGCCAAGGAAAGTCAGCCACCCTACACATTCTGCTTACGACCACCCGATGGATATTTGGAACCCGGCCCCGGCCAACGATAGAGAGCTGAAATACGACCATATAGTAACTCCCATAAGTGTCGAAGGGAATTTAAGGTTTCAAATAAAAACCAGCTGCTTTTGGCAGTTCACACTTCACAAAAGTAATTGTCGAGCATAAACAACCAGTCAAAGCTTTAACCACACTCAATCTCGACCATCAAGACATTAACCTCTGACTTTGATAAACTGTCTTTGAAAAACATATTTCCGTTGTCCGTGGCCTTACTTTAAACCAACCTGCATCCAGAGTTACCCAGAGAAATCCATATTTCTTGGAACCATAGAGTTGACGGGTGATTTATAACCTGTGTGAGCCAACAGCTGCTAAGTCAGATACAGAGGTTCTTTGTTGAGAATTGACATCCATCACACAAGTAATGTTGTAATGTCATTTAATGTGCTAATAGTCAAACCTTTACATGCACATGATGTCAACCATTGATAGTATCGTGAAAATTAACATTCATAACTAAAATATAACTGAAATATCGGTCCCCCCCCCCACCCTCCCTGCATTTGTCTATGCCCTGATTAAGTTAAAGCATACTGTACAGTTTCTGTGAGTGAGAAAGGTGCTGACAGGCCAAGTCAGTAATAGATCTGGCCATCGTCCTTACACTTGACACACACTTGGAAAGCAGTCTCTCGCCCTGGCCAGTCAATACAGCTTTCATCAATATCAACACAAATTATAAGTCAAATGACAAGACAGCCCACCAAGCGTATGCCACTGAATTATTGACACTTTGACATATTCATTAAATGTCCTTTTTTATTAGGTCAGCTTGTGTGGTGAAAATGTCATTCTGGTTACTTACTTTCTGGTAGATTTTTCAGAATCAATTGAATTGATATAATTGAGCTAAATGCATGATGACTTATCTATATTATCTCTAAACAGATTGGAGAACAGATTCTGCTCTAATTAGATTCATGAAATATGTTATTAGATAAGATTCTATGTATCCAGGTTTGAATGGATTTGGGCTTTTTATTTTTGTTTAATTTTACATTAGCTTTAACCTGTGCCAAAAACGTATTTCAAGTTACAGAATAAGAAACCTATATTGCCAAGTTGAAATTGTATTTTGTAAATTGGATGATGCAGTATGCGTAAAAGTGCCACAAAATGTATTGGATTCAAATAATTATTCATGTTACTTTTGATGAATGCTTTATTGTAACATGCTGTATTATCATATAAATGAAAATGTGTCTGTGGCTCTGGCTAAATGGAGTCAAGAGTCCATCCTAAAGTTTAATTCTGCTTTGGCAGAAAAGTCACTTTGACACTTTTCAGTTGAAAATGTGTATTTCGAGCAACAAGTCGCACGGTTCCTTTCTGCTGAAAGCAAGATATATGTGTTCTACTGTATCTTTCTGTGTTTTCCAGTTTCAACTGACACCATTTTTGTGGAAGGCAACGGGCAGGAGCACCAGCTATCCAGTTTGAAGCCCAGTACCAGCTATTCTGTAGCACTCTACGCTACCAAAGGACCCCTGACCAGTGGCACAGTCATTGCCAACTTCCAAACACGTAAGCATTCATTTTGTTCATTATATTCATTGGACTATTTTGGGACCACACTAAGAACAACAGCCAATAACAACACTATAAATACACACACTAAGCTTGCACACTTTTCCACATTAACATGTTGCTGCTTGCACCTGTATGAGTAGTGACAAATAAACCCTTTTCATTCTTGAATCTTGATCATTGAACACACCGTGTTCGTGTTGCGGTAGGAAATGTGTGTAACATCTTGAAACCCCTCGGAAATTGCCTCCGTATGCCCGATTCACGACCTCAGCATTTTTTCAAATACACAGAAGACACTCTATATGACTTCCTGGGATGGGATGTAGATTCAAAATCAGCAGAGTGTCCCAAAATATTTCAAAGCTTATAAAATGTTGATATGAACAAAGTAACTTTATGACTGAGAGCTATTTTACATGGCATGGTGGAATGCTCGATTCTGATTGGTCAATCATGGCAGTCTGTTATTTCTGGAGAGCAGACCGCTGCTATGAATAGCAGACCATTGCTATGGACGTAGTTCTGATTAATAGACAAATGGATCACATGTGTCAATCTGCAGAGTCTAGTAAGTTTTGTTGCTTTAACACACCGACGAGGAGAACCATGTGAGGCACTACCTGCTCATCGGGAGCAGTTAGGGTTTCAGAACACACCCAGGGGTAGCTGGGGATTGAACCGGAAACCTTACATTTCCTAAGTGGCCTCTTTACCACCTGAGCCAAGCTGCCGCCCCAGCATTTTGATATTTAGAAAGAGAGCGGTCGCGCAGACCGCCATCTCAAATTATTTAGAGAAGCAAATATTTGCCCCCCAGAAGCAAATATTTGAGTTACAAATGTTTGCTTAAAAAATATATATACATTCAAAGATTTGCACACATTTTCACGATTTTTCAAAAATAGTAGATCTACATGCTAATAGCGTGGCACCAAGCGTGCTTTTTGAATAGCCAAATTGCCATTGTAAAGCGCTTTGGATAAAGGCAGTATATAATGAGCACTCATCACTATATTAACATGTAATGCTTCGCAGTATAATGACTTGCAGATGATTCTCTGATGAAAATCTGTATGTACACCAGAGAGGTCAGAGGTCAACCCAGATTGAACCCATGAACAGCCATTAGGCTGTCAGCCTAATTGTCCATTCACATTCCTCTTTCTATGGATGGATTGTTAGCCGAGGCGTCATTTCAGAAGAAGAAAATAGAAGAAAAATCTGATTGTTTTGCAACGTTCAGAGGTGGAGAAAGATGCACAAAAGACCTTAATTGGAGGTTAAATGCGAATGAGGGATGGCAATTTCCTTCCCCTGGCTGGGACCCCAAATGACACCCCTGATTGTGTAGAAAGCTTCAGGGCCAAGGAATTGTTCTAGTTTATCTAGAGTGGTGTGTGTGCCTCTACATAAACTTTATGTTCTGGACTTCTTGCGAGAGAGAGAAAAAAAAAACTTTTCTTGTCAGCAGAGGCGTTCATATCCCCCAAGGAGGACGAGGCGACAGTTTCCTGGCCTGCACTGCAGCAGAGAGAGGGAGAGAGGGAGGCTGCAGGAAACACAAGATACACTCGCACAACGCGCCCAAAAGCTGGGCTACATAATCTCCACTTCAAAACTCAAGTGGGGCTGTAGGACGTTAGATGCTCCTCCATCCAGGCCTATATATACGCATCACACCACATATACATATACACAGACACCAGCTCTTGGCAGCTTAAACCACTAAAACCGGGAACGCACCTGTGTAGCCACTTTAATCATTATTTTATACTTTAGCTATTAAAAAATAGCAGATATACAAGCTCATAGCGCGGCCCGAGTGCCGCGCTATAAGCTTGTAGATCTGCTATTTTTGAAAAATTGTGAACATTTGTGCAAATCTTTGAGATATATATTTTTTACAAATTACATTCTTAACTCAAATCTTTGCTTCTGGGGGGTCCCTGGAACAAAATATTTTGAGATGGGGATCTGCGGCCAAATACATTTTGGGTGGTCTTTGATATGAAAAAGTTTGCAAACTACTGATATTATAGCAACATAAGTTTTTCCCCCAAAAAAATAAATTTGTAGAAGCAAAGATTTGAGTTACAAATGTTCACTTTAAAAAATATATTCAAAGATTTGCACACATTTTCACGATTTTAGAATAGCCAAAGAAATCTTAAAATGACACACAGATGCGTTCTCGTTCTCGGTCTTAATGGGTTAAGGTGCTTCTAATTTGGGAGACAGACTCACACAGCCACAAGGCTGTGCTGCAGTACCTCTTGTGCTTTCATGTCGTTCCAGAGAGCAGAAGAAATGTGCATTTCTACCCTTGCCCTACAACTAACTAGACGTCTTCAAATGAGATCAGACTGGAGAGATACTTTGATGTAGCTGACAACATGGAGTCGGTAATGAGATAGATTTTGTGTAGTTTCAAGCAGCACCTTGCTTTGAATCGATCGGGCATGCCGCCGTGTTGATGGTGACTTTCAGTGAAACTGTACCCCCTGAAGAGAGCGGACAGCAATTATCCATGCCACTGCAGCTTTGAGTGAAAAGTATTGGATGAGGTGACATTATGTGGAAAACTTCCCATAATGTTAACTTGCTATTGGGCCTTGCCATTGTGAAACACAAGGAGTATGTTGTACTGTATACATTTACATTTTTATCTTATCTAGAATCTCTGTGCGCAGATTGACACTGCATTCAGATACAGTATGATGCAGTTTGATTTGAATAGAGATTCAATGTTTAACCATAGAGGGTATACAGTCTATGGGAGATATACTGTATTTTATCTCTTAGTCTTCTTCACAAATTAGCTTTCTATGCACATTCAGTTTTTATTATGAGTGAAGACATGAACCATATCAAAATTCTTGATAGTCTATAAATCTAACCTTTACAGCATTGGGGCTGCTTGTTCAGGAGAAAGTTAGCGGAGCTTAAGACACAGAATGACTTGTGTTTTATGGAGCTTGCGATACCCATAGGACTGAAATGGTGAATTTTACTCAACTGTCTATGACAGATACAAACTGATATGTGTTTGGCCGTGGACCCCCATTTTGTGCCAGGGACCCCATAAGAGAAGGTTGTTCCACATTTTTCTAAATTTGGCAAAATCTTTAGAGAATAGCCGGTCTACAAACTTGCAATGGGATGTGTTGTGAGCTTGTAGATCTGCTATTGCTGAATAGCCAAAGTATAAAATAGAGTGATTAAACTGAATTTGTTGCTATATTAACTCATTTTCCTGGGGACCCCCTAGAACCCCCTCAAGGACCCCTGGGGATCCCGGGACCCCACTTTGAGAACCAGTGATCCAGTGAACCAGTGAGATAGGCTGAACAAAATGACGAAGGAAAGAGACCTGACATGAGATTAGAATACCTCTCAATCTGAAATGTCATATATTCAGTATTTTATGACTTTAGAAAATGTTATCAATATGAACATAGTGTCTTTGGTGAGCTGTAACATCAACTCTGTGAAGTCATCACAATGTATCACATTGCACCGTTTGATTCCAATTTGACTGGAACAGGATCTTTCTCATTTGTTGTTACTGGTTATTGTATGATTCTTCTTGTCAGCTCAGTGCTGGTAATTTCATGGAATTATGTGGCCCGCAACCTAAGACGCTGCCACTGACCTTCTCTACCCTGGTAAACATCATTTTGGTCAGAGCCATCCCTTCCATCGTGTTTCCTCTGTCTCTCTGGGGTGCTACAATACGCTGTACAAGACCTCACAGGTTACTTTATGGGGTCGTACAAATGGGGTTGTGCAGTTTATTTCTTATCCACATGGACCCTGGTGTCCCTTTTCTGGGGATGAACATTGGTCAAAAATAGCCTAGCAAAATATCTACAAGCTTACAACGAGTGGTAGTGATGCGCGGGTTGACCCGTAACCCGCGGGCCCCGCGGGTCAACCCGCGGCGCGGGTGGGTCAAGTCAGAATTTCGGAGAATTTTATGCGGGCTGCGGGCGAGCGGGTCAGCCGCTCTCACACGCAAAAAAATAAATAAAATCACATGCTCTTGTTTTGTCTTTATTCCTAATAAGAATAAGAATAATAGCAATAAAACAGTTTGAATACACTTGGGGATTATTTTCTAACCATGATTTTACAGAATAAAAAAAAAAATCGCGGGTCGCGGGGCGGGTTAATCCATAGATTTATATATGGGTTCGCGGGGCGGGTTGAGGCGGGTTGGGTTCCGTCGCGGGGCGGGGCGGGTCATGAAAAAACCCGACCCGCGCATCACTAACGAGTGGCATTGTGAGCTCGTAGATCTAATTAGCTATTTTTGCTGAAGAGATTTGGTGTTGAGGGACAAAAGGAGCAGACCTAATATAGAGTCCTGGGAAACTCAAGTCAACTAAGTATATAGGGTTTAAGTGGTTTTAGAGACCAAGCTATCATAGCGTATTGGAGGAACATATCTCACAGCTGCAATTCAATAGTACTCCACTTAAAATGTGACTTCATTTGTAGCTGGGGAGTTAGAATTAAATTAAGCAGCATTGGGGGACTGATCCATGAGTTTAATCAAGCACTGCCCTTTTAGTAAAATCTCATTTATATACACTGTTTTTGGTCAAATTAATTATAAAGTGTTGCAGGCCATTGAGCATGGCTGCTCAAGTGCCAGCACCTCCATCATGCATGTGTGTATGTACACACGCACGCGTGCACACACACACACACACACACACACACACACACACACACACTGACATGTAATCACACCAGAGGGTGACTGAGTTCCCTCAACTTGAGAGCGGCCTTGTCTGGATGTTCATTAGAGCCCCTAATAGAATTCCTAATGCCCAGTTATGCTCTGCTAACACAGCCTGTTTTTTCTTTTTTACTCTACGCTCTGATAGAAAATGTCACAGTGTGAATGTGCTGTGAAAGCTAGGGGATGAGTGCGCTGACTTGGTTGGTTTAGCTTGTCTCGAGTGCTGCCAACGTCTCTCTGTTTCAGCCTATCTCTGTCTCTGTACTTAGCCATGGAGACTCACGGCTCACACCAGACCACAAAGAGAGAAACTCAACGGATTATAACCCAGAATGAAGGATTCACAGCTTGTACCCAAAGTTTGGAAATGTATCTCATGATCAAGAAAGAAGTTTAATCGCTTAAACCCTACAGTATATGGTTGACTGGGGTCCCTCAGGGCTTTATACTGGCGTATTTTCTGTTTTTGCTCTACAAGGCTTTCCCCAGAATAATGGCTGCTGGGTTGGTTAATTTAGTGAAAGTGTTTCGTCATCCGCAGTCTTTGGGAGTCAGGGCTAGCTATCACTTCCCAGTGATTGGTGGTACAGCATATTCTCTGAAATGCTGAGCATGCCGCTGCAAGGCAACACAGCTGTCCAATTAGAACAATTAGCCTGTTATTGCTGGTTCAACGTGGCTTCTGTGCTGCTGACTAGGCAGTTTAAAGCCAGGTCGGTCACCTCTGTAGCCCATGATTTTTGTTAAATACAGTAGCGTTGTTGTTGTTGTTGTTGTTGTTTTTATTGTACTTTAGGAGTGATGGGCATCACAATGTATTCCTTTTCTTTCCTGAATATTAAATAGCTACTGTCCATAATTTCCAGTCCTCAGTGAGACTACAAGAGGGGGAAGAATGACAGTTAAAATGCTAAGAAAGATTTGATCATCGGGATCTCGAGATCCACATCTCGAGACGCCATTATAAAATAAAAGTTATATAACATTTTGTGTGTGTGTGTGTGTGCGTGTGCGTGTGCGTGTGCGTGTGTGTGTGTGTGCACTTTTCTTATACCACAGATTAGAATTGTGTTCATTTCAGTTTATTAACCCAAAGTATTGATTTCAAAAGCAGCAGATTATGAAAGCAAACAAATCCCCAATGTAAGTTACATTCAAAGTCCATTAGCATGCATCACCATCTGCGCAAATTCACCCAATTAAAACCCAGCAACATCTACCCCATTGAACAACTTCCCCCCGGTCCATTCTTACATCAAATTATACCACGACTCGCCTCAGACCCTTTTTCCATCTGCTTGCCTGCCGCTGTTTACAGCCCGGGATCCGTTTACACAGCCAGTTTAATGAGAGATTAGATAAAAAAACAATCCCAATCATCTTATTCACATTTGAGTGTCCTCTGTGTCGCAGGATGGGACTGTGGAACCTGCCAACGACTAAACTCAACACCTGTTTACCTGATTGTGTACCCCGACACACACACGTTTAATTACACGCAGAGAATGAGAGGAGAGGCCGAAGGCTGGTATAATTGGGGAACGAGAGAGGGGAATAAAAGAGGAAGGAGAAGAGTGTGTGTGTGTGTGTGTGTGTGTGTGTGTGTGTGTGTGTGTGTGTGTGTGTGTGTGTGTGTGTGTGTGTGTGTGTGTGTGTGTGTGTGTGTGTGTGTGTGTGTGTGTGTGTGTGTGTGTGTGTGTGTGTGTGTGTGTGTGTGGCGCAAGCTTTCTCGAGCCTTAGATAATCATTTATAAACGTATTCAACTGGTCTGATTGATAAATGTGTTCTTTGATTTTGAAACGGAAGCATTGTGTTTTACTGTTAGAGAGAGAGGCACTGGTTGTGGCCAACCAGTGCCTCTCTCTCTCTCTCAAGCTCTGCCATCTGTCTGCTTGCAAAAATGCATCTTTAGACAAGATACAGTAGATGCCAATGCTGAAGCAACATCAACCAGCGTGAGGCGACGACAGCGAGAAACAACACATTTCCACTCAGCCTCTCTGGCCAAACAGGATTGGAATGGCAGTTCGTCAGATAACAGGAGGAGGCGTAGCAAATGCAAAGAAAGACAGAGATGAGATGAAGGAGTATAGAGGGAAGAGCAGGAGGCGTGCTGTGTGTGTGTGTGTGTGTGTGTGTGTGTGTGTGTGTGTGTGTGTGTGTGTGTGTGTGTGTGTGTGTGTGTGTGTACTGTATTACTATACTTGTGAGGGCCAAATGTCCCCACAAGTATAGTAGATTTTGAGAAATAGACATTTGTAAAGACCGTTTTCCTGGTTCTCACAGAAGAAATGGTTGCTGTATGGTTAAAACATAAGCGTTACTTGGCGTTAGTCTAACTGTTCCAAGAACATTCAGGTTTGCATTTGGATTAAGATTAGGCCTTTAGAGGTTATAGGTTTAGGGGTTAGAGTTATGCCCAGTTTATACTTGCGAGCCGATTGCTGTCCTAAAATGTTGACGTCCTCGCAAAGTAATACAAATGTGTATGTGGCGTGTGGGGACAGACAAAGTAGGAGGATGCGGAGAAAGGGTATCAAGTGGAAGGGATGGAGGAGGAATAGGAAAGGAGGCAGCTTGATAGATGGGAGGACGGGGCGATTATGGGCTGAGAGGAGCACGTCAGTGAGTAAGAGAAAGGAGGAGGCCAGGAGATTATAGGAGGAGAGGGAGAGGTCCCTACGTCACCGTGGAGACGTGGACTCTTGTTCACCTCAGTACTGTATAATATCATCAGGTGGAAACCTTGTATGTCCAAAACCTTCTACTACATTCACTTTCATTTAAAAAAGTAATAAATAAAGCTCACAACGCGTCGCAAGGTGTTGTGATCTTGTAGTTCAGCTACTTTTGCTACTGTTGTGTGACACCGTTGTAGGGCATGATTATTATTTTTTTTTTAAAGTTAAAACATCAAAATAAATATGCCGATACAAGGTTTCTGCGAGACAGAAACAATATCCTTTCAGTCTAATCTGCAGAGCGCAGTCCTCTCTCTCTCTCTCGCTCTCTCTCTCGCTCTCTGTACTGTAGCTGCCTTCCTCCTCTGTCTATCCTCTTGTCTTTACAGCTCTGTTACTCTGTGAGGCTTCGGCCCATCACTGCCTGAGATGAGTTGCCCTGGACACTGTGAGGTTATCCAGGCGAACACACACTGTTAATTAGTGAGCTGTCAGGGATCCCTCACAAGTCACAACACACACACTCACGTGCGCACATGCACGCGCGTGCACACACACACACACCACAAGGCAACAGGAATGGTTGATTTGACATAATTTGAGCTTTACTGAAGTTTTTTGGTGTGTGTGTGCGTGCATGTGTGTGTGCGTGTGAGCGCTAGCTCTGGGCTGAAACCTGGGTCAGCCGTTAAACTAAACTAGCTAAAGGCACAACTCTTCAGGGCTAAAGGCAAAGCATTCTTGTCAGCCTGTCACTGAAATACTATATTTTCAGAATGAGAGAGAGAGAGAGAGAGAGAGAGAGAGAGAGAGAGAGAGAGAGAGAGAGAGAGAGAGAGAGAGAGAGAGAGAGAGAGAGAGAGAGAGAGAGAGAGAGAGAGAGAGAGAGAGAGAGAGAGAGAGAGAGAGAGAGAGAGAGAGAGAGAGAGAGAGAGAGAGAACCAGCCGAGAATCAAAAAGTCACCGAGTCAGAGGGGGAGAACTAGATTATCTTTCATCTCCTCGTCTCAGCATTGACAGTGCAGTATATTAGCAGAGCAGGAGCTAATCTTTGTAATCACCTCAACCACACTGTGAGCGAATAGCTGATGATGCACCCCGCAGGTTACAGGTATGATGTAACCCCGGGAAACCACTTCCCCAATACGAAGTCAACCTGTGTTGTACAGTAGGTGGCATCAAAATGAGCTTCCGTTGTGTCAGAAGGCCTGTCCCACCACACAGGGAGCCAGAAGTCACCCCCAACTCGAGTGATGTAAGTTGGGGAAATAGCGTTAATAGTGTTAAAGAAGCCACGGTAATCATAATGGCTATTAAAAAATAAGCTAAAAACGCTGTTTGGGGAGGAAAAACTAAACTGCATGTTAAGTGTGATGTAACGGGTGGTAAACTTGAGTGGGCTCTCCAAACGAGACATCGTAATCTCGGCCTGAAAAATATTCCAAGACAAGGATGATGCCTGGGTGAATGAATGTGCTTACTGCACCGTGGAGATACGGTTTTGTTAAAACATCAGGTAAACCTGTTGCAGTATAACGTCTCTGTGCATAATGCAGTTTCTGCCCTTGTATCCTATGACTCCATTAGTGCATGCATCTTTGTTCCCTCACAACATTGCCTTTATGAATGTATGAATGCTGGGGTCTTACTCACTTGTGTGTGTGTGTGTGTGTGTGTGTGTGTGTGTGTGTGTGTGTGTGTGTGTGTGTGTGTGTGTGTGTGTGTGTGTGTGTGTGTGTGTGTGTGTGTGTGTGTGTGAGCGCCAGAAATGACTGTCTGTTCGATTTAGTTTGATGTATATTTATTATAACACTAGAGTTTCGGGGGGCTACGCCCCCCTCAACCCCAGCCGCGCACGGGGCCCAGCGTGGCCGTGTGTATATTGGGGACCCAAATCGCCGGAGTGAAACTGTGGAAAAGTATTTTTGAAAAAGGAAAAAATTTGAAGAAATAATATTTGTTATGTTTCAGGGGGTCCACAGGGGGTCCGCGGACCCCCTGATGGTCCACTGACCCCCTGTGGAGTGTTGGGACGCGCGGGGACACCCCTGGAACATTGCGGACCATTTCGGGGTTTTTTTTTTTTTCATGAAGGTGGTTGCTTGTTTCTGGCGCAGGCTGTGCAAACCTGGCAGTGGGGCCGTGGCTCGGTCAGTGAAGACCCTGTAGTGCGGATGATATGTGGCATAGAGGGGCAGATTGTAAATCCACAGAGGAAACATCCGTGGGCTACCATTGGTTCAGCGATGTGTGCGGTCGCCCTGCGGCCCCTCCTCCTCCACCAATGTGCAGTATTGAGAGCCCTGACGTCACAACAATTGGAGCGATGGGCACTGCACTGTGGTTGGTTAGGGTACACCTAGGCAGGGTTGAGCTGTAGGGGGTACGGGGGGGTACGGCGTACCCTTTGTTCTGACACTGTGGGAGCTGGGGGCGCGCGTGCACGCTCCGTCAGCGGCGGTCTTTAACGCCTTAAAGTTTAAAAACAATAGCCTGTCAAGGTTCGCGCCGTCAGTGGCGAGCCGTTCTCAATAGCGTCTACCTGGCTGCTTTGCATAACATTAGGCTACTCGAGAAAAGACACGGACTTGAATTGAATGTGTTACATTCCTCTCACAATGACAGACAACATCTCTGCACTGCAAGGTGTGAAGGGGAGGATCGCTTAGCAGAGGACCCAGTTCTCTGAGACAAGACAAAGACAAGTTGTCTGATTATTTTAAGTAGGCCTACTTATGTGTGGGTGAGTCTATGTAAAGGGATTTTATATAAAATTAAAAGGAAAATACAATAAATAATTTGAAACAAAAATAAAAACAACAAATTAACAATGCAACAATACAACAAAATAATAAGACATATGATTACATTAATAATCACATGTTGAATACAGTATTTCAACTAGCACTGAGCTGAGTGGCTATGTGCGCGCACGTGCGCGCGCGTGACGCCATAAAATACAGTACCCTTAGTTAAAAAATCCACAGCTCACCACTGCACCTAGGGCCCAGGTAGAACCCAGTTAAAGCCTGCATGGGCAAACCCAGTTAGGACCCGCCTTGGTCCCACATAAACATGGCTAGTTGGGGCCCACCTAAGGGCCAGGTAGAAGCTACTTATAGCCTGCATGGGCATCGCAGTTGGGACTGAAGTGGATGCCGCTGACATTGCTGACATGGGGTCCATATGGTTTAGCCCACCTTGAAACCATATGGGAACTACGCTGGCATGCTGGCTGTAATGCAAACGCTGCATCATACCTGCAGTGTGTAGTTTGATGTTGTGTGTGTAGCAGATATACCTGCAGTGTGTAGATCAATGTCCATAGGAAAGTCAATGCCCAGCAGTTTTTTTTTCCCCAGCAGAGTTTCTAGTGTCTCTGTGTCTCTCTGGAAGAGGTTGCACATGAACTCTGCAGCCGCACTGAGGCGCTCCAACACAAACACTCTGACATTAAGCTGCTTCACACAACAAACATCAGCACCACGCTGCTGTTTGTCCAAAAGACACAATATCTCCTCTCCCACCGACGTCATGTGTTCATTTATCGACAGGCGTACAGACTCCTTTTGACACATTTTACGTCGTTTATCCAGCTCTCACTGATTCTCCACATCGGGCTGTTATTTTGCTGCGATCAAGTCAACGATGTGAGAGATTAGCTATCACAGACGGACGGACAGGGGGTGAAACATAGTCTTGCGCCATGCCTTTCGGCCTGGCGGAGACAATAAAAAACCGAAAGTTTCTGCAACAGAAGTAGTCAATAAACTATGCTATGAAAACATGGGCCACATTGGCAAAGAATGTAAGAAAGAGGCAATCATGTAGAAAATAGCCGATCTCCAAGCTTACAAAGCCTGTCAACGTGAGGCGTTTCGAGCTTGTAGATCGGCTATTTTCACAATATTTACTTGTGGAACGGAGTCAAACAGAATGGGGGGGTCCCAGATCAAGTACGTGTATTTTGGGGGGGGGGGGGGGGGGGGGGGGGGGGCGGCGTGAAAGGGTTGATAAACACTGCTCTAATCGGAGCGAAATTATCTGAAATTACTCCATGACCATAATGCAGCCTAACATGCATTGCACGGGGCGGTCCTGCCATTACGTTAGTTACTGTAGTTGCTGTGGAGCTACATAGTTCTCCAGAAGACACACACAAACATACACCATGTACAATGGACGAACTGAGCAGCAATATAGACATTCACCACACGAACGTGCATTGTTGACAAAGTGATTGCACAGCCGCTGCAGGCATGACAACCAGGTTAGCGTTAGCGACATGGCAGCTATCACAGCGCCCTGTCCGTCGTGCTGCAACTGCCTGTGATGGCTACAGCAGTAACAGCAAGCTGTCTGCGATGCCATTGTCTGGAGACTGCTCTTAGCGTGACACGACCAATGAGAGTGAGCGCTGTAGTTGTTGCTAAGATACGGTGGCGTCTCTGCCCCATAGCTTGTAGATCTCTCACACATGATTGGCGTAGGCTGCGTTGCCAGGTCTGACTTTGTGTCTAAGCAATGGTCGGCTTATTTTTGCGCGCCTTTGGGCTCGTTTGCATTGTGCGCACGGCAGCGCTTGTTTAGCGTACGTCAGCGCGACGTGGCAACGGACGTGGCAACGTGAAAGGTGATTGGCTGGTGAAAAGAAACACCCGACGTTACACCAGAAATGGTGCCTGGAGAAAATGGTGACCAAAAAAAAAGTTTGGAAAAAAAGGAAAAAACCCCCGCAGCGGCTGCCTGCTGTTGTGGTGATGAGGTCGTGCGCACGGTAAACGGTACGAAGCTGCCTCCCCTTCCGTTTTGTCCGACATTTGGTGAGTAGAATTAATTATGTTGCGCGGTGGAAAAGGTGTAGTGAACAGTGAGATGTCCCCTACGCGAGGCGTAAATTCAGCGCGGCCGCCGTGGCGAGTCAGTTGGCGACATGTGGTCTGGCGGTGCGTTGTTTATTCGATAACAGAGCTGTGGGGTGTGGACACCGAGGGTGCGGAAGTCGGTCAGAGCTGTGGGGTGTGGACACCGAGGGTGCGGAAGTCGGTCGGCATTTATATAGTTAGATTGGCCTTGGCTAAATTAGCTGTAATGTAGAAATATTACCTGGGACACTATTCTGTAATTTATACACTTTTGCTGTTGGTGCCTATGTGCATCCTGCAGGTATATGGGATTTCACCATCTGCATAATCATATTTAGCCTTTAGATATTCAGTATTTGCTTCTAGATGCCTTGTTATTCACTGTCACAAACACAGGGATATTGAAAGAGTACACGAAAAAGTATGAAGGTGGATACAGCAGCTTGTCCTAAATAAGCCCTGCGGCAGGATACAGCATATGAGCTCATATTGATATTACTGTACGCATGTAAACACACTCACAACATGAAGAGAACTCCATATGCGGCCTTAAGCCTTAAACCAAGTAAGCTTTGCTTGCTTACTGTTGGGACCTGGGGATTACAACACACATCGTGCAAAATTATAAGACAATTAAGACACATTTACAGCTCAATCACCTCAGCTGTTGCCAACAATTCACACGGATATCTAACAGAACACAGTCTGTCATCTTGCCAAGCATGTTTGTTCTCGGTGGAAGTAGCATGACTAACTGATTTGTAAATAATGTAAATGGAAACAATTTCAAGCAACCCGTGTCCAACAGCACCAGCAGGGCTAGCAAGGCAGAGACACTGATGCACACCCTGTACAGTCTGGTTCCATTTGTACACTCTTGAAATTGCAAATGGATATATTACACCAAGGTTTTTACTGTGTACATGTTGCTCCAGTCAGGCTGACAGAACTCAGAAATCTCCCATTGACACTGTTGCTGCACAATTACAGATATTCCATGGTAAAAAGAAAGAAGGAAGAAACCCGTCAAGTTGTCAAATATTCTTTGCTCTCTACGCTTCTATAATTTTCCCTCTGAACAAGAAACTATAAATTTGAAATGTTGGCTGTTTGTTTGCACCTGATAAAATAAATTGATAGGAAGATTTGTGTGCTCCAGTACTTCCCTCTTTGATGAGAACATTGTATTATGAGAGCAGAGACTATCAAGAGGCTAGAGAGCAGTTGTTACATTTTCCGTTTTTGGTACTCCTATTTTGGCTTAGACTTTCTTACCTTAATCTATGTCAAGGTAAGAATGTATTCCACTTCATAACTGGAATATCTATTCTGCTAATTAAATGCAGGTTTATTGTATGCGCAAAACACTGCCCTTGACACCATGGGATTTGCCTATGAAATGAATTGCAGTGATTGTGATTTTTTTTCAAATATTTTAATTGATGTAATATTAGAAAGTATTTTAACCACAATAACCCCGGTTTCCTTATTTTGTGCATGTCATTATAGGCGAAACAAAAACAGTTTAAAGTTTAAAAGTTTTGATAATACAAATGTTTCTCAAAGATTTTCTAAATTTTTCTGAAAAGCATTATTATTAAAATATGTTTTAAAATAGCAGATCTACAAGCTCACATGTTGCATCTTGATGTGTTGAGAGCTTGTAGATTGGCTATTTTCACTATTCATCATACACAGAAGTATAGAGCTTACGTGGTTATAAAGCATTTCTAGAGTTAGCAAATATTAACAACTAGAGTTTCGGGGGGCTACGCCCCCCTCAACCCCAGCCGCGCACGGGGCCCAGCGTGGGCGCGTGTATATTGGGGTACCGAAATCGCCGGAGTAAAACTGTCCAAAAGGAAAAAAAAAAAAAAAAATGTTGGGGAAAAATTTTAATATTTATTTTTAACTTGGTGGTCCGCGGACCCCCTGGTGGTCCGCCGACCCCCTGTGAGTGTTGGGACCCCCGGGGACCCCCCTGGAACATGGTGGACCCCTTCGGCTGTTTTTTTTTTTTCATGCACGGTTTGCTTGTTTCTGTCGCTTGTTTTTGAAAACCTGGCATGAACGTGGCAACCCGACTGACATCACTGACGTATCCTTGGTATTTGTACTTCCGGGTTGCATAATGATGACATCACTGTCGAGTCCTTTGGTGTCATGAACCTAGGCTGGTTTGTTTACCAGATGTGCCAGCGTGCTATGGTGCTGTAGTGTGGCCGTCGCCGTGTGTTTGTGTGTTTGGGGTGTGCATGGCACGTGAAGGACGGACATATTGTGATGGAGACATGAGTGAAGTGAAAGTAGATGAGAGGAGATGGGCAGAGTTCAATGGCGGCCGCTCGTGTTGTTTCGGCTCTGTTCGGCTCAAGCCGTCGCCGTTCGGTGTCGGTGGTGCGCACGCTAAACGGTACGAAAGTGATTCACAGTCCGTTTTGTCCGTAATGTGGTGAGTGGAATAAATTATGTTGCGACGTGGAAACTGTGGAGTGAGCAATGATAGGTGCCCTACGCCACCCGTAAATTGTGAAAGTCCGACGTGGCTGCTGTGTTGGCGAGCTGTGCTCTGGTGCCGTTGTGTTTACTCGAGTACAGAGCTGTGACTATAGCGTCAGCGGCGCGCGGAAGTAACTTGTCGTTTATATAATTAGATTTCAAAGAACCAAATGACTGTATACATCATTAAAACACATTTGGGACCTGAAACTTTGGCCATTTGTTTCGTAGAATGAAGGGATCCCCTCATAGTTTCCTGGCAAGAATTGGTCATGAAGCAATGACTTACAGTATAAGTGATGGATGTTGTTGTGTGTGTCTGATAGCCATGGACGCACCCCTGAACCTGACAGCCAGCGAGGTGAACCACCGCAGTGCTCTTATCTCCTGGCAGCCGCCAATGGCAGATATCGACAATTACATGCTCACCTACAAGTCAGCTGATGGCAGCCGCAAGGTACGTAGGAGATACATGTCTCTTAAGCACGCACGCACGCACGCACACACAGCAGTATATACACAAAGGTGGCACTATGTATTTACACATTCAGACTCTTCCTCCATAATACCCAGTAATCCGTAGAAGACATTATGAGGATATTATCACATCCTACAGATACTCTAGTCTAGTGTTTATTCAGACTTCCATTAGTTTACATTTAGGACTAGTCATTTTGGTTTCTGGTAAAATTATTCACCAGTTATTTTGTATGTCTGTAACAAAAATAAAATATTGATCAAAATGTCCATCACAAGCTAGCATGGTGATGACCCCTGGCGTTGACCAGTTGGTGTCAGCCATGCTCCAAAAATACAGTGCAGCCTTTAATTAACTCTAGCTGGGTTGACGACTCAGTCAAACCAGCGTGAGTGTGTTAGTGACTCGGTCATGTGTCAATGGGGTGGTGGGTCGGTTCCGGCTGGGGGTCTGTGTTGCATCCTCCCCCTCTGTGCCTTTGCGTCCCCTGTCTAGTCCACAATAAAGCAACAACTGCCTATATACTGTATATCGTTGCTGTCGTGTGGAAAGCTTGTATGCCCAGCTCGGTTACTTTTCAGGAAATGGAAAACAAAATAACATGTGTGTTTCAATGGATCCAATGTAGTCGTTATTTATCACAAACTCTTGATAATGCTTTTCATTGGATTAATATTTATAAAGCCCAAGATAGCGTTAATCACTTTCACTTTCACAAAACCGACTTTTCTGTAATACTTGTAATTTACTTGCGAGTATTTTTACATCGCAGTATTGATACTTTTTTTTAAGTAAAACATGTACTGAGTACTTTTTCCACCACTGATGACACCCGCACGCAACTAAGTGCAACTTGGGCCTCACACTCAGCTGTATAGTACAGGACAGCGCTGCAACGAGAGATGGAAGCACTGCTGTCCAGACTGCCGTTTCACAGTGGGTCATAAATGAGGTCTTGCTTGCTAAGGCAGAAAACATTGCAGCACAATTACCTCTGCTGTAACCTGACCATATAGCAGCCAGCTTTAATCCATTGTGACCGGGAACACATGTGTCATTTTAAGATTTCTTTGGCCATTCAAAAATAGCAGATCTACAGTACACGCTCATAGCGCGGCACTGAGTGCCGATGAGCTTATGAGCTTGTGAGCATGTAGATCTGTAATTCTTTTGAGAAATCGTGAAAATGTGTGCAAATCTTCGAATACACTGTATATATTTTTTAAAGCAAACATTTGTAACTCTTTGCTTCTGGGGATTCTACAAATGTCTTCAAAATCCTAACAGTTTTTCAACTCCTGTTGCTGTAATATCAGTGGTTCTCAAACTTTTTTCATGTCAAGGACCCCCAAAATGATATGTATTTGGCCGCGGACCTCCATCTCAAAATATGTTGTTCCAGGGACCCCCCAGAAGCAAAGATTTGAGTTAAAAATGTTCGCTTTAAAAAAGATAATATATGTATTCAAAGATTTGCACACATTTTCACGATTTTTCTAAAATAGCAGATCTATAAGCTCGTATCGCTGCACTCGGTGCCACGCTATGAGCTTGTAGATCTGCTATTTTTGAATAGCCAAAGAAATCTTAAGTGACACAGATGCGTTCCCGGATTGAATCGGTTAACAGCTGTTCAGCTCACCTCCCTCTACACAGCCACATAATGGACTTCAGCAATTTATGACCAGTATCTGCCAGGGCAATCTCTTATCAAGCGTGACCTATCTGGTACCCCATTAGCATTTACGCATACGTAGAGGCGTGTATCACTATTAAGTGTTTTTGTATCACATGCGTGCAACATGCATACACAAAGCCTATACTGTATACACACTCATGTATTGTTTTAACCAGAAACCTTGCATCTCCATATTTCCATATTTTTCCCCCCCATAAATGAATGCCCTACTTTGTCATGCAAAAGCAGCAAAAATAGCCGTCTACCAGCTCACAATGCGTCACATTGTGATGTGTTGTAAGCTTGTAGATCTGCTATTTTAGCAATTTTGCATTTGAAATTGAATCTGAAAGTGGTTAAGTGTGTCTGTGGGTTTTATCATCCTAAAACCGATTTATACTTTCTCGTACGGCAGTGTTGCGCCAAAAAATAGAAGATTTACAACCTCAGCTTGAGCTCTACTGAGCTTGTAGATTGCCTGTTTTCGGGCACGTGACACTGACATACAACGCCGCAGAAATGAGACTAGCATTATTAAGACTGAGCTGCAGTAAAGGTTGCCATACAATTCTTATCTTGACCCTGAAAGGAGAGAGAGTGTCAGATCCATTGAGACAGAGAGACACCATTTACCACCTGCTCTGCTGCATAATTCACAGCGACATATTGCCTGGAAATGTGCGACTTTCTCCAAAATGATATAATATTTCATCTTTTTGGCTTGTTCATATTTTATGTGTTGCCAAGTCATTATAGCCCCTGGTGACGAGAACGCACATGCATATCAGTTCAACTGAGTTCACACACACACACACACACACACACACACACACACACACACACACACACACACACACACACACACACACACACACACACACACACACACACACACACACACACACACACTGTACTAGTGTATGTGTGTAGACGTTTGCACGTACATGTATGGTACACACACATTTAGTGCTGCCAATCCTAGCCCCCAAGTTAGGGGCTAGTTAGGCACCCGAACTGACAATGCTTCCAGTCTTATCCGATAAAGACACAATGCAGAACACACACACACACACACACACACACACACACACACACACACACAGAACACATAATCTGCCTACAGTAGCTGCATGCTGCTTGAGATTTGTCAAAAAATATGGGGGCCAATTGAGACATCATGACATTTCCACAAAAGAATTGAAAGTTATGTGTTCTGATTGTTTGGCAGTTACTTCGCTGAGCTATCTGTTATGACATTCTCTCTCTCATTCTCCCCCAATGTATCTCCCTTATATCCCTTAATACAATATGTAGGAAGAAAGTTATTTCAGGGTCATCAGCACTGCCACTAACAACCTTTAAACAGAGCTCCTATCTTGTTGGTCCTTGTATTATGATTAGTGGGCATAACAAGGGAATATTGTTAGAATCTTCTTGAATCAGTGCAAAGGTAGCATGATGATATTTTTTTAGTTGGCAGAGACATTAAAGTAATGCAGGTAACTTTTTCAATAAAACTAAAGTTAAATTGTATATCTTTTGTGAGTGGCAAATGTTTCACAACACCCACTCCATGAATTTCACCCCCGAAAGCCTTTTATTTATATATTTTCTATTGAACGTTGTCGAGCATGACTTTCCCACGAAAATGACATCATCTGGCCGGAAAATGGAAGCGGAAATGCACCGGTTTCCTGTTTGGCCAGGAACTACTGCACCAGTTTCCTGTTTGGCCAGGAACTACCTCGCTAATAACAAAAAGGAAACTCACGCTGATTTTAAGAGATTGTATGATTTGAAGAACGAAAAAAAAAACAGAAAAAGAAAACACAGCTCACGGTAACTGAAGCTCCACTGGCTAAGAGAAACGATCCACAGATCGTATAAAACAATTAAAAGAACGCTTTTTGAAACGCTTCCGTCTCCCGGTGAAAACGAATGGAATTCTGGGTAACGCAGTAATAAATGAACGGCCTGCAGTGACGGTAATGACCAGCAGAGGCTGCCAAAGTTTTTTTGAAATCTGCACTGTATAACTTTAAGGCACCATGAAGTGAAGTCAGTGTTTTATTAACAATGTTTGGGGATTCCAACGTGGCAGGAGTTTTATCCCTGACATTTACACTGGATAAACGGATTAAATCAGTGTCTGCTACATGTGTGCATGCTGATTTGTACACATGCTGTATCTGTGTGTGCATATGAGTGCATAATCGTTGCCGTTAGGCAGAAACCTCATATCTCCATATTTCAACTTTTCATGTTTTTTTGTAAATTAATGCCCTACTTGCTCACAACGCATCGCGACTCGCTGTGAGCTTGTAGATCGGCTATTTTTTTACAACTTTCTAATGTTTTTAATATTAACAAAAAAGGGAATGGTTTTGGACATACAAGGTAGGTTTCCACCCGACAGCGACGATAGACAGTATCTGTGTGTGCATAGTGTGGGTGAATTTCGTCGCTGTCGGGTGGAAACCTCATGTCCAAAACTGTTCAAAATTTTAAAAAGTAGCAGATTGACAAGCTCAATGCGTTTCGCGCTGCCGCGTTTCTCGCTTGCAGGTCGGCTACTCTTGCTGTTTTTGAATTTGAATGTGTGTGTGTGTGTGTGTGTGTGTGTGTGTGTGTGTGTGTGTGTGTGCAGGAGCTCATTCTGGATGCGGAGGACACGTGGATTCGTCTGGAGGGGCTGGCTGAGACCACAGAGTTCACCGTCAGACTGCAGGCGGCCAGAGGGCTGGACACCAGCGCTATAGTCTCCACCACATTCACCACAGGTACACGCACGCACGCACGCACGCACGCACGCACGCACACACACACACACACACACACACACATGCACACACACACACACACACACACACACACACACACACACACTCACTCACACACACACACACACACACATGCACACACATGCACACACACACACACACTCACAACAAGCATACCGTTGCTGTCGGGCAGAAATCTCTTTACTCCATAATTTAACTTTTTATTTTTCGATGAATTCTTTCCTGGGAATTTTCACCCTGGGATGCCAGGGTGAAAATGGCTAATGGGAATCAAACACTGGCCTGACAAGGAGGTTTGTGCACGAGCGTTTCCTTGCATACTGGTTGGCAGATGGACCACAATGGAAAAAAGCTCCCAAGGCTTTTTGTTATCCTTTTACAGTAACAACCATTGTAAAATCGTACCTCTTTACTATTTGCAAACTGTTCATAAAAAGTAATCAATCAAAAGAACACAGGTCCTCCAGTGATCGTTATCTCCCCAGGAGATAATGCATTCACCCCTGTGTGCGGGTCTGTGTGTCTGTCTGCAGCTTATCTACACGACCCAGCAGCACCATAGTTCTTTTGCACACTGTCAGCAGGCCAAGGACCTCAACTCCAGAATAGTTTAATATTATTTTTATTTGTAATCTCAGACCCACCATGGCTCCAGGCTATGGGATATGCTTCACATTTCTTGTGCACGCTGCCAGCAGGCCAAGGACCTCAATTACCGAATTCACTTCAAATGTATGCAAATGTATACATTTGCAGCATTTGAATATAATAGTTATCTCTGTCCTCAACCTTTGTTTACCAGCTAAAGATGGCTTTAAGGAAGACCGAAACCCAGGTGGGATTTTGTATGCTAAAATTCATGGCTTCTTGGCACTCCTCAGGAGGACTGTGTACGATTTGAATCTCTATTGTATTCACACATATATTTGCCCCAGGAAAGCGTTCCGCTGTGGCTAATGGCTGTATTGTTGCAGGATGTATGTCCTTCAGCCCAGCTACAAACACAAGGACATCCTCCAGAGACTTTCCTCTTTTTCTGGGGTGGGGGACAGAAGAAAAATGTGTCTTTTTTGTGAGCTTGTACACCTATTGTGTTATGTCCAGAATAGGGACTCGAGGGTTCATGACTGGCAGAAAGTTGTTGTTTTTTCTTCTTCTACTTTCTTGTGGCTACTTTCAAATCAGTGTAGTCTTTGCCTTAGAGCTGTAAAAGAGTGTGAGAACAGTGATGTTTGTGTTGGATGGAGGTGGTTTGTAGCTACATGGAATAATGGAATCCATACACCTGCTTAAATAAGAATTTAAATTCTTATTGACTGTATGCGATTGGGGATTTATCCCTCAGTGTGTAATACTACTTGGGAAACACGTTCTTAATTAAAGGTTCCATGAATTGATGTTTAACTTTGTGTTACTTTATATATTACTGTTTATTCCAGTGCCGATTTTTCACGTTTCTTATCATTCTAATCATTCTATGTAGAGCAGATCATCTCAGCAGTAGCTCAGTGCTCCTCTTCCTGATGCTTGATGCTACCAGGTGGACTGAACTGAACATGAAAGATGTTCTCCACAGTCTCAGCGGTCAGCGTGGACTCAGTGTAGCATATAAATGAGATGATTGAAGAATGCTGTTCCATGTTGTTGTCAAAATCCAGCATTGCTAGTCTCCTTGAGCCTACAGAATATACAGTCTGACAGTCACTGTATTTTCCAAAGAAAAACAACAAAAGAAAACCTCACATCATTTGAGTATGTGAACAATTACTGGAAAAACATACAATATATTTTACATTTCAAGAGCAAGAAATGAGGCAACACCTTCAGCCCCCCTATTTGATATGTATACATATAAACATTTTAGCTACTCGAGGGTATCATTGAGCACATTCCTGTGCTTTGCTTTCTTTCACATCTGAAGGGTATTATTTTAGTTAGTTTGTGGGTGCCTACCTTAGTGTTATTTTATTGGTGTGTGTCCATTGGGTTGTAGATCCCCACTTTACAGGGTGTACATTTATTAAACGTATCATTACATTCTAAACTGGTCTTCCCCTGGTCAACGAACCTGTGGTTTTAGCATAGCTGAGGAGTGAGGACCTTACCTCGCACAAAAATGTGGCATAGTCGGCTATACACAGTTGATTGGATTTATAAAAAAAACTGCACTTGCACTTTATAGCGACGGAGCGCTCCGCCTGTTAGCTGGGCTTCCCGCTGTTAATATAATTATAGATCACCACATTTACAGTGTATCATTAACATTGATTCAAGCTCAGTGTGAGCTTGTAGATTTGCTTGTAGATCGGCATAAGTGGTTAATTCATGATATATTTCTTTCTACGCTTGCGTCCCGTGTGTCCCTTCCCAGAAGTGTTCCTAGAAGTGAATGTTCTTAGTTACTGTCCACCTCTGATGTGTTCTACTAAGTACATAAACCTCTCTAGAGGCTGTTTTCCCCCGCTGTCCTTTCTCTTTTTAGAGGGTGCTGTGTTTTTCTTTTTTTTTCCTTTTTTGTGGGCTCATTGCCAGCGAGCACACTCATGTTATAATGTTTCTGTTTCTGGTCGGTAGTCATGGTGGACTAAAGTCTAATATATACAGGTTATTGGGTGTGTTGGCTCCTCCAAAGATGATACGATCTCCCACCCTGCAACAGCACATACTATACTGACCCAAGCATTTCCCCTTGGGTTCAACCTTCTTCCAGGAGAAGGCCTCTGAATTGAATTTCCACAGATCATAGAAGTGCGTGGTCGCGCCTTTCCTCTCGAACAGTCCCAGATTGGCTTGAACCATCTGTGAGTGTCAACATAAAATGTATAAAGCCCATTGGACTTGCACTCCCTTGTGCAAGTATCAAATCCTCCCCAGATGTAGATGGTATCCTCTACCACTACAGCTGTGTGTCCCTGGCACCCAAAGGGAACCTCAAGGGGACGTTCTCCTCCTTTCTTCACTGGGGGCAACATCATCAGCATAAAGACACTGTTGAAAACATGCCGTTCACTGATCTGACTGACTTCTCACACGGCACAGCACTCCCTCGGGTCCTCAGCGATTCGCACGGTGAGTTTTAAGTCGATCGGTTGGGCGGTTCTGGAGATATGCTGTTAACACACTCACACGCACATTGTGCTCCAGACTTTATCACGGAAGCATTTGAGCATTGTTGGAGGCAACGGAATAGCGAGGGAGTGCCATCAGAATAGCCACACCAGGGGCCATGTGTGGGCAGCGCAATATACTGTAGGACTGGATTTATGCGGCCACAATTGACAGCATCCTGGCGTGCTGCATCTCTGCCTGGTATGGGACTGCAGCACCACTCTCGATGGCTGAGCATTACAGAGGGTGGTGTGGATGGCCCAACGCCAGCGCGTCGTCGGAGGTGAGCTACCCTCCCTCCAGGATATACTGTGAGAAGCAGTGCGTAGCCAAGGCTGAGTGGATTATCAAGGACACTCACTACCCCAACCACAATCTATTCTCTATGTATCAAAAGCCATTCGACCGGAGTATGGATCAGTTTCCACCTGTCACCTTCCAGGCTGTTGAACAAGCGCTGAGCCCTATCACCATGCCACACAGGCCATCACACAGGCATTATCACTTTATGTATATATGACTATGATTACACTCCACTGTCTTCTGCGCTGGCACTACCACTTATGTATAGTCTTACACGTTTAATATCTGGGCAGCCATAGCTGAATGGAATGGTTAGAGAGGCCGTCTCGGAAACAGGATGTCCACGGTTCGCAATCCAGCCCCAGTCGAAGTGTTGAAGTGTCCCTGAGCAAGACACTTACTGTGCCCTGGGCGCTGTATTAAAACTCTTTAACTGCCAGAGTGTATACATTAAAAAACTCACCCACTGCCAGAGATTTTTTTACCTTTTCAAGTAGTCACAGAATATTTATCTCCAGTATGATCGATCCCCTGATGGTTGCTAATCACAGATGGTTTCACTGTGCTTTCGCGAAGAAAAGAAAAAAAAATGTCATCGCGACCTCCCGTTCGCTTTTATACGCCTTTGAAAATAGCATGTCTCTGGCAAAAATACATAGTAAAAAAAAACGGAGCCGAGATACAGCATTTTTAAGTAACAATTTAATCAGGAAGTGAATGGATCAGTAAATCTTCGGATTGCGTTATCTCTGGTTCTGTGTGTAATTATATATTTTCTTTTTTTTTCAAAACTCGCCCAAACTCGTCGTTGGCAGGCTGAGCCATAGCAGAATTTGACAAATTAACTCGTCCATGGCAGGCAATGAGTTAATGGCACACACTGCTCCTAATAGTTATGATGGGTAAATGCAGAGGACATTTTTTTCTGCTGCTAAGTGATGTCCCTAATCTGAGACTGATTCTATATCTGATGGTATTTATAATACAAGCTCACATCTCGCAATATGACATGTCTCGCAATGTGACACGCTTGTAGATCTTCTATTTTCACTTTTTCCACCCCGGAATTCCTTTTTTTAATTTCTGAAAATCCTAAGATTTTTAGCCGCTAGAGCTGAAAGCGCTGCGGCTCTACAAACAGCCTCAGACATCGTCATCCGTGACATGTTTTCACGACACCTATTTGTCTATTGGCTGTCCTGGCTGTCCTTCACTACTTTACAGCCAATGGAAGACACTACTTTAAAGCCAATGGACGGCCGTTACGTCACTCGCAGCACCCGCCTCCCCTCGTTGTTGCTTTTCCTCAGAAGCCAACGTTGCATTCAACTGCCTGTGCTGATGTGTTAGCAACATGCTATGCTAACCGTAATAGTGAGAGGACAGAGTGAGAGGCTGAGAGTCATAAAGTCATTAAGTCATAAAAAGTCGGCCAGCGGAGAATCTTCTAATCATCTGTGATTTACAACAGCCGCGCGGCTCCCTTCAGTGTTGATTTAACTCTGAGGAGCAGTGGAAGTACTCAAATGTTTTACTTGAGTAAAAGTATCAATACTGCAATGTAGAAGTACTCTGTTACAAGAAAAAGTCCGCAATTCAAAATTTACTTGAGTAAAAGTACAGAAGTGTTGGTATCCAAATGTATTTAAAGTACCAAAAGTAAAAGTACAAAAATGTTTGAAAATAGCAGATCTACAAGCTCACAACGCGTCGCGATGCGACACGCTGTGAGCTTGTAGATCAGCTATTTTCAAATAGCCTTGGTATAAAATAGGGCTAAAGTGGTTAATGTATGTTTTATAATGTAATAATTTATATCTGCAAAGTAACTAGTAACTCAAGTTTTCAAATAATTGTAGTGGAGTAAAAGTACAATATTTGCCTCTGAGATGTAGTGGAGTAGAAGTACAAGTACTGAAAACTGGAAATACAACAGTAAAGGGAAAAATACCTCAAAATTGTACTTAAATACAGTACTTGAGTACATGTAGTTACTTTACACCACTGATGACATGCCTGTCTAAGACAAGTCCCAGAGTATTCCTAAAACTGTATATATCTGTAGGCTATTTTTATTTTAGTTATTATTGTCCATTTTATTTTCTTGCTTAATATTTTCTTCTCTTCATTATATCAATTATATGTAGAACCATCTGTGGTACAACTTCCAACAACATTTTGCTGCTTGTATCTTTATGAGTCAGTAACAAATAAAGCTTCTTGAATTCTGCACAATCCTAATGTTGTAATTCACTGCAGAAGGACTTGTTTTGTACCACAATAGGTAGGCTAGTCCTATACCAGTTACTTATTTTTATTTTAATGTTAAGACATTTATGCTTGAATGACAGTGATTAGGCCATAACATGTTACAGCACTATAAAAAAACAAGACATGACAAAGTCATAATATAGCCGCAAAATGTCATATTGAGGTATGCCATTTTTTGGCAGAGTTCTTCTACATTGCAGTATTGATACTTTAACTTGAGTAGTTGGGGGGGGCACACACACAATACAGCTGCTAATAATATGAATGTCAAATCATATTCAAAAGGACATATATTTTTTCAAAAAAGTTTTTTTTTTTTTTTTTTTTTAATTTTTCAAAAAGTTTTTTTTTTCCATTTTTTTTTTTTAATTTTCAATTTCTCAACGGCAGATTGGGGCACAAAAAGCCTGCCGCTAGCGGCTATATTATGACTTTAGTCATTTCTTGTTTAATAAATACATACTGTAAATGTACGAAAGTTATAAACATGGGATATTTAGCAGCGACCCCTAAAAATGGTTCCATGACCCATTATGGATTACGGCCCTATGTTTGTAAATCACTGCTGTAATGTACGTATATAGAACACCTTACTTCCCTTGTTCTCTTTCTCCCATAGGGAGCCGTCTGTTCAGCACACCTCAGAACTGTGCCCAGCACTTACTGAATGGAGAGACACTGAGTGGGGTCTATACCATCTACCTCAACAGGGACCCCAGCCAGGGCGTGCAGGTCTACTGCGACATGACCACCGACGAGGGAGGGTGGATTGTAAGTTAAAGTTTTTATAGTGGATGTTCTGCAAGTCACCTCTCATGTGTGTGTCTGGCTGTGTGTGCGTCCTTGCTTGCTTGTGTGCGTGCGTGCCTATAAATACTGCAATGCAGGAATACTCTGTAACAAGTAAAATTCCAGTATTCAAAATGTGAGTAAAAGTACAAAAATATTGGCATCAAAATATACTTAAAGTACCACAGTAAAAGTACTCATTGTGCAGAATGTCCCATTTCACAAGTTCAAAAAGTTGAAGTTGAAAATGCCAGATGCGGCGCATTGTGAGCTTGTAGATTCATGGCTATTTTCAAATGGCCAAAATATAGATAGGGCTGAAGTGGGTAATGTATGTTTTGTGATAATAATCTAAATCTAAATAAAGTAACTAGTAACCAAAGCTGTCAAATAATTGTAGTGGAGTAAAAAGTACAATATTTGCTTCTGAGATGTAGTGGAGTAGAGCGTATTGAAAATTGGAAATACTGAAGAAAGTAAAGTACTGTGGTGGACACCAAAGAGGACCTAAAGGACCTGATGGCTGCCGGCTACGTGTTCTTCCGTCACGATGCCCACCGTTCTCCACTGCAGGCTCCCTATGACGGGCCCTTTCGCGTCCTAGAGGCGGGCCCCAAGAACTTTGTGGTGGACATGGGGGGGAAGAAAGAGCGGATTTCGATCGATCGCCTTAAGCCTGCTCATGTGGTCCCGGACGAGCCGGTGGAGCTGGCTCAGCCCCCACGCCGCGGCCGGCCGCCCAAGGCTGCCCCTGTCCCATGCCCTCCGTCCGTGGTTACCCGTTTGTCCACCGGCGAGGTTTCAACGGCGGCGTGGACGTCCCCCTGCCCCTATCTCTACCCCTTCCCTTTCCCCTGTGGCTGTGAAATACAGTCGCTATGGCCGCATGGTCAGACCTCCTAAAAAAGACTAAAGACACTGGGTGTACTGTTTTGGGGGGTTTATTGTTGCACTGAATGTCAATTCTGAGTGTTCGGGGGGGGGGCCTGTGTGGTGGACACCAAAGAGTGATTATATGTGGACACTAGATGGAGGTATCTCACCTCAGAATGGATTGGTGGGGTGGTAATGGGAGGAGATTAGGAGGTCATATAGGGAAGTGAATTACCTGTGTGTCATGATGCAAATGTTTGGAAGTAAAGATCAGAGACTCCATACTCCGTCTGTTCGTCTCATTCTCACTAACTTCCACAGTACCTCAAAATTGTACTTAAGTACAGTACTTGAGTAAATGTACTTTAAACCATTGGATGTTCTGCAAGTCACCTATCATTTGTCTGTGTGTGCGTCCTCGCTTGCTTGCTTTCGTGCGTGCCTGATCGTGTGTGACGGACACTTAACACTATCGATGATTGGTCACAAATGTCAGTAAACAGTGTCACATTCTGGTGTTTTTGCAGGTGTTCCAGCGACGACAGAACGGCCTCACAGACTTCTCCAGGAAGTGGAGTGACTATCGTGTGGGCTTTGGAAACCTAGAGGATGAATTCTGGCTGGGTAAGAACCTTATGTCACCAACAGCAATCAGCTTGAGGCCAGACTACACCGTGCTCACAATGCATGTGATAATCATACAATGGAAAACCCAAAGTGTTCATTTAAAGGCATTGTAGGGAACATTAAGCCTAAATTTAAAAAATACGTATATATATATATTTAGCATTTTCTCCCCTCTATCAGCCACTATATAATGATGCTGGGGTGTTTTCCTTCATTGAAACACAGTCCTCTGTCTGAAATCCGTATTTTCCCTTCTGTTTATGTTCATGTTGTTTATGTCCGGGTCGTAAATTAACGCACGCATGTGCGTGTCCGTGCGCGTCCGTGCCCGTATCAACTTTTTACTTTCGGTTTTAAAACGCTCTCAAACTTCTTTTTTGAGGCACATAATTTACTTTTAAAAAATCGTTTGGATAGAATTTAGTTGTTTAGCTTCATATATGTGGTCAATTTATCATGAAAGAGCCTATTTAAAAATATAAATTCAGAGAACCGTAGGGTCGGGCATTTCCGCGAATTGTATCCGCATAAGGCAACCTATTTTGGGCATGACTCATTTAAAAAGTCCCCCCTGCGTCACCCCCTGGTGGTCGGGGAAAAGAACTGCTGGAGGGGCGGTGTTTGACAACAGTTTTTTTCTTTGATTATGTCTGAACTCCCTACAATGCCTTTAACTCTGAGAATGTACACATGGGTCCATTTGGTTACATTTTGTACATTCTTAGAGTTAGAAATGGATCAATTATCACTGGGTGTACAATACATCTTCTTGTTTGACCTTGTGGCTCGTACTTCAGGCGCTTACCGTATCTGTTGTGTGTGTTCAGTGTCTGTTTTTGTTTGCTGTGTGTGTGTATGTGTTGTGGAGGCAACCAATACACCAAAATACCAATACACCTTCCTAGACAGGGGCTTCAGCCCTAATGTGTCTCTAATTTATAGTGTCAGCTGGATGGGGTGCAATCTTTTTCCAGCGTTCGACTCAGTATGAGAGTCTATTATCTGTGATCAGGACGGTTCCTCAAACCATTAGAGCACTCATCCACTCAATCGTCTCACATGCTGCACTTGATTCATAGTGACAGACACTTAGTGTCAGTAGTGGACACAATACTTACTGTGTAAAATAAAATGCCTTGTCTTTTCTATTTTCTTCCCTCAATCCTAAAGCTGCATTTTATTTTTTTTACCTGGAACCTGGGTTTTTATGATTTGTGTGATTCTGTGTGGTATATGTTGCTTATAGATCTACACACAGTGTACAACATTATTCAAAACTCCCAAATATTGAATAGCACGGTGGGGGGGGGGGGGGGGGGGGGCATCCCGGGCATCCCGGGGGGGGGGCATCCCAGTCTCTTGACCACAAGAGCCTCATCTAGGGGAATATCTGCTAAGAAGTGCACTAAAACTGTACAGTGCACTAAGCTTCCATATTTTCGGCATGCCATTATAGGCAAAACATTTCAAATGCGTAGTGAGCTAATAAATCTGCCATTTCCACTATTTGTCGTATGACAAAGTATGTCTGAAGTGGTTAAGGAGCACAGCTGGCCTCAGCTACTGTGGGCAAGTCCACTATGAGCTTCCATTTAAATCACGTCAAACACAAGTTGCCAATTCGAGTGGCGGAGGTGTAATTACGGATCCATAGGTGGTTTGGAGCCGGACTGCAAGAAAGCTAGAGGAGGAAGTGGAAACGCAACATCTACAAATCTACTGACTGGATTGCCTTGGAATTTGATATGCCCTTCCATGCTCCCCAGAGGATGAACCATGGTTGACCCCATGGCTTTTCCTCTAGCAACATCGTTATTAACCATGTGTGACCCCATGGCCTTTCCTCTAGCTATGAGAGGAAAGGCCATGGGGTCACCCATGGTTCATAAGGGTGCTGCTAGAGTCTAGCAACACCCTTAGGATATATATTGACCAGATTGCTATGACACTTGTTGAAGGTATTAATGCTCCCTAGAGCAAGAACCCAAGCCATAAGGAGTCACCCTACAGTATGACCTTTCCTCTAACGTCATACTCAGGGCAAAATGTCTGTTTTACACACACATGCATGGTATCTCATAATCTAATGGGCAGATTGCAGGATCATAGGCGGTGGGTAATGTAGGCTAGAGAAAGATCTGCCCAGTCTGAGGTTTTTAAGTCTTTACTTGAGACCTTTTCTCTTTCGCTTTTAACCACAGCTGAACTTAATTTAAATGTTCATCACAACTCTCACCTTTTATCTTTGCATGTGTGTACATAGGTGTACAAGTCGTTGCTGTCCGGCAGGAACCAGCTAACTCCCTTTTTCCGCTTTTGCATTTTTTTCCCCATAAATCAGTGCTATTGAACACCCTTTACGTCTGTGTGTTGGTAAAAAAAATATTGAACCAATGAAAAGTATTAAAAAGTGCTTCTGACAAAACCAACTAACTCCATTGGATCCTCAAACTTTCTGCTAAACCAGCTAACTCCAGCAAAGGTGGGTAGAGTTAGCTGGTTTTGCTGACTCCAGGCTCCACCCCCTTTTGACCTCCAACCTCATTGTGAGCTTGGAGGTCCATTCAGCTGTTCTTATCAATGATGAACAAAAACTCAATTTTTGTTTTGTTTTTTTCATTTCCTGAAAAATGAACATTTTGGAGTTAGCTGGTCCTTGCCGGACAGCCGATATATAGGTCTGTGCATATAGGTCTGTGTGTGTCTCGTGCACATGCTCTACATACCGTATACATACCGTATGTAGAGCATGTACATGACATGTACTGTACACTTGTTTTATGTTTGTGTTCATACACATACATACCTCTCTCGCTTTGAATCTATTGCTTTGTTTTTACTTGTGCATCACTTATGGTTGTTTTTAAATGTGCTATATAGGGTACTGTAAATAAAGTGTGATTGGATTTGAAAGCAAAGCACACAGGTCAAAATAGAGAGAGAGAGAGAGAGAGAGAGAGAGAGAGAGAGAGAGAGAGAGAGAGAGAGAGAGAGAGAGAGAGCGAGAGCGAGCTTTCTTGCCAAGCTTTCTTTTGCCTTTTAGTTCATCATTTATAAATTATGTTCAAGTGGGCTGATTAATAAATGCGTTCTTTGATTTTGAAACAGAAGCATAAATTGTGTTTTAGCTTTTCTGCCTATTGCATCAATTGGGCTAATTTCATGGTCAGTGCAGTGGCTTCATCTTCATGCTGTATGGAAAAGTTGGTCAAATATTAGCCTTCCCAAAGCACTGCTGCCTACAGGATGAACACTACTGATTTTGATCTTTGATCTACCCTAACTAACTACAATTTTTGGTTGGATGTTGTAGACTGTAAAGGCACGTTTAAAGTCGGGGAGAGAATATCTCACACGAAAATGTGTATGGTTCACAGGATTACGAACAGTGAGGTACCCAATTAACTAGTCAACTATTTTGTGAAGGTCAGGGACACCCAGGTATAACACCAGAGGGAGCTCTACAGACTTTGTACCATGCCAATTTAACAGTAATAAGGGCACAAGCACGTTCTTATACTCAGCAGCTGTCATGTGGAATGGGCTTACTAAAAGTCTTAAATCCATGGTCTCAAAGGACAATTTTAAATCTTCACACAAAAGATGTCTGAATGATAGCAGGACCTATTCATAACTATGCCCTAATTGTAACATCATCCAGATACATCACTTTTATATATTACTGGTGTGTATTGAACCATCTTTGAAAGGACCACAATGGAAATAAGCCTTCGAGCTTTTTTGTGTTTATCCTTTTGACTATTGTATGCACATGTTTTTTTTTACTTAAAAAGATCTAATGGTATTCAGTGAAACAAGCTGAATAGAGCGACATTCAGTGCAGGACTCAGGCGGATAAGTTTGCCATTGGCGTGTGGATTTCTTGAGCTACTGTACTGTATATGATTCAACACAGAGAGAGAGAGAGAGAGAGAGAGAGAGAGAGAGAGAGATTCTCTGTCAAGTGATATGCTTTACAAAATGTCACTTGAATAGAGCAACACATTTCCCGTGATTAAAGCGTGTCACCTCAATTTTAGACTTGTACAATATACCAACGCTTGCCTGACCCTCAAGACAAAAGAGCAGCCATTTGCCAGTGTCTGTGCAAACAAACCATCAATTGTGCTGCTGATAAATATTAACATTAGAGGCTTGTTTCAGTTGATAAAGACGTTCATACTGTGATATTCTCTTGTTCCAGTGCTACTGAAACAGCACAAAATACAGTACATGCAGAAACATGCAGGAAACTCTTTGCATCTAAGTCTTTGATTTTAAGTGTCACGCACCTCATAGTACAGAGGAATTTAATATTTTCTGCCTTATTCTTGAATGTATTTTCTTCTAAAAAGCCACATGCCAGGCCACAATAAACTATTCTTCATGAAAATCTACCCCTTGGCTTAACTCATACCCTGTTTGGGAATCAAGTCTTGTGAGAATGAATCCTCTGTCATAGCACTCGAGGATAGAAGGACAGCTAAATATAATTTTGAGCCTGTGTATTTTCATGCTGTAGGGGATAATAACATTACCTTTTTCTGAGATGCACTTACTCCCTCTCCTCTCCTTTCCCCCCCTTCATACTGTACGTCCATAAAAGCTGCGGCTTAATGTCACCTCAGGCTGTGTCAAATCAAGCGCTCCCTGTCTGCTCCCATGCGACCAGCCGTCCAAGCTCTGCCACTGGATTACAGAACAGCAGGGAACGCTACATCCTGTTAGCACTGCATAGCAATGCTCAGTCTGCTGCACCAAGCCGGCCCGCCATGTGTGCACAGAGATGTCCATTACTACAGTTCTGCTCAGTGAACTGGTGGACTATTTGGACAGTTTTACTCACAAATGTGAAGTTTAGAAAGCTGGTGTAATGCTACTCTGAGTGGATATTATGCAATCACCCCTTCATTCTATTTCAAATGTAGGGTAGAGCCGCCTCAATTGTAGTTTGTAAAATTGTAATTGTAAAAGTTTTGCTACATTGCTCTCTTCAAGCAAAGGACCTACACATGTCCGCTATCATAAACAACTTAACGTTTTTCAATTGATAAAACAGGCCGTGAGTTATTAAACCGAAAGTGGACGTTGTTCCGATGTTACATTTTAAGCACATATCCTCCTATAATTTGACAAACCTCTGTTGTGGTGCGTGGTGCATGGTGAGCCCAAAATGGGTTCTGCCCATTTCTCCTCAGTGGCTGGAGCAATTGATCTGAATTTGCCCACAGCCATTGACCATTACCATGTGCACCTAAAAGCGAAGCCCGTTTTCCGATTACACGAAATCTCAGCTGTTTATTAGCGTTTTTGTGTTTGCTGGCTCCCGGGTTGCCAGATCATGTGCGCATATCCCGCCACGGGTATGGTCTCGTGAGACCTAATTGTAACAGCATGAGTTACAAATGTAACACTGCTAAAAAACGGCATTAAACAAATCATTTTCAGCTTAAATCAATTATATTTCATTCAAGCAACTGTTTTACAGTACATTGTTTTCATACCAAGGATGTGATAAGATAATGTATCATAACCAATCAAGGGAAAACTTGCATGTTACAACCATGACGCGTTACAATTGAGGCGGCTCTCCCCTACCTACTGTAACCCTCGTTCTGCAGGAAACATATGTGAGCTACAGAGCTTTGACATAACCACACATATGGTACAATTTCCTCTTCCATTAAAAAGTCATCAGCATTTTTCAGTGGAAGGGGCACAGATGAGATGCAATAGGAAGAGTCCTTTCTACCCATTTAAGGTCTGTGATGTAAACTTTTATGCACAGACACACTGGCTGTGGATAACTTAATGGGTTTTGCACAGTTATTATGACGAACAATGTCAAAAGTAGTAATTACTTTGTTCAAATTGATTTGAAACCTTCTAATGGTACTCTACTGTGCAAGTCCCTGTACTCACAGCATGTTGATTAATGATGTCTCACATCTTAACACCTCTCATGTGGAGGCAGCTACTGTAAGCTAACCACCCATACTATCTATATTGTGCAATGTACATTAATGTCGCTGTGCATTTAAAAGCCCCATGAAATGGCTAGCAGCATGCCGTTTGATTGTGCATATTTAAGTTTTTTTTAGGAAATAAGCTTGGAAGAGACTTGCCTCACATATTGTTAAGCATTTGTTGTAGCCAACGGAACATGCGTTTCACCGTGGGATGAAACACATGTGCCTTAAGGCTTGTGTTGGGTCATCTTGTCAACTTAAGATAAGCTCAAACATTGTTTTTTATTTTTATTTTATGGGGGCCTTTTGATGTAAAATGTGACAGCCCTTAATTCCAGATGAATCCGTGTCACCTTTGCATCTAGGATCACTTCCTAGCACATACATTGATACTGCATGCGCGCACGCTCACACACTCACACACACACACACACACACGCACACGCACACGCACACGCTCTCTCACACACACACACACACACACACACACACACACACACACACACACACACACACACACACACACACACACACACACACACACACACACGCACACACACTCTGTTACATGATTACATCTGCAGATGAACACGTGCACACACACATCCAATGTATTAATGTTAATGGCACTTGCCAATTGCTCCTAATAGTTAGGAGGAGTGAATACCTTTCACATTATGTGCACATAAAAAATACAATGTATAAGAAAAGAAAAGAAAACAAAGGTGTGGGGATAATAATAATAATGATAATAATAACATGAAAATAATATGATCTTCATATTATGTAACAAAAAGGTCATTGCACAAAATGTAGTACAGATGGTGAGGTCAGGTTTTATGCAGTGTCAACATGTTTGACCTTCATTCTTCTTTTGTGCGGGCCGGACAGCTGTTATGACCCCAGAGAAACATTACAGCCAACATTTAGCTAATCACCGCTGCTGTGCGCTGAACAGCAATCCATTCAGTTGTATGGAGCCATAAACACTGATATTAAATCCATTCACTGCGAAAAGAACAGGTCCTTAACTGGCCAGCAGTAAAGAATATGGAAATTAAGCTGTCATTATTACTGTAACTGTTTTAAAGTATCTGTTTTTATTACTGCTGGCGGCCAATCCATTTTCCCTGCCTGCTGACCTTTCCTTAGTATGTGCAGAACACAACGTCTTGATGATGTAATAAAGTTAAAGAAAGAAATGACTGGGGACAATATGTGACCATTATCTTGTTCTTTGTTAGTCGGACCACAGCGGCGGGGCAGGCCCTATAAACTCAATGTCTGTCTGACTGAGTCACAGAGTGACTGATGAAGTTACGCCATTGGTGGCCAGTTGGCCTAACAATGAACTACTTAGCCAATTGCAGAGCAATGATCCCTCCAGGCTATGGGAATGTGGCCCTCCAGGCCAAGGGATGTATCTATCCTAATAACAAACCATTTGTCATGATTTGACACCAGGGCTAGTTATTTTTCTCTGTCCTCGCCTCTATTTAAAGGCTGTACGTGTTCTATACGCTGAAAACCCAAGGAGCATAATGTCATGTCTTACTAGCTGCTGGGGACTTTTAATTGTTTCTAATATTACCTTCATGTTCAGATATCATTATATAAAACTCTCTTACCAACATAACACAACCCACATGGATGTCCAAGACAGGCAACATATTTTATATTCCAGAAAGGAAGATCTGCTCAAAATGTAAATTTGACTCTGCTCAGTATTATGTCACCATTATTTCTGAGAGCTGTTTCATCACATCAGCGCATTGTCCTTCAATGTATTTTATCTGTTGGATGTCTTTCAGTCTTCATTTCATTCTTCAAGCGAGTAATTTCAGTCCGGGTCTTAGATAACTCATCATTTATATATATTCAATCACTCTTGGGTGTTTATTTCTTCATTCTTCATTTTGGTGATAGAATATGAGTTCTCTAAGACCCTAACTGGAATTACCGGCTTGACGAATGAAATGAAACTGAAATAGACATCCAACAGATAAAAGACATTGAAGTACAATGCGCTGATGTGATTGCCTCATAGGAGAAACTCTCTCTGATTCGTCAGAACATTGGGGTTGATGTAGTCTCCCAGACAGTAAAGACAATTAGATCTGACGTTTGGGGCACAAACTATTAAAAAGCTGTTAAGGGCGGTCCCTAACAAAAACGTGACAGACATATGACCTGACCTCAGTCACACTGAGCGCCTTAGACCAGGCATGGACTTCGGTTACAGTCCAGCCAATCACAAGCTTACTTGAGTTTGTCTGTTGAAAAAGACCTGAACATGCTGACTTGATTCTAACCCTCTGCCGATGGAATCGATGATGTAATAGGGGATCTGATCATGTGAGACGTGGGTTAATATGGACATACAGTACATCTTGTTTATAATATACTAGAGTTTCGGGGGGCTACGCCCCCCGAAACCCCAGCCGCGCACGGGGCCCAGCGTGGGCGCGTGTATATTGGGGTACCGAAATCTCCGGAATAAAACTGTCCAAAAGGAAAAAAAAAAAAAAAAAAAATTGGGGGGAAAAAATTTAATATTGATTTTTAACTTGGTGGTCCGCGGACCCCCTGGTGCTCCGCCGACCCCCTGTGAGTGTTGGGACCCCCGGGGACCCCCCTGGAACATGGCGGACCCCTTCGGCTGTTTTTTTTTTTTCATGCACGGTTTGCTTGTTTTTGAAAACCTGGCATGAACGTGGCAACCCGACTGACATCACTGACGTATCCTTGGTATTTGTACTTCCGGGTTGCATAATGATGACATCACTGTCGAGTCCTTTGGTGTCATGAACCTAGGCTGGTTTGTTTACCAGATGTGCCAGCGTGCTGTAGTGTGGCCGTCGCCGTGTGTTTGTGTGTTTGGGGTGTGCATGGCACGTGAAGGACGGACATATTGTGATGGAGACATGAGTGAAGTGAAAGTAACGGCCTGGGTGGAACAAAGGAGGTACGTAAGAAGGGGGGGGGGGGGGGGGGTTGAAGCGAAGGAGCTGCGTGTGTGTTGTTGTGGAGGAGATGGGCAGAGTTCAATGGTGGCCGCTCGTGTTGTTTCGGCTCTGTTGCCTCAAGCCGTCGCCGTTCGGTGTCGGTGGTGCGCACGCTAAACGGTACGAAAGTGATTCACCGTCCGTTTTGTCCTTAATGTGGTGAGTGGAATAAATGATGTTGCGACGTGGAAACTGTGGAGTGAGCAATGATAGGTGCCCTACGCCACCCGTAAATTGTGAAAGTCCGACGTGGCTGCTGTGTTGGCGAGCTGTGCTCTGGTGCCGTTGTGTTTACTCGATTACAGAGCTGTGGCTATAGCGTCAGCGGCGCGCGGAAGTAACTTGTCGTTTATATAATTAGATATGTATATATATATATATATATATATATTTTTTTTTTTTTTTTTTTTTTTTTTTTTTTTTTGTTATACAGTACTTGCGTTTGGTAAATAATAGATTTTAAGTATAAAGTAGTGAGATATGAAATAGTTTTTGTACAGACAATTTAAAGGGATATTTCACTTTCAAAAAAACTTTTGGTCATTTTATAGTCTACTCAGGCTTTAGTGAGCCCTCCAGACCGTTTTTAAGTTGCTTTATTCAGTATTTAGATATTTGATATTCATTTTACCAGCCACGCCCCCTTCCTATACAAACCCATTATAACTTAAAACTCAATTTTTAATCTGTTTAACCATCAAAAACACCCGTCCTTGGTTCTGGTGACTCACCCTGCCCCCCTAATGCGTGAGGGGGCCGTGTTTTTTGTATTACTTTTTTCATTTATTTTTAATATATATTTTTTGTATTTAATTTTTTCATTTTCCCCAAAAAATTATTAAAAATAAATGAAAAAAGTAATCAAAAAAACACGGCCCCCTCACGCATTAGGAGGGCAGGGTGAGTCACCAGAACCAAGGACGGGTGTTTTTGATGGTTAAACAGATTAAAATTTTAGTTTTAAGTTATAATGGGTTTGTATAGGAAGGGGGCGTGGCTGGTAAAATGAATATCAAATATCTAAATACTGAATAAAGCAACTTAAAAACGGTCTGGAGGGCTCACTAAAGCCTGAGTAGACCATAAAATGACCAAAAGTTTTTTTGAAAGTGAAATATCCCTTTAAGGTGCCTCATGTGGACACTACTGTATAAGACACACTTCCATACTGGTATTGTGTAACACGGAAGAAAGGTTTGTGCTGGTTATTTGCTGCCTGTGCCCATTAAATAAAGTACCTGAAGGACTTTCCCTTGTTTTATGCTAATTCCTTTGAATATGCTACGTTTTGACCTATTCTTGTTTTTATTTGACTCATTATTTCAGCATAAGTGTAGGGCAAAGGCTGGTTTTAAAATATTTCTGTGAGATCATGTTGGTAGTATAACAAGAAAGAGACCAATATTGTGTTCAAATGCATTTTTAATCACAGCTACTTCCGAGCAGTCCGATCAAATGCAAATGGCAAAGGAGAAGATGAATAAAAACTGTATTATGAAAAAAGGGGGAAAAAGAAAGACAAAAAAACAGTGGTAAATCCTGACGAGCCAATGGAATTATGCACTACAAATTGGACTTTGCTCAGTGTTTACAAAATGTTATTACAGCAATTGGTTTTCCCTTGTCACCCTCAGGGCTTTTTAAAGCCAATTTTATCAGCTTTCCATTGACACATTACAACAGGCCCTGTTTCCCTCTCTACCCTCAGCTCCTTATCAGCACAGACTTCAAGGTTGTTGTTTTTTCTGTTGTTGTTTTTCTTCTATTTCTCTGGTTGTGAACTAGCACCTGTTACGTGATTCATCTATAATACCGTCACGTGGCGTTTCTGCTGAAGGTTGAGTAAGGGAACAGCTTTTAGTGCCAGTGGGCACGTGTTGCTGTTGTCGTAATCTGGAACTGATAGTGAACCCGGCTCCAATCTCTCAGGTCGGCGTGGGGCCTTATCGTCCCACTCTGTGTCTGGGTTTAACCGGACCCAAATAGGCCTCATGTCTGCTACCTTGGAGATAGGGAGCAAAGCAATATATCTCACAATGATGGCGCTTGTGAGATATATGTGTAGAGAGGACAGGAAACACGGTCCTCCATGCTTGATAATGTCAATCACTCCATATCAAATATATTTCCATTGGCGTGTCTGAAAATATGGCTATTTTATTGTACCGTATATCGTTGCCGTCAGGCAGAAATGTTGTATCTCCATATTTTGGTGTTGTTTCGTAAATGAATGCCCTACCTCTTTGTACAAGTGTGTCCCGCAAAAGTAGTGAAAATAGCAGATCTACAACCTCACGTGTCGCCTCAATATGCGTTGTGAGCTTGTAGATTTGCTATTTCTTGCTATTTTTTTAAATGCTTCAAAGTGGAAGTGGGACGTCTGTCTGTGAGTTGAACCGATTAAAAGTAGTAATTAGCTTGTGAGTTGTGACTAAATAATAATGGATTATTATGGATCCAACACCGGTTCTGTTATCCCCTTTCCTGAAAATTAACGGTTTCGGGACATACAAGGTTTCCGCCCGACTGCGACGATATCAGGGTTCAAACCTACATTTTACTCGGTCAAATGTTAATGTTAATGTTTGTAAAAAATATAGCACAATGTAAAATGTCAGGTGTCATGTGCACTGTCAATTACCATTTAATACCCATTCATGCAGGTCATGGCAGCATGCACAGAACTACAGCTTTGTGTCTCTGCCACCTTGGAGTGAACACAAAAACAAACCATTTAGTTTACGAAAAACTAATCATTTTGCGTCACTTCTCTTCTCTCCAGGCTTGGACAACATTCAGAAGATTGCTGCCCAGGGCCGCTATGAACTGAGGATCGACATGAAGGACGGACAGGAGGAGGTGTACGCTAATTACGACAAGTTCTCCATCGGCGATGCCAGGAACCTCTACAAGCTGAGGATAGGAGAGTACAACGGCACCGCCGGTACGTGCTTGGCAAGAGTGTGTGGAGCTTTACACTCTGGCTCTGCAGATAAATAAACTGTAATTAAGCCCTTTGGATTGCAGACATGCATTTGAAAGCACAGTCTTAAAGTATTGAGTGCAGTGGTTCTCAAACATTTTCATGTTACACAACACCCAAATTGATATGAATTTGGCCGCGGACCCCATTTGAAAAGATTTTGTGCCGGGTACCCTCATAAGAGAAGATTTGTCAGGATGTGTCAACATAAAAACGTCGATGCAACGTGTTGTGAGCTTATAACATATCAGTTATTTCCGAGTAGCCAAAACATTTAATAGCTTAAATAGCTTAAAAGTGTTTTCAACAGTTACTCTGGGGACCCCCTGGAACCCCCTCAAGGATCCCTGGCTTGGGGGTCCCCGCTTTGTGAAACAGTGAATTTAGAGGACAGGCTATGCATCCAAAGCCTATTTGGACGTTCTAGCTCTGAGTCTTTTGACAATTAAATAAATTGTGTATGTCGGTTCTTATTGACCTTTTCCCTTACCAGGTTCAAGTGAAAACTCCCTCCCCTTCCTCTTCTGCCATCTGCCATTATGCTTTCTTCCTGTAAACGTTGTCCTCTCCTCTCCTATCCTCATCCTTTATCCTCTTCCTCTTTCTGTCTGCGTCCTCTAACTGCTCCCGCCCCTCATGACTCAAACTGGTCTCTCCCTCATCGATACTCTGCCTTCGCCGGCTTCTGCTGCTGCTGCACTCCATTCTGTCTGTCAGGAGAGCCATTATGTCTGGACCTCCCTGTTATCCCCTTATGCTGCTTAGAATTCCTCCTCCTCCTCTCCCTCTCTCTCTCTCTCTCTCTCTCCTCCCTTGTCGCCTATGAACCTGTTAGTCTCCTTCAAGACCCCCCTCATCGTATGCCTCAGTCTAGATGCCAAGCCATACGTCAGTGTTTCTTTGCATCCACTACATCATTGATTCTCAACATTTTCAGTGTGATATGCATTAGGCCAGGGGTCTTCAACAGGGGTTCCGGGACCCCTAGGGGGTCCTCAGAGTTACTACAGGGCGGCCGCCAAATCTTTCTGTGATATGATTTTTTTTACATTAGCCACTTGAACCCTAGCATCCCTTTTCTGTGGAGAACTTTAGCCACAAATAGCCGATCTACAAGCTCACAACGCCTCGCAGCGTGAGGCATTGTGAGCTTGTAGATCGGCTATTTTTGGCAAAGAGGTTTGGTGTAGAGGAAAAAAGAGCAGACCAAGTAAAAAAAAAATTGATACAATATAGAGGGGGGATCCCTGCATCATCTCTCTCTTAGCTAGGGGGTCCTTGGCCTGAAACATGTTGAAGACCCTTGCTTTAGGCCATGAACCAAAATTCGGCCATGGACCTCAATGTGAACATTTTCATCTCTGGGGCCACAATCGACACTGTAAATTCCTCAAGTGTCAATTGGAGTTACAGACCCGTTAAGGGACCATTTGATTTATAACTTTATAAATGTTATAAATCCCCCCCGGAACCTTGTGGCTTAGAAACACTACTGTAACTCCTGCTCTCGTGTCTCCCTCTTCTCCCAGGTGATTCTCTGAGCTACCACCAGGGCCGGCCGTTCTCCACGAAAGACCGAGACAATGACATCGCCGTCACCAACTGTGCCCTGTCTTACAAAGGGGCCTGGTGGTACAAGAACTGCCACCGGGCCAACCTCAACGGCAAATACGGAGAGTCCAGACACAGCCAGGTCAGTCGCTGCATGGGTTGACCAGTTGCTCAATATTGTGAAAATAGCCGATCTCCAAGCTCGCAACGCCTTGCAATGTAAGGCGCTGTGAGCTTGTTTTATAGTATAGTACTTTTGACATAGCAATGGTCTTATTATTAGTTATTTTTTATTTTATTTTAGAGGTATTCATTAAAAGGTCTTAAAAGTTCTTAAATTGTCACTTTATAAATGTGCAGATACCCTGGTATGTTGGTTTGTTTACTATCGAGTGGGAAAGCAATGTTGCACATTAAGCTAATCCTCCCCCAAAATCATTTGGGGACCTCCCTGGGGGTCCCAACCCCTAGTTTTCGAACCATTGACGTAGTGAGACAGTTGATTGATCAATCAAACAAACTGTTCAAACATCACACATCAATCCAGGGAGCTCAGAACTACATGTTTTGCTACACGTTGTGCTTTTCCCCCCTTATACAGTACTCTTACCTACTGTAAGTGCAAAACGTATGCAACACCTCAAACATACTGTACATGCATTTGATAGACTTATGTAAACTTTGAACTACTTTGCATGTGTGCATGCGTGTGTGCATGTGTGCATGCGTGTGCACCTGCATGCGTGTGTTTAATTTTCTGGAAATCGAACAATTGGAAGACAAAATTGATGGTTCATAAGGTTAGTTTAAGGGCTATATTTTGAGATTAGGCATGCATCTGTTAGGTTAGGTTGGTTATGGTTATGGTTGGCTAACGTTAGTGTTAGGGCCTATGGAATGGAATGATTGTGACATGGAATGTTTTTATTTCATGTTGTCTGTTGACACAGACTGTCACAGGCTACTGACAAAAATGTGTTTAGCTGTAACTTGGAAAAAGCCTTTTAATGAATGCTCCCTGATGCACTGTGGAGAGAGTGAGGACACACACTGTGTAGGGCTTTGATTGCAATGAACTACAAAGACCTTGCAACATCATGCAGACATTGTTCCCCTTTCGGTACCTTCAAGCTGCCTTTTGATGACATGAAACAAAACCAGACAGTCCTAAAAAAAAAACAGACACACAGGCAAACAAAGGGGAACTGTGCACAGCAGAAGCATGAGTGTTAATTTAACGTTTTGTTCAAAGCTGGACATGAAACCAGTGGTGTGATTGTGGTGGTTTGGGGTGTAAAGTCAGAGATATATTAGCTGTGTCGGTGGTTGTGTAATGGGTTGAGGTTGAATTGAGGCCGTCTTGTTTAGCCGTGATAGGCATGGTAAGTTTATTTGTATAGCACATTTCATACACAAAGGCAATTCATCAAAAGCATAAAATACATAAAACATTAAAAAAAAACATTGGAAGCTTACGTTTTTTTTTCTTTGTAAAAGGCAGTATAGAACAAAAAGGCTTTTAGACTGGATTTAAGTCAGAGTTGGCACACGCTTCAAGACCTCTTGTTCCAACTCTGTGTGGCAAAATAACTAGACGCTGCCTCATCATGTTCTATTTTAACTCTGGGAACTGTTTGTAGACCGGTCCCGGATGACCTGAGATTCATGTAAGAGCAAAGTCAGGAATGTATTTTGGTGATCACCAATTAGGCCTAGTTGAAAATCAATTGTATGACTTGAAAGGAAATAATTCCATTCATTGTATGAATACATTCCATTTCTTCAAAGGTTGGAGTGAGAGCACTTTTTCTTTCTCTCTTGTATAAAAAGCCCTCCAGATATTTCCAATCAGTGTACCAGGCCAGTACAAGTGTTCTTGCCCCTGCAGTTTATTATGGAGCCACAAGGTGGGGCATTTACTTCTAGGTTCAAGGTTCAAGCTCTCTACTACAAAAGTCTAGTTGTCTCCGCCAGGCCGATAGGCATGGCGAGAGAGTATGTTTTACCCTCCGTCCGTCCGTCCGTCCGTGTGTCCGTCCGTCCGTCCGTCCGTCCTTCTGTCTGTGACCAGCTAATCTCCGCCACCGTCGGCCCGATCGCTGTGAAACTGCACACACACGCTCCCTGGATGCCACAGCTGAACCTCTGCCCCAAATTTTTCAGATCAGCCAGTCATAGCGCCACCATGAGGCCGACTTTTGCAAAACACATTTTTTAATGTTACTCCTACAGATTTTCTCCAAATAACACACAAATCGGTACACAGTATCTCTATAGCCATGTGATCAACATGGATCTGTCCGATTTTCCATATTCCATCCTGATTGGCTAAGATTGGCTTCCAAAGTTAGTAGGATTGGTTTATTTTGAACAAAATGCCTCAAATCATGAACGCAACATGCACTTTCCGTGCAATTTTCCACGTACATTCCCACTTGGCCCAGGAAGAATTGTCACTTGAAAACTTTCAAATCAGCCTCATGGTGGCACTATAACAGGCCGATTCACGTTTTTAGCTATAACTGCACCGATCTGCGTGCAACTTTGCATGCACACTCCTTATATTAGAGGCCAAGGAAAAGCCTTTGCCGTGCATTTTTCACATATGCCTTTTAGAGCGCCACCAGGAGGCTGAGATTTGAAAAACACATTTTTTGCTCTTACTCCTTCAGATTCTGTTCAAAAATCACGCAAATCGGTACACAGTCTCTCTATAGTCATGTGATCAAGATGGATGTGTCCAATACTTCATATTCTATCCTACTTGGCTAACATTGGCTTCTAAAGTTTGCAGGATTGGTCCGTTTTTAACAAAATTCCTCAAATCATGAACGCAGTGTGCGATTTCTGTGAAATTTTTCACGCACATTCCCACTAGGCCGAGGAAGAAATGCCACCCTTTTCACATTGGCCTGTTATAGCGCCACCAGCTGGTCTAATTTAACAAACCACATTTTTGGAACAAAATGCCTCAACTCATGAATGCAGTGTCCGATTGCTGTGCAAGGCCTAAGAAGAAATGCCCTTTTCACATTGGCCTATTATAGCGCCACCAGGAGGCCATAATAACCTAGCTGACCTGGCGGAGACTTGTGCTCCGAGGAGCACTTTTTCTAGTTTGAGAATGTATTTCTCTTCATTTGAGATGAAAATGCTTGATTAAAATGTATGCTTTTAGTCATTTTACCTTTTTCTTTTACCCTGGCTGCGGCAATGTGTGAAAGGGTGTTGTAATTGCCCCTATGTCTGTGTACAAAGTAACTCAATTTTAACCCTATAACTGGTCATGTCATGTAAATGTCATGATACTGGTCATTGTGTCTATACGGTACTGGTCATTGTGTCTCCATTTACTGGTCATTGTGTCTCCATGGTACTGGCCATTGTGACTATAAGGCACTGGTCATTGTGTCTACATATCATGGTCAGTCATGTAACTCATGTTAGTGTCATCATGGTTAGTATCATGTCAGTATCATGTCAGTATAATGGTCAGTATCATGGTTAGTATCATGACAGTATCATGTGAGATGATATTGACCATGATACTGATTATGTCAGTATCATGAGTATCATGGTCTCTATTATGTCTGTATCATGGTCAGTATCATGTCTGTATCATGGTCAGTATCATGTCAGTATCATGTCTGTATCATGTCTGTATCATGTCTGTATCATGTCTGTATCATGTCTGTATCATGTCTGTATCATGTCAGTACATGGTCAGTATCATGGTCAGTATCATGTCAGTATCATGACAGTATCATGTCTGTATCATGTCTGTATCATGTCTGTATCATGTCTGTATCATGTCAGTACATGGTCAGTATCATGGTCAGTATCATGGTCTGTATAGTCTGGGAGGCATTGCGTCGGAGCTTGGATAGCAGGGGCGCGGGCACTGCGTTGTGATTCAAATCAACAGTCAATGAAGAAAAGGGGGCGGGGTCCACATGCAGTGGGTGTTGCATGTAAATAGGAGCGACGGGAAGCAATTTCCCCTTGAGAAATTGCGGCCGCCATTGTTGTGTACTGCTGTTTGCCTCTCGTCGGACTTTTTAGACGAGTTGCACAGCTCTCAGACCGGTAAGAGGCATGTCCGCTCAGATTCTGAGCGTAAGTTACATCCCGCCCACAAATACTAGGGCTCTGGCCCAGAAGTTCCTCGCCAGAGCTGGCGAAAACCTCTGGGAACTCAGATTATGGTCTGTATCATGTCTGTATCATGTCTGTATCATGGTCTGTATCATGTCTGTATCATGGTCAGTATCGTGTCAGGCCCTGTCACATCAGGACCTGTTTTTTCCTCAAATCTGCGGTCTGCTGCCGCTAAAGATACAGCCACTTAGCCCTCTCTTTCTGTCGCAGGGCATCAACTGGTACCACTGGAAGGGCCATGAGTTCTCCATTCCCTTCGTGGAGATGAAGATGAGACCATACAACTACCGCAGCATCAGTAGCAAGAGGAGGAGGTCTGCACCCGTATAAACAACCACCTCCCCCCATTCCGTCCAACCCAGGGTCATGGATACAAATGGAGTTCGGACAATGTTAGCACCCGACTTCTGACATGTTTGTGCCGTTGTTGTTTTACTTTGAAAGCAAAGCAAAGCATGCAATGTGCTTTTTTAACGACTGACTCCGCCATGGCTTGACATACAGTAAAGTATAGACTCAAGAGGAGATTGTTAGAGTAAGCATCTAATAGTATGTATATATGTTATATTACCACACATTATATTACTTATATACTACCAACATTTAACAGCTGTCAGATCTCTATACTGTATGTGATCATAAAAGGCACCGAAATGGCAGCCAGGGTGAAAACATGGCCGAACTCTGTATATTTATGCCTCTGCTCCTGTCCAGCTTTAGCTATCTTTCCTTGCTGTACTTCTAAGCCAGATAATAGAAGACACTATATGTAATTTATGAAATACTTTCAATGACAGTTGACCATATTCACACAGCGACCATTGCTCTCACGTCATATAACATGGGAGCAAAATGGCAGATGTGTGAATGTGGTCAATGATTATTTTTTGCTGTAAAAGAGGAAAGGCAAACCAAGAAGCTTTTTTTTGCAGTTTGCAATTTGCCTTTTTTCTGGATTTTGAAGGGATATGCTCGAAGTTGCTCTCACTATCAGAGCTACATTGTTTTACCCGTTAAAGAAATAAGAACACTTTTAACAACAAAAAAATGGGGGAAAAGATATATAAGCCCTTAAACACTCAACTGTAAGATATCTCTATTTTTATAACTGATATTGTGGCAAAAGTCCATCTATTTCATATGATTTGATGCCTTGTTTATGAGACATATATTAAGTTAATGGAAACATGACTAAATTCATGACGAATAGTCACACGGGACACAGTAGAGATCGTAAGTGCTGCAGTCGCCATTCACCATTCAGCTTTTGCAACCTCCAAACAACAGCACAGAGCAGTGGACTCTGTGCCTTCTATACAGTATATGTTTATTTATTTTTCATCCTCTTTGAGCCTACATGATATAAGACAGATTACCCTCGGGTTAATTGCTACAGCAGTGTGAGAATAATGATCAACAGAAACACTTTCCCTCTGTAGCCCGCTTGTCCGTCCCATAGTCTGTTTCTAATGGTAGCAACACTGAGGCCAGAAGGCTATTTGCACTATGAGTGGAAACATAGCAAAACTATTGTTGTTCATTTCCAGTTTTATGTTTTTATTTCTTCTTCCTGCTGTCACACCTAGATCAATAATGATCACTATTAACAATATTTATGTTTCCTCGTCTTTATTTGAATCCAAATGCTTTATAAAGATACAGAATAATAAGCATTCTCTTCAGTTTGACCCACCCCCTTATTGATGTTATTGCTTGCAGAGATGGTGTTCATAGACATATTTAGCCAAAGATCTACCCAATAAACCCCGCTGTCTTCTCACCAAAGTAATTTTATTAGCTTGTCCTGGTATTATTAATTCATTCTAAATGTTGGTGTTATCCACAATCTTCTGTATGCTGTTCTGAAAGCTATGCAAAAGAACATTTGTTAGGTGCATGGTGTACATTATAATTATACTTGGTGGTAACAGTTATTCGAGTCACATATGTTGACTGACTGCATTTCGCAGGGGAACTTTAATGTATGCAGGACACTGTGGTAGGAACTACTTTAATCTGTGGAATACGGAAGAGAAACCAAGTGCAATTGGTTTAATTTGTTTTCAAATATACGGTTCACTTGAAATCATGATGGAATTCATTATCCTGTACAACCGCTCTTTTTAGCGTATGTTTTTACCATCACTGCAAGCAATGTGTGGCCTGTTATATTACTGTATTTAATAAATAATCAAATCTACTTTGTTTTCCCTTTAGAACTAAGAACAAAAAATGTATGCATAAATTGGAACAGCAAGGCAGGCTTGTAAGACTATGTATATATGTATTTTTGTTCTTTCCTGTACTTGGTAATTGGCCCTCCTATGAATTACTACTAATTTACTCATGTAGCGATAGGACGGAGGAAAATGTTTCCTTCAATGTGTTCCCCATTTAGAAGCAAACTACAGAAAGCCCCCCGGAACAATTAAACTTTTACCCCTATATTTTTAACCATTAGTTGTGTGCGTCAGCACAGCACTACGGAGCTACTGCATGCCACTGTAATTACCTTGCAATCAACAGCTTTGTGGTAAATAACAAATGTGTCATGTGAATATGTTTTTTGTTTTGTTTTGTTTTGTTTTGTTTAAAGTGTAGCATTAAGTCTCAGCTGACCTGGGTAAAAGTTGCATTTAAGATGGTTCAGAAAGCATGGATAAAAAAGGTGACGTGAAATCATTCAAGGCCTGGCAGCGGTAGTCTCGCGAGCCAGACTGTTGCCTCCCACAATTTTCAAATGCTTCCGTCATACAGTCTGGAGCACGGAAGCTCTGAAAATGATCCGGAGGCAGAGGTCAAGCGAATCTGACGCCTGCTTCCCACTTCCGTTTTGCCTTTACAGTCGGGCAAATGTGTCCTAATATGAATCAAAATAATTGAAGCCTATATAGCTTGCTGCTTGCAGAAATTGGAATACAAAAAAAATAATTAAGATATTTTAAACGGAAATGACGAACAGATGACGGCTTCCTTTCTCGGCCTTCGGGAGGTGTAGTTCCAGACTCTATATAGCATTCGGAGATTGTGGAATAGTTGAATCTGGCTACGCAAGACTATGGGGGTGGTGGCACCTTAGCCAGGTCTGACTCACTTCCTCTACACTGTACAATCACAAGTGTTAATTTATCTCTGAGACCGTTCAAATGTAACCAAATGGACCCACTTTGTAATGCTCTCAGAGTTAAATTAAAACTAAGGGACTTTACTGTGTGACTTACACATGTTCACAAGTGTACCGTGTCAGAGCTGCTATTGTGATCCTTATCCCATTGTGTAGTCTACTAGAAGTGTGTGCGTGTGCGTGCGTGCGTGTGTGTGTGTGTGTGTGTGTGTGTGTGTGTGTCATTTCCTTAACCATGTAGTTAACTCTGCCTCAGTGCATTTCCTGTGCAAGGAACGATGGTCACAATGCTTTGTAGATAAGGAACGGAATGTATGTAACTTTGAGTGCGAGAGTGGTAAATTATGATACTCATTTCTTAAAAGAGAGAAGCTAATGGATATAATTCCTGATATCTCCCTTGGAACTTCTTTGCTTTTATTTTTCATGTTTCATGTCGTATTGTGCTGGAGAGAAGTGCGGTCAATCAAGGTGTCCAACCAGTGACTCTGGTGTAGAATAGCTGCTCTCTGCTTTTCTGTCTGTCAAATCCTAACATTAGCCTATACTCTCTGCCCACAGAGTCTTCAAGTAAATTAATTGTACTAGTCACTAATGATTTACATTACTTCTCAGCTATTATTACAAACTGTACTTGCCTCCAGTATTGTACTTGATAATTCAGGTGCTGTATGGTCATTCAGGAAAAACATAATATCTAAATTTAGTTACAAACACAGATAGCCCGCCGTGGCCCAGAAGTCCAGTTTGCTAAAGTCAGAACCAGGCTTCCTCTGATTTTGTTCAGCTTGGGTTTCACAGGCTTGAAATTAAGTCAAATTGTTTATCTATAATCCTGTTCATGTTGAGCCCGAGCAGGAAAGGGTTCATTACACATTGGGGGTCAGGACCAAAAGTTTAACCTTGAATCCTAGCATTCCTATTAACAAAAATAGCTGACAAGCTTTCAACGTGTCATGACCTTTTTCCTTTTTTTACCCATTTTTCTCCCCAATTTAGTTGTTATGCCAATTATTTCCCCCACTCTTGACACTGCTGCTGTATCCTACTGACTCACCTGCCAGTGAGGAGCCTCCACCGGGAGGACGTAGAGCTTTTGTCCTACTCCTCCCGCCCAACACTCCCTGCTGACAGGTGCCGCCCCAGCCTGTAGGATTACGTGCAGTGACAATTATCACCCTCCACGCTCCACGCACGGATGAACCCACAACCTTCGTGGTGGTGGCAGGCACTTTACCATTGTGCCACCCAAGCGCAGTTTGGCTATTTTCGAGCAGAACCGAGCACAGAACGCACCCGATCAACTAAGTATTAATAGAGGGTTAAAGTGGTTAAGAAGCCTGGGTTTAGATCTTGACAAATTTATAGATCAACACAATTATTAAATAAATGCTCATCAAAACTAAATTGGTGTTAATGTTCTTATTTCCCCAATCCCATAACAGAAACATTCTATTAAAACTTTACCTGTGCAAAGCAACCACCTGTGCATTAAGATTATTTGTTGGAAACCCAGTCTCATTTATTTGCAACGCTTGTTCATCTTAGAGAAACATTTTGAATGTCAGACAGATGGCGTTAGCCAGCATTTTCTTTTTCCATAATGGCCATGGCATACATAGCCTTATGTATACTGTTGTCTCCAATCGTTATTTCATTTGTACCACAGATGGTATTGGATTTGACTGAATCGCTTTATTTAACATCTACATGGCTGAATTTGCAATACAGTCTAATGCCCATTCTATACTTGGCCGTCGACTGTTTATTTTCATAATGTATGGATTTTCTTTTGATTGATGCAGCAGAATTGTAGAAAGTATTATATAATTTAAAAGGTATTATACTGTATAGTCATATACTGTATACTGTAGGTTAACTGATAAACAGACATTTGTATTGATGGTAATTACTGCTGTTAGCCAGACTACTGCATTGACATTAAACCAACCTTGACAAATTTGGAAAAAGTATGATCTTGACTGTTGAAAATCTCAAACTAAGGATTTATTGTTGGATAATCTTATGACCGTCAGATTTAGCTCTAGTTTGACTTAAACATGTACTGTATAGTTCCTTTTTTAATACATTTTCTACATATTAATAAAATATTGAAATTGTCTATTCAGTGTCTTCATCTTTGTGTTTCTTCGAGTTCCTTTTCCATGTTGTTGTCTCCGCCAGGCTGAAGGCGTGGCCGAAACTATGTTTTCACCCCTGTCCATTTGTCCGTCTGTCTGTTAATCTCCAGCACCGTTGGACCGATCGGCATGAAACTCTGCACATACACTCCCTAGAGAACAGAGCAGAACCTCTGACTCAAATTTTTGCCTGTCATAGCGCACCAGGAGGCTGATTTTTGTGAAACACATTTACTCCTGCAGATTTTGTCGAAACATCACGTAAAACGGTACACTTTATCTCTATAGTTATGTGATCAAGACGGATCTGTCCGATTTTTCATATTCAATCCTGATTGGCTGATTGGCTTTAAAAAATTGCAGGAGTGGCCCGTTTTGAACAAAATGCCTCAAATCAAATCATGAACACAGCGTCAGATCACTGTGAAACATTTTTCAAATAGGCCTCATATGGTGGCGCTATAACAGGCAGATTCACGTTTAGGCCTATAGCCAATTTCCCACTTCGATTATTAAACAACTCCCCAAATAAGCCACGCCCATTTCCACTAGACAAGTTTTCCGCCATGTTGCTTTTTTTTTTGTGTCAGCACACTTAGCATGCATGCAGCCGTGCATACACAGACAGACACACCAATTATACTGTGTGTGTGTGTGTGTGTGTGTGTGTGTGTGTGTGTGTGTGTGTGTGTGTGTGCAACACAGATATAAAATAACACAGAGACATTTTAATTGCCAAAGCTGCTTCTGAATCTTAAGTACACAGTGACATATACCGGATGCAAACGGAATTCAGCATTTTTTAAGGCTCAGTGCATAATTACTGCAGCTTCTAATTAGCCATTAATCATCCATTAAAATGTCTGGCTAGCAGAAACTCCTGGGTAAATAATGAACAGGATTGTGAGTAGGAGAGAAAGCTATATTCAAATCCCACAATAGCTCATTAGCAAAAGTGAGGTCACAAACTGTGTTGTTCATCAAAACAAAACACCTTAGAATTATCAGCACATTAGCATTAATAGAATAACAGACTGCATGTCAAAATATAGTTCTGTGTGATAGAAATACTGAACAACTGAGCGACAACATATTAATACGTAGTGTATAACACTGGTTATCAATGTGGCAATCTACAACTACACAGTGCGTTGTGATGCGACACACTGTGAGCTTGTAGATCAGCTCATTTAAGTGGGCATTGGGCAACAGTCTAACCTCCGCGACCGTTTTGATTGGCAAAGATAGCAGTTGAGCCCTGTTTGGTTGCTACTGAGCATGCGAATGAGTGCTAAGTGCTAACAACAAATGTATGCTAACAAACACACACACACACACACACACACACACACGCACACACACGCACACACTCACAGAGAGAAGCAGCTGGTAGCGTTTGATCGGGGCAAAAAAAGCAACCTGGTATAATTTTGCAGTCACCATTTATTGTTTTTTTATTAACAAATGTGACAAATCTTGCTGAACAAATCTTCTCTTATGGGGGTCCCTGGCACATTTTTTTTTCAAATGGGGTTCAACTTCTGCTGCAAAATACTTGTCAATTTGGGGATCCTTAGCATTAAAATGCTTGAGAACTTGATCATGTTGGAAATATAAGTTGATATCCAAAACTGGTATAACTTCTACAGTGTATGAGGCTCCAGCTCTGCTTTCAGAGTAGGACAAAATGACAAAACTATTGTGTGAGGAGCACATGACATGTTCAAATGATAATATGTTGTTATTTTGTCATGCATGGGAGTTGTGTAACTTCACAATTTAGATTTGATTTGTGTGCGCTGTAACATAAGTCCAACCAAACACTCTTATGGAATACCAAACAATGCATTTCTACATGTCATCACTTTCTAGCTGATCAAAGTTGGCAAGATTCCTTAACTGAGAAACTCAAACGCCTCCATGTGTGCCCTCTTTTCCTTTCTCTCTTGCTCTCCGTTTCTCTGTCTTTTTCACTTCGCTCTGCCCATTCCTCCAGTAATCTTTCCATTTCTCTCTCCAGCAGACAGTCAGCACGGGGCTGGTGAGGGGCTGAGGTTGATGAGAGGAGGCGGCAGTGGTGGAAGAAGTACTCTGATGTTTTCCTTACTGTTGGTAAAAGCAGCAACATGTTACATGTTAAAGGCCTGTATTCCAAATGTGAATAGAGTAAAACTATAAAAGTATTGGCATCAAAATATACTTTATATAACTAAATTATTTCAAAAATAGCAGATCTACAAGCTCACGACGTGTCACAACGTGTACAGTAGATCGGCTATTTTCGAATAGCCAAACTATAACACAGGGCTTAAAAGGATATTTCACTTTCAAAAAAACTTTAGGTCATTTTATCGTCTACTCAGGCTTTTGTGAGCCCCCCAGACCGTTTTTAAGTTGCTTGATTTAGTATTTAGATATTTGATAGGAGGGCAGGGTGAGTCACCAGAACCAAGGACAGGTGTTTTTGATGAATCTAACATGTTAACAAGAAATGACTAAAGTCATAATATAGCCGCCAGCGGCAGGCTTTTTTTGCCCCAATCTGCCGTTGAAAAAATGAAATTAAAAAAAAAAAAATTATTATTATTATTATTTTTTTAAATTGTTTAAAAAAAAAAAAAAAAAAAAAAAACTTATTTGAAAACATATATGTCCTTTTGAAAGAAAACAAGAATAAATATGATTTGACATTCATATTATTAGCAGCTGTATTGTGTGTGTGCCCCCCCCCAACTACTCAAGTTAAAGTATCAATACTGCAATGTAGAAGAACTCTGCCAAAAAATGGCATACCTCAATATGACATTTTGCGGCTATATTATGACTTTGTCATTTCTTGTTTTTTTATAGTGCTGTAACATGTTATGGCCTAATCACTGTCATTCAAGCATAAATGTCGTAACATTAAAATAAAAATAAGTAACTGGTATAGGACTGGCCTACCTATTGTGGTACAAAACAAGTCCTTCTGCAGTGAATTACAACATTAGGATTGTGCAGAATGCAAGAAGCTTTATTTGTTACTGACTCATAAAGATACAAGCAGCTAAATGTTGTTGGAACTTGTACCACAGATGGTTCTACATATAATTGATATAATGAAGAAAAGAAAATATTAAGCAAGAAAATAAAATGGACAATAATAAATAAATAAAAATAGCCTACAGATATATACAGTTTTAGGAATACTCTGGGACTTGTCTTAGACAGGCATGTCATCAGTGGTGTAAAGTAACTACATGTACTCAAGTACTGTATTTAAGTACAATTTGGAGGTATTTTTCACTTTACTGTTGTATTTCCAGTTTTCAGTACTTGTACTTCTACTCCACTACATCTCAGAGCCAAATATTGTACTTTTACTCCACTACAATTATTTGAAAACTTGAGTTACTAGTTACTTTGCAGATATAAATTATTACATAAAACATACATTAACCACTTTAGCCCTATTTTATACCAAGGCTATTTGAAAATAGCTGATCTACAAGCTCACAACGTGTCGCATCACGACGCGTTGTGGGAGCTGATGTGTGTGTGTGTGAGAGAGAGAGAGAGAGAGAGAGAGAGAAAGAGAGCGTGCGCGCGCGCGCGTGTGTGTGTGTGTGTGTGTGTGTGTGTGTGTGTGTGTGTGTGTGTGTGTGTGAGAGAGAGAGAGAGAGAGGGACTTGGGAGAGGGACAGATGGAGACGGAGGGGAGGTGCTGCGCGGGGAGGCGGGTGCTGCGAATGACGGCCGTCCATTGGCCGTCCATGGGCTTTAAAGTAGTGTCTCCCCCATTGGCTGTAAAGTAGTGAAGGACAGCCAGGACAGCCAATAGACAAATAGGTGTCGCGAAAACATGTCGTGTTGCGGATGATGATGACTGAGGCTGTAGATCTTTTATGCTCCGATATGTGAATGGGTGACCATATTCAGTAAGAGCACTGAAATGTCTATCCGGAACATTAGAAGAGTGGAACCCAAACATCCACACATTATGTTGCTCTCTGACCGTGAAAACCATGTATTCAAAATGACAGAGAATGTCTTTCTCGTCGGAAATGTGCACACATCCTCATCAAATACAGACTGGGTGAAAGTGCAGCCACAGAGTAGTGAGTCTGTAGAGCCGCCGCGCTAGCTAGCGGCTAAAAATAGAGTTTGAAGTTATAATGGGTTTGTATAGGAAGGGGGCGTGTCTGATTAAATGAATATCAAATATCTAAATATTGAATCAAGCAACTTAAAAACGGTCTGGGGGGTTCACAAAAGCGCGTGTAGACGATAAAATGACCCAACATTTTTTTTTAAATCACACCCTGTGTGAAGGAAGCGGTGCCTTTGGGGCGGGCCTTAACTCATTTCAGTTCGTCCCTATTGGTGGTCTGAGTCCACTTACCAAATTTGTACTTGGTAGCATGCTGCAAACTGGAATGATGGCTGTTTAAAGCCCAGCCAATGGGCAGACAGAGGGGGCGGGGCTTAAGTAATGACAGTTAGTCCCTATTGCTGGCTTTAGTCCATGTACACAATTTGTACTCCATAGCATGCTGTGAACTTCAGTTATGGCTGTTTGAAGGCCAGCCAATGGGAAGACAGAGGGGGCGGGGCTTGAGCAATTCATGCTGGTCCCTATTGGTGGTCTAAGTCCACATACCAAATGTGGACTTGCTGGCATGCTGCAAACTGGAGTTATAGCTGTTTAAAATCCCGTGCTCATCCCATGCTCATACGGGCGCTGGGGGTCCCTGGACCCCTCTTTGATAACTTCATCAATGCATGCTCGTGCCTATTGGTGGTCTAAGTCCACATACCAAATGTGGACTTGGTGGCATGCTGCAAACTGGAGTTATAGCTGTTTAAAATCCCGTGCTCATCCCGGGCTTACACGGACATCCGCTCATACGGGCGCTGGGGGTCCCTGGACCCCTCTTTGATAACTTCATCAATGCATGCTCGTGCCTATTGGTGGTCTAAGTCCACATACCAAATGTGGACTTGGTGGCATGCTGCAAACTGGAGTTATAGCTGTTTAAAATCCCGTGCTCATCCCAGGCTTAAACGGACGGACGGACGGACGGACATACGGACAAAGTCAAGTGTAGAGCGGTTGGCACCGCTAAAAAGTGAAACATCCCTCTAAGTGGGTAATGTATGTTTTGTAGTAATAATCTAAAAAGTTACTTGTAACTAAAGCTGTCAATTTGTTGTAACGGAGTAAGAATTACAATATTGGCCTCTGAGATATAGAAGTATAAAGTATCGGAAATATCAAGTAAAGCTAAAATACCTGAGAATTGTACTTACTTGAATACATGTACTCGGTTACTTTCCACCACTGTCCACTGCCCAGTCTCCCACGCGGCCACACACGCTCTCTTTACAACCCACTGAACCCGGGAAGCTAACAGGCCCTGGCAGCCATCTGAATAGGAGGGAGTTGCAGCCTAGATCTCCTGGTTAGAAGCTCTCAGTGATAGCACTGTAAACACTGCTGATTAATTGGGAAATTGGAGCAGCGAATGGATTCATTGATGCCTGGGGTCACCGTGAAAGGACATTTTTTCTTCTCTGGAACAGGTGAGGGGCCTCAGAAATCCGGAGGTTAGTAATCCCGATGAAAGAGATGACATGAAGGTTTGAGCACTTTATTGTATGACCGTGTCGCATGGCAAGAATAACTGATTTCCACTTGCGAAGCAACTTGAAAATCTGTCAATTTGTTCAACTGACACTTTCACCTATATGTTCAAAGGTAATATTTGGCATGTTCACTGACTGTTTGTGTGTGTGTGTGTGTGTGTGTGTGTGTGTGTGTGTGTGTGTGTGTGTGTGTGTGTGTGTGTGTGTGTGTGTGCGTGCGTGCGTGTGCGTGTGCGTGTGCGCGTGCGTGCGTGCGTGCGTGCGTGCGTGCGTGCGTGCGTGCGTGCGTGTGTGTGCGTGCGTGTGTGTGTGTCTCCACACCGATGCACACCAGCAGGTTGTGGATGAATGCATTGCATGGAGATTCATGTGTGGTCGTGCCTGCGATGTGTTGGAATACATATTTGTTATGCATCATTATGTTTATATGAGCCACACTCTAATAAGATCAATTTACTCGTGCCATGTAATAAAACTGGCAGCAGGGAAATTTATTATCATACAAGCTTGTGTACTTTTTATTTTTAAAGGCTATTGAATAATAATTTACCTTAAGATTAGTTATAATCCAATTCATACATGTAACAACTCTCCCTCATTTTCCTATGCTTTCATCCACATTTAGAGAGAGAGAGACAGACAGACAGGGAACAGTTAAGGGAACAAGGGGTGAGGGAGAAATAGAAAGAGATGCAATAGGACAGAAGGAGAAACAAGGTAACAGAGAGAATTGAAGAGCAGAAAGTGAGGACTCCTTCAAAAGAAGGAGAACAGAATCCAGAATCCAGAACAGAAACATTACAAGTTTCAGCAGCTGACTGGATGAGAGAAAGGGAGAGACCTGCCCTGTCGCTTCAGAAGTGCTGAAGGGTAAGCTGCCTCGAAAAGAGACACAGGAAAACAATGGAGTGAGAGTGGGTGAAGAATAATAAGAGACAGAGATGTGCATGAGAGACAGATTACCCTTTTATCTCTCCACACCACTCTCCTGACCTGAATTAACCAGGCTGACCCCATGTTTACAAAAACAAAGTATTTTATATTCGAGACCGTTTTATTGCATCCTAAGTCCAGCTAGGCTTGGGTCGGTAGAGGTTTGTATTGACTTTGACAAGTTCGACAGTAGCAGGGAGTGTGCATCCTCATCCTATCCTCTTGTTTGCTTGCAATGCAATGCGAGGCTGCTGAGAAGCATAAAGCTGCAGTTGCAGATCCGTCTAGTCTACTAGTCTAATTTGTGCACTTTTCCCAGAGCCAGTCAATGCATTGAAGATCAACCACTTAAACCCTATTTGTTGACAGGAGTCCCACAGTTGTCTATACTGTATGCTTACTCCTTCCTTTTTTTCCCCCTCTACTCCAATTATCTTCATCAAAAATAGCCAATCTTAAAGCTATCGTGTCACGACACGATGCATTGGATCTCAGTGTCCATCTCAGTGTCCTCTTCACCTTTCATTCAGTGTCCTCCTCTTTTGGTCGCCACGGCCCTATTGTGTCGTCTTCTGACCACAGCGTGTCTCTCTGGAGCTATTCTTGCGTATAGCCAGACCAGAAATAGACAATCAGACTGATAAGTCTGATAGGCGGTGATAGGCGGAGATATCTGATCGTCTGGCCATGAAAGACTACTCTGTGGCTGCACTTTCACCCAGTCTGTATTTGATGAGGATGTGTGCACATTTCCGACGAGAAAGACATTCTCTGTCGTTTTGAATACATGGTTTTCACGGTCAGAGAGCAACATAATGTGTGGATGTTTGGGTTCCACTCTTCTAATGTTCCGGATAGACATTTCAGTGCTCTTACTGAATATGGTCACCCATTCACATATCGGAGCATAAAAGATCCTCTTATGACCATGGGGCCTGGAGGCCTGAACTCTGCAGAGTATAAAGTCTGTGTGTTTTTCACAGATCACATCCAACAGCAATGTTATGCCCTGGAGACGTTTAAACAGAGGAAACTGTACAAGTGGGTCTAGGCCGGTATTGTGTTATTATGAGTGTATCTGGCTATTTCAGAAGAGCAGTAAGCCAATCCACCTACCACCCCCATTTATCTACAATGTAGACAAATGCATGGTGTGAGTTACATAACATAAAATTAATTCTAATAAGGTGTATCTTGCTGGTGAGGTACTGTAGGTGCAGGGGAAAGAAATGCAATTGCCATGTGAAAGGCAATTACTACAGTATGTGCAAAAAAAAGTAGTGTTCACATACACAATGTGTAAAGTAAGGGCTTTTATAAAGGCGTACACCGTCTGGGAATACTGTGGGAACATGTGTGATGTCAGGAAAGAAATGATAGACATAGTCAGACATAAACTGTAAAGGTCACAGTGCAATTCTAATGGCATAGAGCAGAGGTGAGGACTTCACCACTGGAAGATGCTGCAGCCACTCAAAGTTTGGCTAACTATTTGTATTGGCTCAGTATCATGGTCAGTATCATGGTCAGTATCATGGTCAATATCATGTCAGTATCAGGTCAGTATCATTTCACAGGGCGTGACAGGGCCTGAAATCCCTGTGACAGGGCTGTGACAAGGCCTGTCACAGCTGTGTCACAGCCCTGTCAGGAGATGTTAGGCCTGTCACAGGGATGGTAACATGTTACATGTACCATGGGAACATGACAGGGCCTATGACAGGGCCATGACAGACCTGCCATTCGGTGCTGTGAGAGGGGCCTGATGTGACAGGGCCTGACATCTATACAGTTCGATTTATAATCATAAGAGGCTTTTTTCTCTTCCTGGGCGTAGGCAAATAATCACATGCTAACAGTCCAGTTTTTTTCTGTATATATACACATCCTTTCAAATCCAACACTTGCCTGCTAAGGACGTATATATACGTCCTTTAAAACATTTTTTTTTAATTAAGCTCTTCCCTAACATATGGATGATCCCTTGACTCTGAGAGAATCATAGAAGCAGAGATGACGTCATCCTAAAAACATATAGGATGACAATGAATATTGGATATAGGGCCCTAGCCATGTAGCCTGGTAAACCCTCCCTCCGGAAATCTCATTTCCATTTGATTTCAGGAGTGAGTCTGGCCTGATCGCCCATTGTGGGGGTTTCTAGTGGAATTACCAACTAACCGAGCCTATCAGCGTCGTCGCTCATCGTTCTGTGATTGACAGCGACAATTGGCCAATCAGGTGGCGAGTACGAGTGAGCCCGAATGGGACCGAGTGCAGCCGACAAAAATGGAACGATCCGCCATTGTTTCTGTGGCCAGTTACACTTTTTACTTTCGGTTTTAAAACGCTCTCAAACTTCTTTTTTGAGGCACGGAATTTACTTTTAAGATATCGTTTGGATAGAATTTAGTTGTTTAACTTCATATATGTGGTCAATTAATCATGACAGAGCCTATTTTAGAGACCTTTGTGTCACAATGATCACTTTGTGAGCTTTTAAAAAAAAACACACAGATTTTGACACATTGGCTGCATAACTGTCGATGTTGTAAAAAAAAAGTCAAGTAATCCAAAACCGATGTATCATCAGGTTCTAGACACCAATAACTGCTGGAATATATACAGTGAACCTTATACATTACTATTGATATCCATATTGACAGTTACGGTGATGTCCAAATACAGTATGCTGTTATACAATGTAAACACAGTAAAGTTAATTTATGCACTTGTGTACACATTTGTACACTCTCTCAGTGTTACATTTGTACACTCTGAGAGTTAAATTAATACTGAGGATTTTACTGTGTAGGGCAGTCAAAGTATGTAGTGTTTTTTGTTTTGTTTTGTTTTTAACTTGAAGGACTTGCTGCCAAGGATAAAGCATAAAGTATTTTTGGCTCGGGAATGAATATGAGGTCAACCCTATTGCCTGATGGGAAAATATCCACTAATGTTGTTCCTGTTCTTTTTCAGGATGAGAAAAAATGTCTTTTATGTAATCATTTTATCTTTAGTTACTCCACTGGACTGAATGACTTTCAAACTCAGAAAATCACGATAGGAGCACACACACACACACACACACACACACACACACACACACACACACACACACACACACACACACACACACACACACACACACAAACGCACACACAAGCACACACACACATGCACTATGCACAAGCACGCACGCATGCACGCACGCACAGTCGCACACAGACAGTACACACGTTCACAGCAAATGCCAGTGCCATATACATTAACTGTATGTATGCAGTACTGTATATAATTGGTGTAATGGATAGGTTCTCTAAAACCTTACCATGGCCTTTTAAAGGCAAGGCACACAAAATAATCGACCAAAAGTGTGGAATTAATTCAGCACGCTCTTGCAAGACTCATTGGTAAATGTACTCAAATGATTTTAATGAAACGACAACAAGTCATAAACCTCATAATGAGGTTCAGTTCTTGTCACCGATATAACCTGACATTGAGTTTTTTGCTCAGCTTGACAACTTTCTTTCTTTTTTCACTCAATTAACCAACTGAAATTGCTGGCTGTGAGTAGCACTTCATATGAAGTCATTACAGATTGGGAGATTGTTTCCGTTGTGGTTTCCATTTTAACTGCATTTCCACTCTTTTCAATAGTGGTGGTTCATCATGAAGTCCTAACACTTTAAATATAGCAAATGAGGAAGCAGGTCATGACATGTGCTCGGCTGTCAAACTGTCTGCCAGGCAGTTCCATACAGAGTAGTCGTCTGGGTAATGTAATTGCATTAATTCTATGGCATAGCATTACTCTAATAACATTAACCCTGGCATCCCTATTTTGAGCATGTCATTATAGGTGAACATTTTCAAATACTTTCACTTTTTTCATAAAAAAAATGCAGATCAAAATAGCAGATCTACAAGCTCACAGTGTGACACATTGTGCGCTTGTAGTATCAGGTCAGTATTATGGTCAGTATCGTGGTCAGTATCATGGTCAGTATCATGGTCAGTATCATGGCAGAATTATAGTCAGTATCATGTTCAGTATCATGACAGTACAGTAAGTATCATGGTCAGTATCGTGTCAGTATGTGCTAGGGTTCATGTTAACCTACAGTAGCATGTTAAAGGAGACATCCGGGCATTTTCAGTGTTATCTTTAATGTGTTGCTTAGCACTCACCAACATTGAAAGGGTCGTTGCGTTAATCTCATTGAGTCCGTTTCGTCCCGTCTAACGACCCCCTCCGTCGGCATAAGACGATAGCCCAAATTCGCCTATTTTAACAAATGCAAAGTCTGTTTTTTTTCTCCTAGTAGTCATTGTGGAGTCTCATGATACCATAACAGGCGCTGAAAGTCCCGACGAGCTAACTGCTAATGCACAACGAGCTAATGCTAGTTGCTTATTTCCCTGCCTGGCAACACGAGTTTCCAGGTACTGGGAGAGAAATAAGCAACTTTCAGCGCCTGTTATGGTATCATGAGACTCCACAATGACTACTAGGAGAAAAAAAACAGACTTTGCATTTGTTAAAATAGGCGAATTTGGGCTATCGTCGCGCCTCCATTATGCCGACGGAGGGGGTCGTTAGACGGGACGAAACGGACTCAATGAGATTAACGCAACGACCCTTTCAATGTTGGTGAGTGCTAAGCAACACATTAAAGATAACACTGAAAATGCCCGGATGTCTCCTTTAAGCAGTCTCCAAATACACACTGCTGTTGTAGCATACTGGCCCAGTGGTCAGTGAGGAGCCCCCACCAGGAGGGCATACTGCCTACTCCTCCCATTAAACATTCCCCAATGCAGGTGGCGCCCCAACCCTTAAGTGTACGTGCACAGTGACAAAGATCACTCCCCACCTGGCTTCCCTTCCCTGAACACAGCCACATTGTGTTTGTATCTACACTCTATCCAAATGCACTGCAGTGATTCAAACCCCTCTTCTCCACGGTGGTGGGCAGGTACTTACCCCTGCACCACCTGAGTGCCGATTCACATATTTTAATGCAATTCATTTTTCGCCAATCATATTTCCCTATATTTTTGTTCTGCCAATTCGTTTTTTGGTTACTTGTTTCTATACAGTAGGCTACCTGTGACATGTTGTTTTGTACTGTGTGGGTTGCTGTTGTGGCAAAGTAATTTCGCTATGGGATCAGAGTCCACTGAGTGAAGGCTCAAGTCATTAGTTTGCAGGGACTGAATGAGAATGCCTCCAGTATCAAATTATTTCACTAAACTAAATTCTTGTTCGTTGGTAGGGATACACAGTCACTGAGTGAGAGACCACTTGCTTCGAGATCATTAATTGTTACCCTCACTGAACGAGATCATCAGTCATTTCGTTCACTGGAGGAGAACATCAGTTTGTTTCGTTGACTGAATGAGATCATCGGTCATTCATTCGCAGAAATACTCGCTGAGTGAGAGACCACCACCTTCGTTCAGTGAACAAGATCATCAGTCGTTCCATTAACTGAATCAGTCATGAATCATTTAATTTGCAGGGATACACATAGTCAGTCACTGAGGAGTGATACCCGGTACAAACAGAGCCCGCCCCCATATTATCATGAACGCAACATCCAATCACATGTTGAGGAGGGGCCTCAATAGAGTGCTCCTCCAAAATGGTGTTCACTTCTGACCATAGGGGGGCACTGCGAATGCTAAAGGTTGAGCTGTACGTATGTCATAGAAACGCTATTTCCTCCCGCAGCTTCCTTGGGTCTTGAGGGCTGCAACCCACGACTTAGACAGCCCTGGGTAGGCCACCCGAGATATGTGCTCTGTGGAACGCCCCTTTCTTTCTTTCTATCTTTTTTTTGTTGTGGTTAATATACTGTACTGTATGAGTGTCTTGTTCCTGTTCTGTATTTGTAACATAGTGGAAAGTTAAGCGGAACTTAGAAAATCCCCTGTTTTCAGTTCTATTCCTGACAATGTAACGTTCTTTTTTATGCAAAATGTCTAATTCTGAGAATATTCATAGTATCACTTACTGTAAATGCAATGCAATAATTTGAAATGGCCTTAATGAGACGTACTAAAAGGTCCTACTGTAAAAAAAAAAAGAAGAAAAAAAGAAAGAAAGAAATCAGTTTGGCTTGCCTTAAGAGAGGCAGGCAGAGGTAAGCCCTTATATAGACTAATATAGACTCTCTCTCTCTCTCTCTCTAGACTCTCTCTCTCTCTCTCTCTCTCTCTCTCTAGACACTCTCTCTCTCTCTGTCTCTCTCTCTCTCTCTCTTTCTGCCTCTCTCTGTCTCTCTCTCTCCTTTCTCTCTCTCTCTCTCTCTCTCTCTCTCTCTCTCTCTCTCTCTCTCTCTCTCTCTCTCTCTCTCTCTCCCCTCTCTGTCTCTCTCTCTCCTCTCTCTGTCTCTCTCTCTCTCTAGACTCTCTCTCTCTCTCTCTCTCTCTCTCTCTCACTCTCTCTCTCTCTCTCTCTCTCTCTCTCTCTCTCTCTCTCTCTCTCACTCCCCCTCCTCCCATCCCTCGGCGTGTTTCTCCCTTTTCTATATCACTCTGTCTCTGTTATTATAACACTAGGCCCAAACATTTTACAGGAGTGAGTCACAGACTAGGTTTGCCTCTGGGGTGCTGGTTACATTAGCAGTCTATTTCTGGACACTCGTCAGAATCCAATATAGCAGACCCTTATTCACTTCTCATTAGCACTCAAACTCGAACTATGCAGTATGTGTGTGTGTATGTGTGTGTGTGTGTGTGTGTGTGTGTGTGTGTGTGTGTGTGTGCGTGCGTGCGTGCGTGCGTGCGTGCGTGCGTGCGTGCGTGCGTGCGTGCGTGCGTGCGTGCGTGCGTGCGTGCGTGCGTGCGTGAGTGCGTGCGTGCGTGCGTGTATGTGCGCGCGTGTGTGCACGTGTGTTTGCCTCTGTCCGTGTGTGCATGTGTGTACACACTCGCTCATAAACTTGCCAGAAGTGGCTGGTTGCAGTGATTTGCTGGAGTTTGTCTAAAGCCATTTATGCAACCCAGCATTTCCATGAAGCTTCACTAATGCCGCTGGTAATATCTAAATCATATTTTGTATTACCGTGACTATATCCTTAATTATCCTCCAGTGTGAGCTTGTAACAGAGTGCTCGCCTTCCCCTGTTCATGAGACCTGCTGAGCAAAAGGGCAGACTTGAGAAAAGATGTACTGTGCTGTAATTATTTTCCATAAATCGGATCCTGAGTAGAGAATGAACATTCCCCAAAGGGAGTACTTTGCATATAGGTCATCATTCTGCAGTGTTAGCAGAGAAGGTCCTCAGTCAAGTCCCCATTTCAAATATCAAGGTTCAGGGTGCGAGGTATAGTTATTGTTACATCTTGTGTACTTGTACATAGAGCAATGTAAGTACATCAACTTCAGGGACAAGGACCTCAGCACTGGCATATTCAGCGCTTCACAGCATGAAGAAAGAGTGGACGTCTGCCCACAGCATAAGACTCAAAAGGTCACTAATACTCTACAGCTCGGGGGTGTGGACCCTCCCGAACCAAGGCCGAGAAAGTCACTAGTTGGCTGCTATAACCGCATGTTGCGCATGGCCCTTAATGTATTGTGGCAAGACACGTAAGGAACATCGACCATCATCATGATGCATGCCAAGAGTAACAGACAAGCTCAAGGATTGTCGTCTGAAGCTTGCTGGCCACCGTGTGTCCAACACCCTGAGCTTGTCGCCTGGCCGACTATACTGTGGGAGACCCAGCGGGCCATTGCCTCGAGGGGGAGAAGAAGGCCGACAGTACAGCATGTAGACCAGCTCAAGATGGACACTGTCCTCACAACCGCAGAGGATCTGCACTCCTGCATGGTGGATTGGGACAGCTGGAGGAAGAACTTATATTCATTTCACTAAGAATACAAATTGACTCTGACCATTGATGTGTATCCATAAAAGACATGGGAAACATGCAAGGGCTTAGTATGAGTTGAGAATATGGCTTTCCATCATGGAAAATGGAGGATCACATTCACCACAATCATTATAGCCTAAGCTAAGAATATGCTTTCCATCAAGGAAATAGCTGTGTAGCAAAATCATGATACAATTGCTAATCGTCAGAGAAATCTCCCTCATGCTCCTATCTCATTGATGTCAGGCAGAAACCTCATATCTCCATATTTTCAATGCCCTGCTTTGATGTACTGTACAAGTGTCACACAAACATTGCAAAAATAGACGATCTACAAGCTCACAACGTGTCGCATTGTGACGTGTTGTGAGCTTAAAGCTGAAAGCTTTCCTAGTTTTTACTACTTTTTTTAATGAAAGTGAAAGTGTTTAAGTCTGACTGTGGGTTTTTATAAATATTGAACCAAATGAAAAGTATTATCAAGAGCTTGTGACTACACAGTAACTACACTGGATCCAGTTAGTGAAAAGTAACCATTTTGGACAAACTGTACGAGATTTCCGCCTCACATATTGGTACAGTACTGCTAGCAGTCACTGCACTCTCGTACACAATGTGCACGGTTTACCTCACCATGCACAAACATCATGTTTCTATAGTTTTCTCCGCCAGGCCGAAAGGTATGGCGAGAGAGTATGTTTTTCCCCCTGTCCGTCCGTCCGTCCCTCCGTGTGTCCTGTCCGTGTGTTACCAGCTAATCTCCGGCACCGTTGGCCCGGTCGCTGCGAAACTGTGTACACCCACTCCCTGGATGCCAATTCAGAACCTCTGCCCATTTTTCACATGGGCCTGTCATAGCGCCACCAGGAGGTCGATTTGTGCAAATCCCATTTTTTTCCCATTACACCTACAGCTTTTAACAAAACGTCATGCACATCGGTACACAGTATCATGTGATCAACCTGGATCAGTCCGATTTCCCATATTCCATCCTCATTGGCTAAGATTGGCTTCCAAAGTTTGCAGGATTGGTCCGTTTTGAACAAACTGCCTCAAATCATGAACGCCGCTTGCCATTTCCATAAAATTGCACACGCACATTCCCACTAGGCCGAGGAAGAAACGCCACTTGAAAATGTTCAAATCAGCCTTACGGTGGCGCTATAACAGGCCGATTTGCATTTTTAACTATAACTGCACCGATGTGTGAAACTTTGCACGCACACTCCCTAGAGGCCAAGGAAAAACATCTGCACTGCATTTTTCACATCTTCTTTTTACAGCGCCACCAGGAGGACGACTTATGTAAAATACATTTTTGGAGATTATTCCTTCAGATTCTGTCCAAAAAACACGCAAATTGGTACACTGTATCTCCATAGTCATGTGATTCTGATGGATCTGTCCGATATTTCATATTCCATCCTATTTGGCTTACAGTGGCTTCTAAAGTTTGCAGGATTGGTCAGTTTTGAACAAAATGCCTCAAAACGCAGTGTGTAATTTCTGTGAAATTTTGCATGCAGATTCCCACTAGGCTGAGGAAGAAATGCCCCCCTTTTCAGATTGGGGTTTTTGCATTTTTATGCGGTGAAATTGCGGGAAGTTGCGAAATATGCCGAAAGTTGTGAAAAGTTGTGAAATATGCGATGCGAAGCGCATATTATGCGATGTGATGCGCATATTATGTGATGCGCAAGGTGCTGAGTGATGGTGTGGTGGTCTGAGCATCAGACTCTCAGGGCAGAGATTACATGTTCAAATCCTAGTCATTCTATGGTTCATTGCTTTTCAACTTTACTAACTGAAGGCTGACATATAAACACTTCCAGAGTACAAAGAGACATGCGATGGCAGTGGCTGAGAGATGGTGTAGCGGTTTGAAGATCAGCATGACACCATTGTGTCACTACCGAAACGGGAAAAAAAATGACTAAGTCCAGAGCTCGATGAATGTTAGGGACCAAAAAAAAAGTCACTACCAATCAACTTTAAATTGCCTGAAACGTACTCCTAACAGGTTTTTGGGGGAACAATTTTTTTTCGTTTCGGTAGTGACACCATTGTGTCACCATTGTGTCACTAGTAGTGACACCATTGTGTCACTACCGAAACGGAAAAAAAATGACTAAGTCCAGAGCTCGATGAATGTTAGGGACCAAAAAAAAAGTCACTACCAATCAACTTTAAATTGCCTGAAACGTACTCCTAACAGGTTTTTGGGGGAACATTTTTTTTCTTTTCGGTAGTGACACCATTGTGTCACTACCGAAACGGAGAAAGAATTACTAAGTCCAGAGCTCGATGAATGTTAGGAACCAAAAAAAAAAGTCACTACCAATCAACTTTAAATTGTCTGAAACGTACTCCTAACAGGTTTTTGGGGGAACACTTTTTTTTTTCGTTTCGGTAGCGACACCATTGTGTCGCTACCGAAACGGAAAAAAAATGACTAAGTCCAGAGCTCGATGAATGTTAGGGATCAAAAAAAAAGTCACTACCAATCAACTTTAAATTGCCTGAAACGTACTCCTAACAGGTTTTTGGGGGAACAATTTTTTTTTTGTTTCGGTAGTGACACCATTGTGTGAAACGTTGCCTGAAACGTACTCCTAACAGGTTTTTGGGGGAACACATTTTTTTTCGTTTCGGTAGCGACACCATTGTGTCGCTACCGAAACGGAAAAAAAATGACTAAGTCCAGAGCTCGATGAATGTTAGGGATAAAAAAAAAAGTCACTACCAATCAACTTTAAATTGCCTGAAACGTACTCCTAACAGGTTTTTGGGGGGAAATTTTTTTTTTCGTTTCGGTAGTGACACTATTGTGTCACTACCGAAACGGAAAAAAAATTACTAAGTCCAGAGCTCGATGAATGTTTGGGACCAAAAAAAAAGTCACTACCAATCAACTTTAAATTGCCTGAAACGTACTCCTAACAGGTTTTTGTGGGAACATTTTTTTTTCGTTTCGGTAGTGACACCATTGTGTCACTACCGAAACGGAGAAAGAATTACTAAGTCCAGAGCTCGATGAATGTTAGGGACCAAAAAAAAAAGTCACTACCAATCAACTTTAAATTGCCTGAAACGTACTCCTAACAGGTTTTTGGGGAACACATTTTTTTCCGTTTCGGTAGCGACACCATTGTGTCGCTACCGAAACGGAAAAAAAATGACTAAGTCCAGAGCTTGATGAATGTTAGGGATAAAAAAAAAAGTCACTACCAATCAACTTTAAATTGCCTGAAACGTACTCCTAACAGGTTTTTGGGGGAACATTTTTTTTTCCGTTTCGGTAGTGACACCATTGTGTCACTACCGAAACGGAAAAAAAATGACTAAGTCCAGAGCTCGATGAATGTTAGGGACCAAAGAAAAAGTCACTACCAATCAACTTTAAATTGCCTGAAACGTACTCCTAACAGGTTTTTGGGGGAACATTTTTTTTTCCGTTTCGGTAGTGACACCATTGTGTCACTACCGAAACGGAAAAAAAATGACTAAGTCCAGAGCTCGATGAATGTTAGGGACCAAAAAAAAAGTCACTACCAATCAACTTTAAATTGCCTGAAACGTACTCCTAACAGGCTTTTGGGGGAACATTTTTTTTTTTTTGTTTCGGTAGTGACACCATTGTGTCACTACCGAAACGGAGAAAGAATTACTAAGTCCAGAGCTCGATGAATGTTAGGGACCAAAAAAAAAAAGTCACTACCAATCAACTTTAAATTGCCTGAAACGTACTCCTAACAGGTTTTTGGGGGAACAATTTTTTTTTTCGTTTCGGTAGTGACACCATTGTGTCACTACCGAAACGGAGAAAAAATGACTAAGTCCAGAGCTCGATGAATTTTAGGGACCAAAAAAAAAGTCACTACCAATCAACTTTAAATTGCCTGAAACGTACTCCTAACAGGTTTTTGGGGGAACATTTTTTTTTCTCGTTTCGGTAGTGACACCATTGTGTCACTACCGAAACGGGAAAAATAATTACTAAGTCCAGAGCTCGATGAATGTTAGGGACCAAAAAAAAAGTCACTACCAATCAACTTTAAATTGCCTGAAACGTACTCCTAACAGGTTTTTGGGGGAACAATTTTTTTTTCGTTTCGGTAGTGACACCATTGTGTCACTACCGAAACGGAGAAAAAATTGCTAAGTCCAGAGCTCGATGAATGTTAGGGACCAAAAAAAAAGTCACTACCAATCAACTTTAAATTGCCTGAAACGTACTCCTAGCAGGTTTTTGGGGGAACATTTTTTTTTTCGTTTCGGTAGTGCCACCATTGTGTCACTACCGAAACGGGAAAAAAATGACTAAGTCCAGAGCTCGATGAATGTTAGGGACCAAAAAAAAAGTCACTACCAATCAACTTTAAATTGCCTGAAACGTACTCCTAACAGGTTTTTGGGGGAACAATTTTTTTTCGTTTCGGTAGTGACACCATTGTGTCACCATTGTGTCACTAGTAGTGACACCATTGTGTCACTACCGAAACGGAAAAAAAATTACTAAGTCCAGAGCTCGATGAATGTTAGGGACCAAAAAAAAAGTCACTACCAATCAACTTTAAATTGCCTGAAACGTACTCCTAACAGGTTTTTGGGGGAACAATTTTTTTTTCGTTTCGGTAGTGTCACTACCGAAACGGAAAAAAAATTACTAAGTCCAGAGCTCGATGAATGTTAGGGACCAAAAAAAAAGTCACTACCAATCAACTTTAAATTGCCTGAAACGTACTCCTAACAGGTTTTTGGGGGAACTTTTTTTTTTCGTTTCGGTAGTGTCACTACCGAAACGGAAAAAAAATGACTAAGTCCAGAGCTCGATGAATGTTAGGGACCAAAAAAAAAGTCACTACCAATCAACTTTAAATTGCCTGAAACGTACTCCTAACAGGTTTTTGGGTAGCACTTTACAATAATGACCCGTTATAAAGCATTTATAAACGTTTATAAGTAGTTTGTAGGCTATTAACAAATCATTAACAACCTGTTTATTGACATTCGTAAATGATTACTAAAACCTTATAACTACGGTTACAAATCATCTATAAAGGTATTAGTAACTATTCATGAATAAGCCATGTATAATACATCTGTAAATGATTATTAAATCATTTGTAACTGATGTTACATAATATATACAAGCTATTGGTAGCTTGTTCATGTTTAACATATGCTTTGTTAAACATTCCTAAAGTATCTATAAATCCTTAGTACATGTTATTATGTGCCCTATAGTAAAGTGAAGACAGTTCATCATTTACAACTGTCTGTTAATGTGTTTGTTCATGTTTAACATGCTTTGTAAAACATTCCTAAAATATCTATAAATCCTTTGTACATGTTATTATGTGCCCTACAGTAAAGTGAAGACAGTTCATCATTTATGACTGTCTGTTAATGTGGACTTTCTCCTTACCTGTTGCAAACTACCTGGCTTTCATGAATTCAGACACCAAACAATTGCTAGAATTATCATTCATGTTAAGCAAATGATGCGTAATACATTCGTAAAGAGTATGTAAACCATTTGCAGACGTTATCATGAGCCTGAGCCTAGTTGCTTCTTTTGGGCTTGTTTTCATAGACCTGTCCGCTTGTTTCTTTTGCAAAATCTGGCAACACACTGATTACCTGCATTACACCTGCAGTAGCCTACTAGGGAGGAAGTGAACAGTGATGCAGTTGCAGACTGGACAGAAATATGTCTAATTCATGTTTTATGTGTTTTAACTGTCTTGTTGCAGGTGATCGAGGTAACATAAAATGGCTAATCTTACACACTTGAAGTAGCATTATGACTAGGGGGTATTTTGATGATGGCTGTTTGTATCCACAATGTTTGTTTTGATGTGTAGGCTAGTAATGTCCTCCATGCTTAGCAGTTTAGCTTAGCAGCTAAAGCTAACTTGCACTGGGAGGTGGTGACTGCAGAGGCTCCAAGCTGCTACTCTGTGATTCTGTTGTGATTCATTTCTTTGTTTAAATGTCAGTGTGTGTGCTGTGGCCAAGAGTTGCTACATTTTATATCTTAATAAATTGTTGTATACTTGTATACTACATAACGTTACTTTTGCCACTTTTTGATGTCACATGTTTTACTAATCACTGTTAAACATGAAATAATAATGCATAGTCTTCACTTTACAACAAGGCCCATGATAACGTTAGCAAATGGTCAACACACTCTTTACAAATGTCTTACGAATCATATATTAAACATGAAAGATAATTCTAGTAATTGTTTGGCATCTGCATTCATGAAAGCCAGGTAGTTTGCAACAGGTAAGGAGAAAGTCACATTAACAGACAGTTGTAAATGATGAACTGTCTTCACTTTACTATAGGGCACATAATAACATGTACTAAGGATTTATAGATATTTTACTCTACTCAGAGTCATAAGTTTACAAAATGTACTAAAGTACAGTGAACGTCTGTGCGGTTTGTCTTCATCACTGAAAATAACGTACATGTAAACTGATATAAAACTGCTGTCATGTGCAGTTGGGGTGAAGAAACACAACCATTTCACTCCTAATAATACCTATTTGATTTGACATCCTGACTTGCTGCTGTAGCTGAGGCTTGAACCTGTTACCTGCGGCTCACTAGTCAGTGACTCTATCCATTCACCTAAAGCTGTTTCCTTGGAATCTGTGGTTCTGAAACGTTTTGTTGTCAACCCCCCAAATTGACATGTATTTGGGCAGTGGACCCCAATGTGAAAAGATGTAGTGTCAGGGCCCCCCATGAAAAAGATTTATATTTATGCTGTAACACATTTTTTTTAAAAGTTATTTGTCTTGTTTGTTGTTCAAGTCAAAGCACCAGGAAGGCTGTACTTGTCAGCCATCTGTTAGCTCAATGGGTTGAGACGCAGTATTCATGATCCAGAGGCCATGAGTTCAAATCCCATTGATGTCTTTCCTATGATTCTTTCCTTTGCAGACTGGCTTCCAGAAGATCAACTGAAAACTACCAGGAAGGCTATATTTGTCATCCAACTGTTAGCTCAATGGGTTGAGACGCAGTATACATGATCCAGAGGCCATGAGTTCAAATCCCATTGATGTCTTTCCTATGATTCTTTCCTTTGCAGACTGGCTTCCAGAAGATCAACTGAAAACTACCAGGAAGGCTGTACTTGTCAGCCATCTGTTAGCTCAATGGGTTGAGACGCAGTATTCATGATCCAGAGGCCATGAGTTCAAATCCCATTGATGTATTTCCTATGATTCTTTCCTTTGCAGACTGGCTTCCAGAAGATCAACTGAAAACTACCAGGAAGGCTGTACTTGTCAGCCATCTGTTAGCTCAATGGGTTGAGACGCAGTATACATGATCCAGAGGCCATGAGTTCAAATCCCACTGGTGTCTTTACTGTGATGCTTTCCTTTGCAGACTAACTTCTAGAAAAACAAGTTAAAACCACCAGGAAACCTGTAACTCTCAGCCAACAGCTTAGCTCAACTGGTAGAGCGTCTGTCCAATAACATGACTTGACTTGAGTGGGTTCGATTCCCACTCGAGTCAAGTGTCCCCGGTAACTTGAGGCAACGGATAAATTGACTGATATCCTTAGTGATGCTTCCCTTTGCAGACTAATGTCTAGAAAAACAAGTTAAAACCACCAGGAAACCTGTAACTCTCAGCCAACAGCTTAGCTCAACTGGTAGAGCGTCTGTCCAATAACATGACTTGACCTGACTTGAGTGGGTTCGATTCCCACTCCGAGTCATGTGTCCCCGGTAACTTGGGTCAAGTCATGTTATTGGACAGACGCTCTACCAGTTGAGCTAAGCTGTTGGCTGAGAGTTAAAGGTTTCCTGGTGGTTTTAACTTGTAAGCCAACAGCTTAGCTCAACTGGTAGAGCGTCTGTCCAATAACATGACTTGACTTGACTTGAGTGGGTTCGATTCCCACTCGAGTCAAGTGTCCCCGGTAACTTGAGGCAACGGATAAATTGACTGATATTCTTCGTGATGCTTCCCTTTGCAGAATAACTTCTAGAAAAACAAGTTAAAACCACCAGGAAACCTGTAACTCTCAGCCAACAGCTTAGCTCAACTGGTAGAGCGTCTGTCCAATAACATGACTTGACCTGACTTGAGTGGGTTCGATTCCCACTCGAGTCAAGTGTCCCCGGTAACTTGGGGCAACGGATAAATTGACTGATATTCTTCGTGATGCTTCCCTTTGCAGAATAACTTCTAGAAAAACAAGTTAAAACCACCAGGAAACCTGTAACTCTCAGCCAACAGCTTAGCTCAACTGGTAGAGCGTCTGTCCAATAACATGACTTGACTTGACTTGAGTGGGTTCGATTCCCACTCGAGTCAAGTGTCCCCGGTAACTTGAGTCAAGTCATGTTATTGGACAGACGCTCTACCAGTTGAGTTAAGCTGTTGGCTGAGAGTTAAAGGTTTCCTGGTGGTTTTAACTTGTTTTTCTAGAAGTTAGTCTGCAAAGGGAAGCATCACTAAGGATATCAGTCAATTTATCCGTTGCCCTAAGTTACCGGGGACACTTGACTCGAGTGGGAATCGAACCCACTCAAGTCAAGTCAAGTCATGTTATTGGACAGACGCTCTACCAGTTGAGCTATGCTGTTGGCTGAGAGTTACAGGTTTTCTGGTGGTTTTAACTTGTTTTTCTAGAAGTTAGTCTGCAAAGGGAAGCGTCACAGTAAAGACACCAGTGGGATTTGAACTCATGGCCTCTGGATCATGTATACTGCGTCTCAACCCATTGAGTTAACAGATGGCTGACAAGTACAGCCTTCCTGGTAGTTTTCAGTTGATCTTCTGGAAGCCAGTCTGCAAAGGAAAGAATCATAGGAAAGACATCAATGGGATTTGAACTCATGGCCTCTGGATCATGTATACTGCGTCTCAACCCATTGAGCTAACAGTTGGATGACAAATATAGCCTTCCTGGTAGTTTTCAGTTGATCTTCTGGAAGCCAGTCTGCAAAGGAAAGAATCATAGGAAAGACATCAATGGGATTTGAACTCATGGCCTCTGGATCATGAATACTGCGTCTCAACCCATTGAGCTAACAGATGGCTGACAAGTACAGCCTTCCTGGTGCTTTGACTTGAACAACAAGACAAATAACTTTAAAAAAATGTGTTACAGCATAAATATAAATCTTTTTCATGGGGGGCCCTGACACTACATCTTTTCACATTGGGGTCCACTGCCCAAATACATGTCAATTTGGGGGGTTGACAACAAAACGTTTCAGAACCGCAGATTCCAAGGAAACAGCTTTAGGTGAATGGATAGAGTCACTGACTAGTGAGCCGCAGGTAACAGGTTCAAGCCTCAGCTACAGCAGCAAGTCAGGATGTCAAATCAAATAGGTATTATTAGGAGTGAAATGGTTGTGTTTCTTCACCCCAACTGCACATGACATCAGTTTACATGTACGTTATTTTCAGTGATGAAGACAAACCGCACAGACATTCACTGTACTTTAGTACATTTTGTAAACTTATGACTCTGAGTAGAGTATAGCCTGACTTAAACAAACAAATAACAACTTAGTATAGTCAGATTATTTTTTACACAACTTACATTTTGTAATCAAACTACCGAAACGAAAGTTGGTCACCACCGAAACGAAAGTTAAATCCGAAATAATCACTAAGTGTGGAGGCCAAAATCGTCCCCCCAAAGACCTGTTAGGAGTACGTTTCAGGCAATTTAGAGTTGATTGGTAGTACTTTGTAGTGACTTTTTTGGTCCCTAACACCACAAATGGTTTACTTACTCTTTACGAATGTCTTACGCATCATTTGCTTAACATGAATGATAATTCTAGTAATTGTTTGGTGTCTGCATTCATGAAAGGCAGGTAGTTTGCAACAGGTAAGGAGAAAGTCCACATTAACAGACAGTCATAAATGATGCCCTGTCTTCACTTTACTGTAGGGCACATAATAACATGTACAAAGGATTTATAGATATTTTAGGAATGTTTTACAAAGCATGTTAAACATGAACAAACACATTAACAGACAGTTGTAAATGATGAACTGTCTTCACTTTACTATAGGGCACATAATAACATGTACTAAGGATTTATAGATACTTTAGGAATGTTTAACAAAGCATATGTTAAACATGAACAAGCTACCAATAGCTTGTATATATTATGTAACATCAGTTACAAATGATTTAATAATCATTTACAGATGTATTATACATGGCTTATTCATGAATAGTTACTAATACCTTTATAGATGATTTGTAACCGTAGTTATAAAGGTTTTAGTAATCATTTACGAAAGTCAATAAACAGGTTGTTAATGATTTGTTAATAGTCTATAAACTGCTTATAAACGTTTATAAATGCTTTAGAATGGGTCGTTACAAATGATTTAATAATCTTTTACAGATGTATATAAATGGCTTATTCATGAATAGTTCACTACTTACTAATACTTTACAAATGATTTGTAACTGTAGTTATAAAGGTTTTAGTAATCATTTACGAATGTCAACAAACAAGTTGTTAATGATTTGTTAATAGTTTACGAAATACTTATAAACGTTTATAAATGCTTTATAACGGGTCATTATTGTAAAGTGCTACCCATATTTTTTGACAGTACTCCTACAGATTTTGTCCAAATGTCACGCAAATCGGTAAACAGTATCTCTATAGTCATTAAACGAAACGGGTCTTTCAGATTTTTCATATTCCATCCTGATTGGCTAAGAATAGCTTCCAAAGTTTGCAGGAGTGCTTCGTTTTGAACAAAATGCCTCAAATCATGAACACAGCATGCAATTTCCCTGAAATTTTGCACGCACATTCCCACTAGGCTGAGGAAGAAATGCCACTTGACATTTTTCAAATCAGCCTCATGGTGGCGCTATAACAGTCCGATTCGTGTTTTTACCTATAATTGCACCGATCTGTGTAAAACTTTGTATGTGCACTCCCTAGAGGCCAAGGAAACACGTTTGCCCTGCATTTTTCACATCTGCCTTTTATAGCGCCACCAGGAGGCTGACTTATGTAAAACACATTTTTTACACATCTAAAACTTGCAGGAGTGGCCTGTTTTCAACAAAATGCCGCAAATCATCGCCGGGTCCGATTGCGGTGAAAGTTTGCTCATACAGTTGCAGTACAATAAGGAAGTAATGCCACCCTTCCACATTGCCCTGTTATAGCGCCACCAGCAGGTCTAATTTAACAAAACACATTTTTGGAACAAAATGCCTCAAATCATGAATGCAGCGTACAATTGCCATCAAAGGTCTAAGAGCAAATGCCACACTTCTCACATTATAGCGCCACCAGGAGGCCACGATAACCTACCTGACCTGGCGGAGACCTGTGCTCCGAGGAGCACTTTTTCTAGTTTCCACATCATTCTTTCTGTTTAGTGTTTTCCGAAACGGAAACCAGGAACAGAGTACAGTATGATATTCTGTTCCCTTTTTCCTGTTCATATGAACGTGAACTTTCCTCTCATGCACTGACCAGCTGTAGCATAGCACTGTAGATGTACGATGCATTAGTGTTGTCCACGTAATACAAATATGGACCTACTGTACATTGTAACATTTGGCGTAAATCAAAAGCATGTTTGCAAAGAGGAACTGGGACGTGCATGTATAGGGTCGTTATGGCATACTGTAAGAAAGGGTTTCCATCAACAAAATTGCAAACTTGATCATTAATTAACATAGGGAGAGGTGACTGTAAGTGCAATGTATTACATCAAGAGCTATTCAGAAATCACTTTGCCGTGTAGTGCTACACCCAAAGCCACACACCTGTGTGTGTGTGTGTGTGTGTGTGTGTGTGTGTGTGTGTGTGTGTGTGTGTGTGTGTGTGTGTGTGTGTGTGTGTGTGTGTGTGTGTGTGTGTACGTGCGTGCGTGCGTGCGTGCGTGCGTGCGTGCGTGCGTGCGTGCGTGCGTGCGTGCGTGCGTGCGTGCGTGCGTGCGTGCGTGCGTGCGTGTGTGCTGTAATGCATGTCTGCTTTTTTATCTAGGTGTTTTCCTTGGATAGCTCAGACACACCTGAATGCAGGGGCGGGCTTTCCCCATCAATCTTTGTAAACATGCCCTGAAGCACGACATAAAACACATCAAATAGTCATCAGCTACTTAAGTGGTTAATTATGCAATTTTGGATGTTCCTCCTCTTGACGTTTCTGCTATGAAGACATTTCCTGACTGTATACTTCAGCATTCAACAAATAGTGGAAATAGTCGATCTACAAGCGCACAAAGTACACATACCTGCAATTTCTACTATTTTTGAAGATATTTAAACATTTGAAACATTTGAGATTTTGGGAAATCTGAGGACTTTGGGACATTTTTGGACATTTTTGCCTATGATGTGGCCTGACAGTGTTTAAACAAAATGTTTATAAATGGTATTTATTGATTGAATGATCCCTTCTGCTCATACTCTGGCCTGCACCACCATGCACGCACGCACGTACTGTACGCACATGCACACACACACACACACACATGTACTGTACGCAAGCACGCACGCACACATTTAATTTCCTTGGTTCAAAAAGTGAGCTTACTTCAGGTCAAAGACCGGCTCTTCCACTTTAAAGAAAATCCACTTTTGCTTCACTGGACTGAAAGCAAATTGATTTCAACCCTGCAGGCTCAGTTAAACTTTGTGTGTGTGTGTGTGTGTGTGTGTGTGTGTGTGTGTGTGTGTGTGTGTGTGTGTGTGTGTGTGTGTGTGTGTGTGTGTGTGTGTGTGTGTGTGTGTGTGTGTGTGTGTGTGTGTGTGTACTGCAAACTGTAGGTAAACAGATTGCCGGTATTGTCTGTTCAGATGTCTTTCACACACGCGCACACACACACACATGCACGAGCGAGCACACACACACACACACACACACACACACGCACGCACACATGCACACACTCGTTCACACGCACGCACGCGCACGCACGCACGCACGCACGCACGCACGCACGCACGCACGCACGCACGCACACACACACACACACACACACACACACACACACACACACACACACACACACACACACACACACACACACACACACACACACACACACACACACACACACACACACACACAATTTTTAGTTCCTCTTTTCAGTTCCAGACAGTGAGGCATGAGATTTGTGGAGTGTTGTTAGTTTCCGTCATGACAAACCCAGCCTGTGATTTAACCCTAACATGACGAAAGATTGACGGGCAACATGTTGCTCGACACTTTATTACATTTTTGTTTTGCGTGACACTTTTCTTTCTTCCGCCAAGGTCATTAATTAGGCTTTACGTTATCTTGAGGGTGTCTAGATTCTAATAACTGGATGGATAGAGAAAAAGAAAACACAGGCTTATATCTAATGTCTTACAATCTTTACTATCTGGACTTAATTATGTATTTGTATTCTGTTTCTCTGTGCACGTTTTTCGTAATCTCTCTCCCTCTCCCTCTCTGACATCACTCGGTGAGTGCGCACGCTTGTGTGTGTGTGTGTGTGTGTGTGTGTGTGTGTGTGTGTGTGTGTGTGTGTGTGTGTGTGTGTGTGTGTGTGTGTGTGTGTGTGTGTGTGTGTGTAACCACAAGAATGCAGAGCGAGCGCGCGTCACACCGGCACACACAAGCACAGAGGGCCCATTCTTACACACAGTGGGCAGGGTGCAGTGACGCTGTTTCCCACAGACTGACTGACACAGAGAGAGAGAGAGAGAGAGAGAGAGAGAGAGAGGGAAGAGGGAAGAGGGAGAGACAGAGTGAGAAGAGAGAGGGGGCAGAAAAGGAAAGAGGGTTGAGGCAGAAAACAGAAAGAATAGAAGGAGAAAAAAGAGTAGAGAGAGAGAGAGAGAGAGAGAGAGAGAGAGAGGAGGAACAGAAAGCGAGGACTTGTCAACATTATAAGGTGAGGGTGGAGGGGTTGAAGAACAGAATCCAGATGCCAGAACAGACACATTACAAGTTTCAGCAGCTGACTGGATGAGAGAAAGGGAGAGACCTGGCCTGTCACTTCAGACGTGCTGAAGGGTAAGGTGCCTACGCGCAAACATCTGTTGAGTCCCAGCAACTTGAGGTACTTTGAAAGTGTCTGGTCCTTTGATATAGCTGTTGACTGTGTTGTAGTGTAGGGTGAAACAGGGCCACAACACAGTCATGTGTACTTGTCTAAGAAATAGCTCTTTCTGTTGGGTAATTCTAATAGGAAGTTGCAGCTATTAGTGATAAGATAAGAGACTCCCGGTGTTAGGAAGGCACTGCGCACCACTGGTACGTGAATTTGTCCATTTAAATCTCTGAACCTTTTCAGTTTGTACAACTCTTGTTCAGCTTTTCGCAGATCCTTTTTAGATAGACTGTTTGTTTGTAGATACAGTTGAATTATTTCGTCAAAACCTTGAGCACGATAAAAACAAGTTTGTCAACTAATATAGTAAGTGACTTTCTGATTTCACACTTGATAGACCTTTTCTACACTTCCTCTTTCAACGCACCATTGATGATGGGTTGTTAAAGGATTGCAAATGGATCTGAGAGACTGTCATCTTCTTACTCGATACTCTCTCACACTATTTAGCCATGTTTTATTGTTGCGTAGTGGGATGAAACACTGTGTTATGCTAGAGGGAACTGTAATCAACAAAGCTGTCAACAAGTCCAGGAGAAGGAGAGTTTTGCATGAAATTGAAACTATGGACACAGGGTTAAAAATGTGTTTACACTATATTTTATTCAAACACAATGTTTTTATCCTGGACCTAGTCGGTAGAGAATGTGACCACTGATCAAAAAGTGTTCAAATAAACAATGTCTGATTGAAAGACTAAAGATATACTGTATGACAACTGTTGAAATATTGAAATATACCTGACCCAATAGCTACTTTCAACCTGGCGTCCCTATTTTGGTCATGTCATTACAGGCAAAAATATTCCCAAAAATACCCTACAAAAATAACGGATTTAGCCAATTTATGTTTGTTGTGAATTTGCAGATCGGCTATTTTAGCTATTTTTTAAATAGGGCTATATACAATGAGAGGGAATGTGTGTGCGCGTGTGTGAGTGTGAGTGTGAGTGTGAGTGTGAGTGTGTGTGTGTGTGTGTGTGTGTGTGTGTGTGTGTGTGTGTGGTGTGTGGTGTGTGGTGTGTGGTGTGTGTGGTGTGTGTGTGTGTGTGTGTGTGTGTGTGTGTGTGTGTGTGTGTGTGTGTGTGTGTGTGTGTGTGTGTGTGGGGGGGGGGGGGGGTGTTAGTTCTAGTTGTGCGCTGCTTGGGGCGACTCATTAAAGATTCCTGCCTCGCCTTCTGTCATCACTCTGTCTTTAGGTCGCACATGTTCCTTTAAATAGCCGTCGGAGCTAACTGAGCGCAATCATAACTTTTCTCTGCCCCCATCCTGGCTTTGTGTGGCCCTGCAATGGCCTTTTCCTGTTTATGAATTGGCCTGAGCAAACACAATGTCAGGAGAAAGTACCCATTCATAGCCTTTGTTTTGGAATGACAGTATTCTTTTACAGAACAGCATGGAGCCCGCTATAATTTGGTTTCAACAGGATGATAGAGAGATGGAGACACATACAGTATGTATGGTTATGACAGGATTCAAAGAGGCATCAATGTTAATTGCTACGCCATTTCAGGGAAATGTTATAATGATGTTCTGAGGAAAATTTCATTTGAACCAGTATGGCTTGAGTGACAGTATGACAGTATGGGAAAAGCATACAAAACCTGGGGGGTATAAACTTCCTCTTCAACTTGACGCCATCATTTCTCTTTTAGCGTGTTCTTATTCTAACTTCAGCGTGCTAGATTTTAGTTGTGTACTTCTCCTTTATGTACCTCTCATTTGTCACAAAACTGCTTTGAACACACATAAACAAACTTAACACTAGCGTGCAGGCACCTTCAGTTAGTGTGCCACAGCCACAAATAAATAGAGCCTTGCCGAAAGAGGACTTGACAAGCAGTACTGATGATGATGATCGAAAGCAGTACGATCGCGAGCCAGAAATACTTCAACAACACTGCCAAAAGAGTGGCCAGAGCTGGGTTTTTTCTCTCTTATGTTCAGATTCAGCTCAGATCAAGAGGTCACTCATACAAGTATGTGCAGTGAAATGTTGGTGTGACATGCTCCAGACTGTGTTAACAATATATTAAAATGCAAGATATGATTATATATTTTATTATATCAGATTTGAGATTTATATATGCACATTATTATGATCAAATTATATAGATCAGAATAAAGCCTTATACTGTATAACCGCGGCCCGTGATTGCTATGGGTAAAGACCTAATATAGTAAATAGTTAATGGTGCATTTACAGTATATAGCTCTTTAACCAAAGCGCTTTACAATGTGCATTACCTTCACCCACTAACGCACACATTGACACACCGACGGCGGAGGAAACAACCATACAAGTTATCAACCCACGTATTAGGAAGCAATCAGGGTTTCAGTGTCTTGCTCAAGGACACTTTCTCAATAACCCAGGGGAGCCGAGCCGGGGATCAAACTGTGAACCTTTCATTTCCCAAGCGGCCGCTCTTCACTGTCTGAAGTGAGGAGCGGCCACTTATTGCAGGTTACCACATTACAAGAGACGCAGTATGAAGTACCTTTATGTGTTGGAATCCCAAGATATAAATATATTTGTTTTTCATGTAGATTATGGCCCCAAAGGTTTAGGAATCTATGGTAATACAATGTTTTGATAGGGCATAAGATCCCTAGAGGGCAAAATGTTGCACGGAAATATAACAATTACATGGAACTAACATTGATGATTAACCCCTTTTGACCAGGGTCCCCCAGGGGTCTATCCGTGGCCCACTCCTTTTTCCCTCTACACCAAAGTCTAGTCTACAAGCTCACAACACATCACACGTGATATTGTAGATCTGCAATTTCCGCCGTGGTTAATAATCAATCTTTGTGAGATTCATGCTCATTGTGTGGGTTTGTGCATGAGGCACTGTTGGCAAATACACATGGCATGAAGTACAGTCATTGTTGTTTCTGGACAGGTAGAGACTGTTGTTTCTGTTTCCACCACATCATTTCTTAACCTCTCCATGTGTAGGTCATATCTATTTATGACACGGTGAAGCTGTACTGTATGCTGCAACTCTTATTGTCCAAGTGACTCCTACTGTACCTATTTGTCAGTGACACTGCAGCAGGCCTTGTTTACTGAGTTCTCATTCTAAGAGCAGGGCCCTTTGCTATGATTATGGTTCAGTGGTGAGCTATGGTTATCTGCTATGGGTACATCTTGACCAAGTGTTATCAGCCTCACTAAAGAACGCACAATCCCATGAGAAATAAACAGCTTTGATTCCACACGGTTAAGCAGTAAAATCCAGCGTTAACACAACCTCAGTTAACACTCAGGATTTTGCTGTGTACCAACCATGTACTGTATCTTCTTCAGTATAATATGCATGCATAAAGAGCGTGGTGGTTCACTTGCTATGAGAAGCTTAACAGTCGTGTTAAGCCAATACGATTGCTTGGCTAAAACTTGCAATTGCTCGTTAACTGCATCCCGTAGGCCTACAACAACTCTCTCTCTCTCTCTCTCTCTCTCTCTCTCTCTCTCTCTCTCTCTCTCTCTCTCTCTCTCTCTCTCTCTCTCTCTCTCTCTCTCTCTCTCTCTCTCTCTCTCTCTCTCTCTCTCTCTCTCATATAAGTATAGCCTTGCCAAGCCCTTCTGTTTCTGCAGCGTGTACATCCCCAGCCATGATGTACACGTACACCCCCTGGACATGATGCTAGTATGTCGCAGGGATTTACCCCCAATCCAACGTTTGATGCTATGTTCCAAGCAACGAGGAATTGGGTACCATTTTGATCGTTTTTGGTATGATCCAGTCAGGGATTGAACCCCAACCACCCAAACGAAGGTGGACACTCTAACCATAAGGCCGCCAAGCTGCTTGTCTCTCTATTACCTCTGCCTATTTGTCATTGGCTCTCAACTATAATTTCAACATCGCTATAACTCGGAATAGAAATGAACACATCACCATCACTGCTAATCAGAAGTGGCTGTTGAGAGTGAAATAAGAAGGGTTATTTTGACGTCTCAATACGACATGCCAGCCTAAGTTCTCACAGCCCGGTTTCCTGTTGAGTAAATGAGCAGGAAGGAAACTCGAAGGCTGACTGTAAACCAATTTCACACATGAGCCACACTGAGTCTATATGCTCTATTCATGCAGGTGCACGGTGCATAATATGCTTCGCCTAAGACGCAGTCAAATATGAGATGGAAATCTGACTAACATTTCTCACTGTGAATTCTGAATACAGAGGCTCTGTTCGGAAGCCATAATGCTAAAGGAGAGCTTTGGTGAGAGACCTTCCTGTGAAGTCCTTTGTGCTGGTGAATTTACACAAATCATCTACAGTACATTCACCTATAGAGAGATGCAGCCTTTAACCACATGAACCCTAGCCTCCCTATTTTGGGGCGAGCATTCTGTGAAAATAGCTCAACAAGCTTGTGAGCTTGTAGATCAGTTATTTTTGGCAAATATATTTAGTGTAGACTCCTGGGGTTCTCCGGTCACAAAGTATATATAGGGTTTAAGTTAACATTGAAAACATGACTTTCATTTAAAAAGAATCATAGCTACAATAGAGGTACAATCAATGTTTGAATAACACACTTCATAAGTAAAAGATTACGTACGTAATGTAACTTTCATGCGTAAACAAGTAGAGTTATATATAACAAATGCATTACAAAAATAAGTAACAGACTACTTTTGGAACTTTTCCCCCCTCTAAACAGCCAACAAATTAATGATCACTAATTACACTAATGACTAATGTAATAACCTTTGCCCTTTAGACGTATTCAATTCAATTTAGACTAGAGGATGCTGCAGCTTCTGCATTGTTTATGTTTCATCACAGCATTGACATTTACAGTAGTCTGCCAAAATAACATTTTAATACCAATAACATTACTGTGTGTGGCATTCTTCTCTATTCCATTTAGCCCTCTTCCTTTTAATAAGAATCCTTTTGTGTTTCATTTGAGGTAATTTTGTGAAAGTGACACAATAGCAATTTAACATGTTTGGCACAGAAAGTAATTTTCTGAAAAAACTTAATAATTTAAGAAATGTTACTTTACAACATTCTACTTCCCCACCACTGGATACTATATTGTAGTGAGCAGAGGGCCTGTCTTTAACCACTGGAACCCTGGCATCCCTCACAACGCGTTGCATTGCGTTGTTTTGCGTGAGCTTGTAGGTCAGCTGTTTTCGGCGAAGAGATTTGGTATAGAGGGGGGAAAGAGCGGACCAAGTACAGAGCCGACCCGGTCAACTAAGTTCACCAAGTATAGAGGGTTTTTAAGTGGTTAAAACCGTTTGTGATGGCTTTTATTAGCCGGATAAATAACCTGTGTCAATCAGGTGGGAAGAAATGTGAAGGTCAAGTAATGTGGACAGTGGATAATGTGAGAATACCACATTTATCAAAACAAAAAAACGTGAAAAAGTTAAAAGAATCACCATCCTTCAAGGTGTTCCTCGGCACCATATCTGTGTATTCAGATGGATATCCAAACCAGTTTTTATCTCATCTCATCTCTCTCTATTTCTATATCTGAGATCTCTCTTTCTGTCATTCACTTCTCAGTGAGACTCTTGGATGAGGAAACTTAGAGATCTGTACTGACTTATTCCACTCCAACATTAAAGCTAAAGGAGGAGTAGGGGAAAAGAGGAGTGAGACAGGCGTGTTGGGAGGGAAGGGAAGGGGAATCGTGGGAGGAAGAGGAGGTGAAAGCCACGGTGGTGGCGGTGGAGGGCAGGGAGGTTATCTGTAATAGACCCCTGCAATAGAGTTCATTCTACTAACCTCTCCTCTTCATTTTCTTGTCCACAGGAATCTCCCTGCTCCATCACCTCTCAACACGCTGAACGATGGATGAAGCAGAAATAAAGAAGAGTTGAGGGGAGGTGGTAGAAGTTAGAGGAGACTGTGGAGGACCTGGAACAAAGAGTGAGGAGGTCAAATACAAGTTGCCAAAAAGAGACAAACTGTGAAGAGTAGGCACCTGAGGCCTTCCACAACTTTCATCACAATTTCAGGATTTCCAGGATTATATCATTGAGCGAGGGAGTTCAAAATGCATCTTCTCATAAACAATGAAGTGTTTGGTCTCTCAGGCTTGTATAAACAAAGCTTTCGTCTCTCCATAACCCACAGGCAGGGTACTTGAGGTAAGAGGAGGTTGGATGAAGGCCAGCGCTGTGGTTTCCGGGCAAGCATCTGATCTAACACAAACATGTCAACAGAAACGTGTACCGTACGCGCCAGCAGCAACTCACCTTCATCAGATAACACAGTGTTAGCAGGGTATTATTATGACTGTGCTCGGTCCCTGTTGAGCTACAGCTCATGTAGGAAACGCACCAAAGGAGAGTTGTGAGCCACAGGCACTGATGTCTGACCTGAATACTTTTTTCTGTTTCGGATGATTGTTGATAATAAACAGCTGTTCTGATTGGTTTATAATATAGCCGATCATTCTGACTGGATGGGAAATATTTTGATGACTCTTGTTGACCAATCAGTATTTTCTACTGTGGTAAACTTGCCCTTCAGACGACGTATAAGCTCTCTTCAGAAGTTGGATTTTAAAAAAGAATCTTCAGCCTGAACCAAGAAAGGGAGCTTTGCCAAGTTAATTAGCTGCCCGTCTTAATTAATTTGGCAGAGATTTGAGATATCAGAAGCAGCTTAATATCTTCAGTCGTCGTTTTTTACTGCGTCTATAAACTTCATGACCCAATAAAAGGAATTACAAAAACTTTTACAGTCCCCGCCAGCCTCAATAAAAGAAAGGAGTTCTAACGAATCCTTTGCATAATAATCATGGATGAGAAGAAAGACAGCGTCTTGGAGCTTTTCAGCCAGCTGTGGAGCTTCGTCACGGACAAACACAACCAGGGGGTGTACAACTCTGTGTGCCTGGTGGTGCTCTTGGCACTGCCCTTGCTGGTCCTCGTCACGTCCCTGGTGGTGTGCTGCCACTGCTGCTGCTGCCGCCACAACAACTGCTGCTGCTGCTGCGGTGACACCTCCTCCTCCGCGTCACAGTCAGAGACCAACAAGAAGAAGAAGAAGAAGAACGGGGACACCGAGGACTTGTGGATCTCTGTCAAAACGGGGCCGATGACCCCGGACAGGGTCGCCCTAGCCATGGTGTAGTAGCAGGGTGGTGGTTCTCAAACCTTTTTGAATGTCAAGGACCCCCAAATTGATATCTATTTGCCGGCAGGGCCACATATGAAAATATTGTGTCAGGGACCCCATACAAGATGTATGTTTACATTTTTTCAAGAATGTTAAAAAATAGCCGATCTACGCTCACAGCGTGACGCGATGCGACACGTTGTGAGCTTGTGGATCTGCTTGTCAAATAGCCGATGTATACAGTAGGGTTAAAGTGATCAAACTAATTGGGTTGCTATATTAGCCTAACTAATTTAGCTGGGGACCCTCTGCAACCACCTCATGGACAAGATCCACATGGTATAGGGGTCAGTTGTGTTCTGATGTAGGCCTACAGTATCTCCTATATCGATTGGGCTTGTGTGGTACTGTCAGAGGAAAATGGGATAAGCCTATGGCTGTTTTAGAACTCTGGGCAAGCTAAAGCAAACTTCTCAGGCCTGGTATTAGAAAAAATGCAGATATTGTACAGAGAGGACTTGTTTTGAATTTATATGATGTAATTTGTGGAGATTGTCTGATAATATTCGCAATGTTTTGTTTTTAGTGCATGGTACATAAAAGAAGCAAAATGGTCCAATATGCTTGACGTAATAGAGGGATTTGAATGTGTGTGTGTGTGCGCCTGTGTGTGTGTGCGAGAGAGAATAACAGTGTTACTGTAGTGTGTGCATCGTGTTTTTAGAGCTACTATGTGAAATTCATTGCCTCTATATTTTGGAGACAGACTCAGTGCAAGGACTGCCCAAAATGTGTGTAGAATGTTCAGCTCAGCTATAACACTGCCAAGCTTTTATATTGAGGTTTTATAGTTTCCTTGCAAGGAAAATGACTCTTCTTTCCTGACAGGTTAAAGCCATTCAATTCAGAACATATGAGCCCTTCGCACTTATAAAAAACATTTAGCTCCTTTTATTAATTTGGCTGTTATTTCTTGTTCTGGTATTATCTGCTTAATAGAGCAAATCGTGGCTGAATTAAAGAATCTGTTGTACATGTTCCAATTATCACTAGATGTCAAAGGAGCACTTTTCCTATTATCTGTTCACTTCTGCATCTTTATCAGATGTTTAAGTCAGTACACCTTCTGAACTGTTCAACGTCTAAGCACATAAGCCCTATGAAGAATGGCAGAAAATAGCCAATCTACAAGCTCATGTCCCATCATGACATGTTGTGAGCTTGTAAATCTGCTATTTTCACTTTTAAAAAAATGTTGGTTGCAAGAGTCTCAACTGCGTGATTTTTTTATTTCTTTTTGGAAGTGTTTAACAGAGATGGGAAATGACAGGACCCTTTAAAGCATGTCGATTTACACCGGCAGGTCTTGATGTACGTACTTCCTTCACGCAAGGCCAACTTAATCAAAAGCATTTTATCGCCTGGATCATCTTTATGCATCAGCTGGTGATTATGATGATAAAATGATCGCTGTGTGCCGGTGCTTTGCGGAAAACAGGCCCCAGTCTCACTCTATCACTGTTCAAACAGACAAATCCCTGTGCGGAATGAGTGTTGTTGCATCCTGTTTAGAGAGAGCAATGAAAAGATCAGATCTTGCACCACACAATCTTATTTGAGCTGCCATTGGAAGCCTATAGGTGGCATTGGCCAATCGCCAATTTGTGTTACTGCCCCAAAACAATCTAATCTCAACCTACAGTATTACGAGATTTAGTTTTCCCAATGGTCTGTATTTGTCAAACCTTGTAAGATTTCTGATCTATTATCATCACTGATCAATCCTGTGTTCCTCAACAAAATCTGAATCCAGTTAGTCAGTTCGGCATACAGCAGCTCATTAAGACCTGACACACAAAAAGGTGACTGAAATATCACGCCTGCGCTTGACAGGAGAGTCACACAGCCATAGGTCATATAATATAGATACTCAATAACTGATGGCTAAAGATTCCTGCCCTGACCGTATCAATGTAACTGATCATGGAATACAGTAGTGTTAAAACCACCACCTGAACCCTAGAGTCCATATTCTGGGCATGTCATAATAGGTGAGCAATTGGCGAAAACAGCAGTTGTAGCAGCTAAGCTCGCAGTGCATGAGCAAGTCTATTAAGTCTATTAAAGACTTTCGGGCCCTATTTTCGCCAGTGCCTTACCCATTATACCTAAACTCCTTGGCATTTTTTTTACTATTTAATTAAATTAAATTTAAAAAAAGTGCCGTTTTACATCCGAACACCGAAAAACACCGGTTGCTGATCCCGGACGAGCCCCCAAATATGTTACGACCTTATATGGTCTAGAGGATAAGGAGTAACATATTTCAAACCATAGTCAGGGTCAACCAAAAATGTGTACAATTTATTAAACAACTTAAATACACAGGGGATCAATAAACAGGGAAGGCATAAACATCAGGGTGGCCAAAGCCAAAATACTCCCTACCTGAAAAGAAAACAAACTAAACTACACCAAAACAAAAAGTACAATCTAAACTCCCTACCTAAGAGAAACAGGGGGAAAAAGGGGGAACAAAGAAAATGGCAGCACACCCCTACCAGCTTCCCTGTTTGTAGGTACTCAGGAAAAGGTTTGGGTTGTAATTAAGAAATAGCTTATATTTAGAATTGTCTATACTTTGAACACTCAGTAGTAAAGGTAACTCCCGCGCTAAGCCGGAAGTTATGGCACACAGCCTACAGACCTACTAAAGACTAGCTAACACAGAAGGGATTCAGCAGCACATGGTGACAGATGGCAAAAGGGCTGTTGAGGAGCCTCCCAGGCTTTTATGCTGGCTGGGCTGATTGAAGAATGAGGCCCAGGTGTGTCTCCAGACACCAAGCCACTCCTCCAATCTCCACTCCACCCTCCATTACCAAATAGGGCACTGCAATCACTCAGAGGGTTAAAAACACAATATGAGGCCACATAGGGCCGTAACAAGTTCAAATAGCCAATCTACGAGCTCACGAAGTATCGATGTAGATCGGCTAGTTGAACCATTTGAAAATGTTTTTTAAAAAAGTAAAAAAATGGCAAAGTTAGTTTAGGGATAATGGGTAAGGCACTGGCAAAATAGGGCCCTTCGTCTTCCATGTAGTGTTTCAGAGCTAACCTGATTTCATGAAGTATTTCTGCCTGAAATATCTGCCTGCTAGGGACGTTTTTTGCATTCAGGAGGTCAGTAGAAAGAGCACGTTTCACTTTCATTTTATTTCTCTCCACATCTTGGGTGTATTTGCGATGTCTTTCAAGACAGTGTTCACACTCCCCTACCTTATATACTGTGCATTTCATTTGCTGGTGTAGCTTTGATAATCTCTCCGCAGAAAGTCAAGGGGTTAGAGAAAATATTCCTTTCCTTCGCTCAGCTTTCCTTGTCAGTATAGGCTGTGATCACAGTGAGGGGAGGTGGGAGGGAGGGGATTTATCATTTGTTTGAACAGTAAATCTGTCATTCTAGATAGTGTCTCTAGCTAGGATAGCAGCACTTTTTTGATCTCACCCAATTATGCATGAGGATGTATATTTAGACTGTTTTTCTGTTGTTACACAGTGGGGTAAAAAGTGCTGAGGTGATCATTTTTCAAATAATGTGTCCGGGCCTTGCTTTGTTGGTTGTACTGCATGCATAATTTATCTTGACAGAGAGAGATAGAGTGATAAAGGCGAGCACAAAGTGGAAGAATCCCGGGACGGAAATAAAGTATTTTTTCTAGCTTTGTTGAATCTTGTTTCCTCATTATTAAGATGAATTGAAGTTCACAGAGCGTTTTGTGCTTTGGCATGAAGTTGCTGTTTTTACATTTAAAGCTTGTCACATGCTCTATAAGTAGACTGCTCCATTCAACAACGGCAGCCGACAAAGATATGCTGAGTAACTACACATACCTTGTGTGTGTGTGTGTGTGTGTGTGTGTGTGTGTGTGTGTGTGTGTGTGTGTGTGTGTGTGTGTGTGTGTGTGTGTGTGTGTGCGTGTGTGCGTGTGTGCGTGTGTGTGTGCGTGCGTGAATGCGTGCGCGCGTGCGTGTGTGCGTACGTGCGTGTGCGCGTGCGTACGTGCGTGTACACATACTATAGGCTACATATCTACTGTATATTCTTTTCACTTTTGGACCTTGTAGACAGCTCCTCTCCTCTCCTCTCCTCTCCTCTCCTCTCCCCTACAGTCTCCTCTCCTCCGCCACTCCTTCCATGACACATTGAGCTCAAGTGCTCCACCCTCTTGAACAAACACTGCCTTGTTAGAACATTACCATGGAAAAAGTACATCACACACAACCTTAGGCATCAGTGTGTCGCGCGCACACACGCACGCACGCACGCACGCACGCACACATACACATACATGTCACTTCTTGAGCACGGATGGAAGATGGAAATTAACAGAAAGGTAGGAGAAAGTCAAATTAAGACATATCTTATAAACATGAAAGCGGGAACAATTATTCCCGTTCAATTGAAGCATGTCCCGTTGTTCTCAAATGCTGCTTTTCAAACATCACAGAGAACACAAAATTATGAACAGATGAGTAACTGAATTTGGAATGAAGGAAACTCATATACCATTTCTAGCCCATGAAATGACATCTTGAATTGTCATCAAATATCTCTACTTTGAGAGATACAAGTTCTTACCGAGCACATATTCCAGTAGTCAACAGCAATAAAAAGCAAACATGACACATTTCGCATGTTGACGTTTGACATACTGTACAACGCAGCAATTTGATTCCAATTCTACAGAACTCATTCACTTGAAGAGGTTGGTTTCCTGATCCCCGCTTTTAGTGTCTCGACATTCAAGATTATGATTAATTCCAGGAAACGTGGGGGAAACATACCATTAGTTCCCATCTATTATGTATCGACTTGCCATGGTCTGAGTCAATGTGGCTGACCAATAGCAACATTGGAAACATTCATTTTCAAACCATTTGAGTGTTGTGTTTTGGCTGTTACTAAGACTCCAGTACATCACTGGGATGTGAACATACTTGATTCTGCACAAACATAAATGCATAGACGAGACGTTGAACCACTGAAACTCCACCATAGAGGGCCTGGGGGTGGCAGATAAGCATGGAGGAACCCAGATACACCACTGTCAAAGCACAGAGGCAGACCACTCCACACACACATGCATGCATGCATGCACACACACACACACACACACACACACACACACACACACACACACACACACACACACACACACACACACACACACACACACACACACACACACACACACACACACACACACACACACACACACACACACACACACACACACACACACACACACCGACGCACACACCGACGCACACACACACACACCGACGCACACACACACACACCGACGCACACACACACACACACACACCTAAAATGTATTTAAAAACAAAAAAAAACGCTTTTTTCATTGTTTGGAAATATTCTTCAAGTCAGTAAGCGTACTTTTAATATGAATTGAGAGACAGAGAGAGAGAGAGAGAGAGAGAGAGAGAGAGAGAGAGAGAGAGAGAGAGAGAGAGAGAGAGAGAGAGATTATTATTCCATTCATGACATTATAGTTGAGGACATTTATTATACATGCATGACAAAACAGGGGAATATTTCTGAACACAATTGTGACAAAACTTACACGGAGGAGATGGAGGCAGGAAGGCAGAGAGAGGGGGGGGGGGGGGGAGGTGGCATATTATACTTATGGTTATATAGCCCATTCCCCTCCCCGTTGCATTATCCTGCCACTAAGCAAGCCCACTTGGCCCTGCAGTGCAATGGCAGGAACCAATCTCCTTAAAGTCATTTGCAGTCACTGTGGCCGTCAGGGCCTATTGCATCAATAGGTTTTTGTGAGCCTTTTCATTTCAAAATAAAAATGAAATGAAATGCTAGTGATGTTCCCTACCATGAAGTGTCATGAAGTTACTTTCCACTGCTCTTATTTGATTTGATATAACTACTAGACTATGCCTTTCATGTTTGTTTGGCCTTTAGGGATGATGTGCTGCCTCAGTGGATGATTGCAATTTAGTTTTCTGAATACATTTGAATTGTAACTGTGAATAGCATCGCTGTTCTTCCCATAGGTTTAGTGACTAAAACTGTAGTGCCAAATTAGCTTTAGGTACTGTAGGCCACTAAGCTTGTGTGCAGATCCTCATTCCTTGGAAGCCTGTCAGAGATTCTGAAGAGGAAATATTCTGACGAGACATTTCAAGCTGTGTTATAAGACAAGGCACCAAACAAACTTCCTGTGATTTCCTGTTACTGTCGGTATGACCAAAGAGGGCGTGTGAGATATTGCACGTTGCAAAACTGCAAACTATGTTTTGGTCTTGTTCATGTGACCTCACGCTCGCCAGTGTTACAGAGCGGCAGTGAACTTTACTGTACCTCCACTGAAGAAATATTTTTTAAAGGGAGGGGGGGGGGGGGCTTGAGGTTGGGGGCAGCAGTTTAATATATTCAAGTGCACTTTTTCTTCCTTTTATCCTGGACTTTTTTAATTAACTCTGTGAAATGAGTGGACGATTGGCTAGATTTGTAAGTGTTGAATGGGGTTAAACCACATTGAACACTTACAAATCTAACCGATCTGTTCACTGACATGATACTGACAGTATCATGGTCAGTATCATGATACATCATGGTCAGTATCATGTGGTCAGTGTCATGGCCAGTATCATGTCAGTATCATGGTTAGTGTCGTGGTCAGTATGATGTCAGTCAGTATCATGGTCAGTATCATGTCACAGGGCTGTGACAGGGCCTGATATCCATAATAATTCTACTCATAATGGTAACAGGCTTTTTCTCTCTCCCTGGGAAGTAGGCTAATAATTACACAATAATCACATACTAACAGTCCAGTTTAATGTAAAATCTGATATTTGGAAATCAATGAGATGTTTTCTAAATTATAAGTAACACAAAAAACTATCAAAATAAAGCTTACATTTGAATTGGGTGTGGGGGCGGTAAGGGACCTGCATATTGGACAGAGGGCACTGGCCCCAAAAAAGGTTGAGAAACAGTGGATTAGGGTTAGATTATTGTGATTTTGTGTTGGCTGTAAATATTGTCTAATATACTATTATTACGGTGATGTGAAATTTACTGTAAGTCCATTATAGTCATATTACCGTTCTAAAGTGGTCAGCCACTGTTAAACGAAAAGTTCTACCATATCCAACTAATATGGACAACTTATATGAAAAATAAAAGGTATTAGGCCCCAGCTTTTCTCCTTTTTTCTTTTCTTTGAAGACAATGGTACTGACAGGGTTTCATATCAGATGACTTTAATTCGTTTTTGTTCTTTATTTGACAACTGCAATATCCATTTCAAAATAAAATCATCAAAGCAGAGATTATTTTCATGATATTTTGTTTTTAAATCTGTGACTTTTTTTAAGCTGTGAAGTCAAATATTTAACTGAGGATTTGCTGGCGTAAAACATCAGGGGAAACAAAGATTAAAAACAACAAACAACACAAATTAGATCACAGAAAAAGTGTGTGATGGTCAGGGAGTTTAAATCAATTCCATCACAACACAAATATTGATTGAATCGCTCTGTCCTCGAGATATAAACTCATGAAGTCTCCAATTATTTGTAAACATGTAGGCTACTGAAGTAAAACATGTAAAATCAAAGCAGTATTAATTTCCTTAGCAAGCTCTCCAAATCGAAAACAACAGGCTATTAAAGCCATACAAATGATAAAGGGAACTCGGATTAAAATTGTGTTGGTATATACAGATCGTTTACACTGATTGAAATTCACTGTCCTTCCAAAAGTAAGACAGAGGCAATATGGCTATTCCACACAGCTGTTCAATGCTACCACCTAGCTTCTTCAACAGAGTCTAATGTGATGTGACAGTGTTTCTGGTACAGTGGCAGTATTATGTCATAGAGCTAGACAGACTCATAATCAATAAAGACAGGCCACGTTCTGGCTAATCGTCTTCACCTGACTCTGTCTGATAAACCAAGCAATCAATGTTGATCACTTTTTCACCCCTTTGCCATTAGGATAATACTACTATACATAGAGAAAATTGCTCTTCACCTCCTTCATAGAATATGAAATAAACAAATATAATACAAATATCATATTCAAGACAAGGCCATAGCTGGGCTACCACCCTTGGGTAAAGAAAGTAAAAGTTTTAAAGTAAATGGAGTTATGAGTTCTTGGTTGTCTGAAACAGAAATTCCACATGGAGTTGATTCAATTTGGAATCAGCATTAGTGTCTTTTTGCTGGAAGAAACTATAATTATTATTTTAAAACAATGATTTCCTATCACACCTTTTTGAACTTTGGCAGTTTTCCTCACTTCAAAGAAGCAGAACTTGTACTGACTTAAGAATGAACCGCAAAACAGACGTCTATTGGCTGTTTTCCCACAATCACACTAAACCCGGGAGTTTGTCATCATAGTCACTTGACATCAGTATTCTCAGTGGTGCTGGTGCCACAGAAAATACTTGCATCCCGCTAGTATTCATAATGTCACACAGTTGGACTATGAGTTCCTACACATAGCCAAGGGGAGTGTGTACATTTTGTATCGTATAGCCTGATTTATACTTAATTTTGTGGCGGTGTCACGCCCCAAAAATAGCAGATCTACAAGTTTGTGAGCTTGTAGATCTGCCACAGTGTATTTGGTATGTGACACCCACGCGCAACTAAGTATAAAACAGGCATTTGTCTGTTGTACAAGTCTCACACACAGGTTATGCTTAGTGAATACCACTCTAACTAGCAGACAAAGACACCAGAATCTAACGTGATGACAAGAAAACAGCTAAGGCCAGTTGGTGTGGTGGTGCAGCGGAAGGTATTTGATCTTATTTCTTGTCCGTGGAGGTTTTTCTGTTCCGCTCCTTTGCCATCAGCGATCTCTTCTTTCTGCTGGACATGGCCCCCACCGGTCGGATCTTCATCTCCGTGAAGTCCAGTGACGTGAGGTGGCCCTTCCATGGCTCCCAGTTCACTCCCTGACAGTGTGTGTGTGTGTGTGTGTGTGTGTGTGTGTGTGTGTGTGTGTGTGTGTGAAATGGGTGGAATATAACAAAGAAAGCAAAAGGAGAGAGAAAGAGAGAGAGAGAGAGAGAATCACACACCCTGTGAGATAGCAGTTCCTAAAAACAGTTTCATGACCATACAAAGCCGTGCTGACTGTTATTGTGTGTCATCAGCGCATGCCGAAGGAGATACTGAGAACGCCGTCATTATGGATGGAGATTTTCCACAAGGGCAGAGCGACTGCCTCGCATTTCCTCTGGCATCAGTCTCCCTTAGACATAATAACTGCTTTTTCGTTGCCCCGTCAGACTGCTAAAAGCCACTGGCCATTTTTGTACGCGCTTTGAGGAATGTGTTCTGTTATCAGAGGTGATGGATCCAGGCCGTTCCAGTTTCACCTCAACGATCCAAAACAAAACTGCAAATGTAAAACGCCTCGAAGTGAAGTTGTCTTTGCAGACCAGGGATCAGGGACACTGTTTGAATCCATAGGTATGGTACCTGTCTAAAACATTAACAACTGTTTTATCAATCATCAGAAATCAAAAACATAATCAAATGAACTGTAGCGTCCCTATTCTGGGGTGAGAATTTGGCAAAAATAGAAGCTCACAACGCATCGTGACATGTTGTGAGCTTGTAGATCGGAAAATCAGATAAGCCAACGGGTGGGTTGGTCAATCAATCAGGGACGTATACTGGCTGAGCAGCACAAACGTGATATATGCTCCAGTTTGGGTTGGCCAATCACGGAAGCCGATGCAGACAATATCCCAAACACACAGAGAATCTCACAAAAGTATCAAAAGTATCAGATCCACAAGCTCAAAACGCGGCGAGAAGCGATGTGCTTTGAGCTTGTAGATCTGCTACTTTTGCAATATTTGACATATGAGGTTTCCACACAACAGAGACGATAATAGATAGCTGACAGCATTGTTGTTGATGAGGATGAGGATGATGTGATGGTGATGATAATGGTGATGATAATGGTGAGTTAACAGCATTCATTCACTGATATCATGACACCCCAAAAAAAAAGGAAAAAAAGACATCCCCAGTCCCTCCACTATGTGTTCCACTCAGCTTCTTGAGGCTCCAACTGGCTGCTGGATCCTCTATTAATATGCTGATAAATTAAAGAGCACTCCAGTTAAGATTCTATTTGTAGCTGGACTTTCCGGGACGAATGCCCTTGTGGGTACTGAAAAACTAAGTTTTAGAAACTGCTCAAATGAGGGTAGGATAGTTTCCGTCTAAAGCATGAACTCTTTGTGTGACCCCATCAGCCAGGTATTAAAAGATGCGTCTCATACAGTGTTTGAGAAATATCTTCTCCTATGGAATTTGATGGATTCAGAGCACACACAGGGCTTTAGTCTAATTTTCCAAGACGCCTTGACGATAAGCTTTGCGGAGGCTAAACCTGACCATAAAATGCTATTAGTGCCATCTGTTGGTGTGATCATACACTACACCAGAGGCACTCACTTGAAATAGTTTCAGCCTCAGAGCTGGTGAACTGAACTGAACAGGACAGAACCGTGTGTGTGTGTGTGTGTGTGTGTGTGTGTGTGTGTGTGTGTGTGTGCGTGCGTGCGTGCGTGCGTGCGTGCGTGCGTGCGTGCGTGCGTGCGTGCGTGCGTGCGTGCGTGCGTGCGCACTTGTGTGTGTATGTGTGTGTATGTGTAAATTCTGCAACATGCAGCTACAAATAATCTGTGTGTATCCCTATAAATTACTGAACCAAATTAGAAAGATAAACATGAGAATACATACGTAGTATACAGTTATAGAATATAACCCTTAGGCAGACTCGTAAATGATCCACAGTTCCTGTGCTTCGAATAGGGTAGGAAAGCTGCTGTTCAGGCAAAATGCAGTTCTAATTATGTAAAGTTATTACTAATGAGTAAAGCACCCAGCAGTGCTAAAGGAGCATTCCTATACTATAATACTTGAAAAGTGATCCCTCAACTCTCAGTTGGTCCCCATCCTGTCCCTTCACCTGGCGCTCTAATCTCACTGTATCCAAGCACCTATAGTGCATCATCATAGGATCCAGGAACCAGCAGGGGTCCTTGAGGGGGTTCCAGAGGGTCCCAAGCGAAATGATTGATATCATATTTAGGAATCTAATGCACCCTTATGGGTCTGTAACTCTGAGTGTACGCTATCAGCGTTAGATGAGACACTGTGTATTTACAGCGTTGACTGGGGTCCCAGTGATATCAAATATTATTGAACAGGGTTTGTGGCTTAACCATCACTGACCTAGTGGATGCTTCAAAACACCTGCCACAGCTATGTCTGAATCTCATTGGAGGCCATGCAGTCCCTTCATGCTTTGACATGTTTGAGCACAGCATGTGAATGACACGAGAGAGAGAGAGAGAGAGAGAGAGAGAGAGAGAGAGAGAGAGAGAGAGAGAGAGAGAGAGAGAGAGAACTCTCCTTCAGTCTGTTTATGCTGAAGTGAAGTGATTTGATTTTGTTCTGTCTGACTGGGTACCTGGTGGTGGATGGGACACCTGTGCATGTCGCTTATCAACCAACTCAACAACACCAGCGTCCATCCTCACCAGTGGTGTAAAGTAACTAAGTACATTTACTCAAGTACTGTACTTAAGTGCAATGTTTTGGTATTTTTACTTTACTGGAGTAGTTCCAATTTTCTGTACTTTTACTTCTACTCCACTCCACTCAACTCAGAGTAGAGTAAAGTACATTTTGAATTCCGGACTTCTACTTGAAATTTCTACATTGGAGTATTGATACAAGGGGCTACACCATGAATTTCTTTTTTTTTTAGGTTTTTAGTATTTTTTGGGCTCCCCAGTGTCTCTTGTACCCCAAAAAATATTTTTTTTTAACATTCAGTCATTCATGCTCATTTCATGGATTTCCTGAATGGGCGTGTCTGAACAGGCCATTTCAGAATGGCTGTGCAAGTGATGTCACTTGCACTGATTTTGCATTGACGATGGCCAGACAGAATTGCTCAGTAGCTCCCCCCTGCCCAATAGGACGTTTTGGTATTGCAGCTGAAAAAGCTTGGAATGACAGACAGTCAGATTGTGAGAAAACATATCTGGATGTTTTTTAGGCGTACAACCTGTTTAAAACGTATTAGGGGGCAATATTTATATATAATATATCTTTTTTTAATTCATGGTGTAGCCCCTTTAAGTAAAACATGTGAGTACTTTTACCACCACTGCTTATCAACCAACTAAACAGAACGCCAGCGTCCATCCTTACTCACCATACTGTGCCTCTCGTCTCCCCATTTTCCATTGAGGTTGGCCAGGTGACAGTTCTTGTACCACCAGGCGCCACGGTGGGTCAAGGCGCAGTTCCCCAGGGCGATGTCATTGTCCGAGTCCACGGTTGACCAGGGACGGCCCTGATGGTAGATCATAGCATCACCTGGGGGAGACAAAGAGCAATGTCAGCATTCACAGTACAACAAAAGCAAGCACAAATTCCACTCTGCAGCCTCTCTTGTCTCTGCTTGCACACCGTTGAAATTCTGTAGAAGTGCCATATCGCATCTGAGCATAATAAACAGTATGTAGACCATTAGCTGTGTTTCTCCTGGTTTTCTGCCTGGTTTAACGTCCACACAGGTATAATTTATAAAACTATCATTTTTGGTCATAGGACGTAGTACAAAGTACAAATTAGACTTACTACGCTTTTGCTCAGACATCACTTTACTGTACTCTTGCCTGTCTGTCAAGCCCCTGCGGTGTGGATTTAATTTCCCGAAACAAACGCCCCAGCAGCTGAGCCTCCGTATGTGGCTGGCTTCGAAGCCCCCAACCATTTTTTTATGGACGACCCTCCATGAACTGAATTAGTGATAATGTAATGTAGTCATTAAATGTAGTGCTGGTTTACTATTTACTCTTGAAGGGGCAATGCTGTGTGTGTGTCCCTCAGGGCCTTGGGGGCCGCGTCCAGCTGTGCTGCTGCTTGCAAAAAAGCAGCAAAAACTCCTGTCTATCCCAATGTTTCCCCATCTCATCAGTTTTAGTTTAGTTTTTTTTCGTAATTCTGTTCAAAACAATTCACCCAACAGCTGTGCTTGTCTATCCGCCATGGCTTCAAAGGCGGGCTTCAAAAGCTATTTCGATGCCACTATTGGCGCCTTCTCTGTATCCCCCCTCCATTGTTCACACTGCGTAACGTTGGAGAAATCAAAATGGACTCACCAGCTGTCCCTCTGTATTTGCCGATGGTGAGCTTGAACTTTTGCTTGGCCGGAGCGATCTTGAAGTTGTCGTACACGGCGTACGCCCTCTCAGAGCCCAAGCCCAGCTCAACTCTCAGCTCATACTGGGTGGGAGTGTTAGTCAGCTCATAGATCTTATCCATCCCTAGGGGGACATAGAGGAGAGATACTGCAGTGACTACATGTTTAACACAGTGTTTCTCAAACATTTTCATGCCAAGGACCCCCAAATTGATATATATTAGGCAGCGGACCCCCATCTGAAAAGGTTTTGTGCCAGGGAGTCAGGGACACCCCAGAAGAGAAGATTTGTGTTAAAAAAAAACTTTAATTAATCAAAATGTTCAATATTATAAAATAGCAGATGTACAAGCTCGCAGCACGGTACAAAGAGACTCGCTGTGAGCTTGTAGATCTGCCATTTTTTTAATAGCCAACATACAGTATAAATGGATAAAGTGGTTAAAATGATTGTGATGCTACATTAACTACTTCAGCTGGGGACCCCCTGGAACATCCCCTGAGGTCCCCTGGGGAGTCCCCGGACCCCACTTTGAGAACCAAAGGTTCTAACAGGACTGTGATTGCAATGCAACCTTTCAATTGTGCGTGTTTCAGTTTCAGAGCGTTCTGATATTTACCGAGCCAGAACTCATCTGTCATGTTGCCAAAGCCAGCTATGTACTGTCTCCAGCGTTTCATGAAGTCCAGTCTGCCGCTGTTACGTCGCTGGAATACCTGGAATAGCACAGGACACAAGGTATTGTGTTTTTAGAATAGCTATACTACAACAGTCTCACTGTGGCTTCTGTGTGCGCGCGTGCGTGTGTGTGTGTGTTATGAATTAAAATGCGGGAACGCATCTGTGTAACCACTTTAACAATTATTTTATACTTTGGCTATTCAAAAATAGCAGATATACAAGCTCATAGTGCGGCACCGAGTGCTGCACTATGAGCTTGTGGATCTGCTATTTTTGAAAAATCGCGAAAAAACATATTTGAGTTTACATTTGGCTTTAAAAAATCTATATTCAAAGATTTGCACAAAGTTTCATGATTTAAAAAAAATAACAGAACTACAAGCTCATAGCAAGCTCTATGAGCTTGTATATATGCTGTTTTTGAATAGCCAAAGTATAAGATAATGGTTAAAGTGGTTAAAATCTAAAATGACAGATGCTTTACCGGTCTTAATAGGTTAAGAAAATCTGCACTACTACTATGTTCTTGTATAATGGACATCATTTAATATGAGGATGATGCCAGAGTGATTTGACATATCACATAATCATACCAGCCAACCACCTCCATCATTGTCCATGTCACAGAAGACCTCTATCGGTTTGGAGCGATCACTGTTGATATAGACGGTGTAGATGCCACTCTTCTTATTGCCGTTCTTCATGATCTGAACACAGTCCATGGGGAAGGGGTAGAGCAGGCCAACTAAAGGAAAACAGATATACTGTGTTTTAAGACATTACACCAAACAACACATCACAACATGACAAAACACTACAGTGTTCCCTTTTGTTGTTGCTGTATTTGTAAAAAAAAAAACTTCCTTTTTAACAAGGCATTTGCCTAGATAGAGATGTAGTTGTTTTATCTTTTTAAACTTCTACTGTGTTTTGCTGCCTTGATTTGAAGTTTATTCATTTCACTGTTTTATTATCATTGTTGTTTTCTTCTTTCTTTTTTTTAAACCTGTAGCACTTTGGGATTTGTTTCAAATATAAAGTGCGTTACAAATAAAATGTATTATTATTATTATTTATGATTTGCTACGGTACATTTATTTTCACTATAGCCTAAGTAGAATTAGATTAAGTGTCATGTGGGGGGGGGGGGGGGACCAGCGACCTTCCGATTCCCAGACGGCCTCTATACCCTCTCAACATCAGCGGCCAAGTCATAATTTGACATGACATGATGTGACAGGACATATTTTGATGTGACATGATGCAACACAAGGCGGTGTGACATGGCATCTTATGACATGGAAAGACATGATGTGATTGTGTAATGATGACATTTATCAACAGTTATCAGTTATCAACAGAATGGAAGTAAACTAAACTAAACTAAACATAAAGCATGCAGCAAACTGCAGCGCTGTCCCTTGCAGGGCGTTACAGGCGACTATAATAGAAAGTAAGATGTCACTGAAAGCCTCATAGCGTGCACTGACCTGTTTTAAAGACCGTCTCTACCACCTTGCTCCTCTTGGCTCCCCTGTAGGCGATAATGGTGACAAGATATCTCTTGCTCATCTCCAGACCTGATAGAGCGAAGCGGCTCTCCCCAGCTCCAAGCTGCTTTTCAACAGTCTGACCACAAGAGAGAAACATTAAGCATGAGTTATACCAACACAATATAAAAGTATGTAAGTATATTATACTTGTACAAGCTCACAACGTGTCGCGCTACAAAGCATTGTGAGCTTGTACAGTATATCTGCTATCTTAGGTGTTACCTAAAAATGCAGAGGGGTAAAAAATATTTTCAACACACAAACAACAGTTGAAAGTCTGCTATTTTAGCGAGCGACATGGTCATACCACAAAGTATAAATGAGCCATTTGTTTTGCGGAACGAACATACACTACCACCTCTGTAAATGTTTACGGTATGATACAATTATGTTAATTTACTGTATGCTACAGGGTGCAGACCTTTTAGCTTAGTTTAGTTTTCTTGCGCCATAATAAAAGCACAGAAGTCGTTAATGATTTTTTTCTCTCTAGCCTCTGCCCTGTGTTCCATATTTCACCGCAATTACAGCTCATACTTACTTGTGTTTGTCTCAGTGGGTAATGTATACATGTGAAAATAAGTATATTCAAAGCCCTTAGAATGAACTACACCAGAACATGTACTGCCATGAACAGAACCTACAGTGCTTTGAATGGGAATTTGTCATAATTTGCCACTAGAGGTCAGCGTTACACAGAGCTCAGATTTATGTCACCTGTGTTATTTGGGAGGTGACCCAGTATATCAAAACTCTGAAAATAATGGAATGTAATGCAAAGAGTATTTGTACAGTATGCTTACTAGGGATGATAATATGAGTGATTGGGGCGTAAAATGCAGAGATATTATATACTTTCATCTTATTTACACAAGATTCACTGAGACACTATGTCCCTCAGATCTGAAAAAGGCTGTTGTGAGTGTTTGTCTGTATTGGTACCTCCACAGTGTTATACTCTGTAGATCTGTAGGTCATTCAGCTTCTGTACAAAGTTATGTTTTATATAGTATACAAATACACGCTCAAATGTACTGTTTTACTGTGTACAGAAAAGCAGAAAAGTGCCTGTCCTCCACAAACTGACACTTACTGTACTTCTGCCCGATGATAAAAATGCATTTTGAATTTCGACTCTACTACTGTACAGGTATGTTACATCTAAATGTCTTCACTCGTCCCCATTTCTGGTCAAAGTTTCACACTAAATACTGACAACAAATCATGATGAAACCTTTGAAGTTGGCCGTAGCACTGGGGCACACACTTGTGTGCGTGTGCGTGCATCGGGCGTTTATGTGTGTGTGTGTGTGTGTGGGTGGGTGTTTGTGTGTGTGTGCATACACACAAGTCTGTCAATGTGAACTACAAGCCGTCCTACCTCCATGGTGCCGTCCTCAGATCTGTATGTGAGGATGTAACCATCGATGTCGGCCAGGGGAGCAAGCCAGCTCATGACTGAGGAGTCTAGGGTCACATCTGTAGCCCTCAGATCCTTGGGGGCATCAATGTCTATAAGACAAGACAGAGTTGGAATGGAGCAGAAAAGGTGTGTTAGATATTCACACTTAGTTTGTTCAGTCAGTCAGTCAGTCAGTCATTGTACTGTAATGTTAATTTACTTGTCACTCGATTTGGGTTTTCAAATGCTAATGTAAATGTATTAAAAAACAAAGAGAAAAAAACATTGATTGACTGATTCATAGATTCATTCATTTGTCCATACCATACATTCAATTTATCTTTTCTTGCTCATTAAGTGCAATAAAGAGAATCATCCCACACATATTTCAGGGCCATTGTGATTAGAGAAAATAAAAGAGTGGGGCTGAACTGTTTCTCAAACACAGAAAATAATGTTGATGGTAATATTCACTCCTGTCTAATCATTTATGACACATGGTAGATTTGATAATCACAGACATGCACTGTTCATGAATATCAACAGTCCTGTCACCAAGAGATTAACACATTGTTCCATCTCTTCTTCCAACCATTATGTGCCTCCATAGATAAACTGCACGTTATTCTCTCCAGTGATTGTCTGCTTCATTTAACTGCTGTGGGGGATTAGTCTCAAACAGGCTCTGGCTGTCAACATGAAGCCCCAGGGAAGATGATGTGTCCGAGACATGAGGTTTTAAGGATGGTTATTAGCTTGCTTATCTCCCAGAGTTAAGTGGCTTGCCCTCTGCACTACAAAGTGTGCTAGGGCTCAATGCTGCAGGGATTCTGGTGATTATCCAATAAAGAAGAATGTAGCGCTGCTACTTTGTGTCTGGTATAGATAAACCAAGTTTTTTGACCAGAGGAAGGTTTTAACCATTCACCATAAATAGCAGATGAGCTTGTAGATCAGCTACTATTCGGTGTAGACAGGAAAAAATCGGTCCAACTACTTATAAACTCAAGTCCGTTTCACATAGACTAGAGGGTTTAAGTGGATAAACGCTACTCGGATGAGGACAATTGAAAATGACATAATAGAAAATTGAAATTTAGCATAAAAAAAAAGAATTTTCAATGATGTTGCTTTTAGAAAAGTTTTGACTGGCTTATTAATGGGGCCTGGTATTAGGTCCTGTAAAGTCACAAGCGTAACAACACTGGCTTTTATGCATCCCAGATGACCATCTCCTGACACAATGGCTTCCCTATCTGAACCTGGCCCCCAACCTGCCCGTAGCGCCGGCTGCTCCTGATGAGTTACGACGAGATGAGTTTATATTCCACAACTCCAGTCGTTTGCTGCCTAATTGAAAGAGATGCTGCATTCACTTAGAGCTCCCATGATGATTTTACAGATGAGCAGGCTTCCCATCATAACCCTTAGCACCATGTGCTGACACCACTGCTCCTACTGCATGCACGTGAGTTACGACAAAACCAGTGACCTGGCACGGCTTGTTGGGAGCGTTTCCTCTCCTGCTGCTGGTACAGGAGGTTCAGCTCTTCATGGGAGTAAGGTTAGAGTGAAAGACTTTTGAAAGCCACGTGCACACACAGCAGCATGGATGCCTTGCTTGGTGGAAGCTAATGCAAGATGCATGTTACTGTCCGGAAGTCATCAAAGGTCTACCTCATACAATAATGCAGCTGATGTTTTTTTATTTAGAGTAGCCAATTATATTTTACCCCCTTTTTCTCCCCAATTTAGTCATTATGCCAATTAATTCCTCCCCGCACACATTTCTGTGTTGTCACTGCTATTGTATCCTACTGACTCACCTGCCAGTGAGGAGCCCCCACCGGGAGGATGTAGGGCCTTCGTCCTACTCCTCCCGACCAACACTTCCTGCTGACAGGTTCCGCCCCAGCCCATAGGAGTACAGTATGTGCAATAACCAATATCACCCTCCCTGCCCGGCTTCCCTTCCCCGAACACGGGGGGGGGGGGGGGGGGATATCAATGCATTCTAGATTATTTTTTGATACTCAGACCAATTAATGATTTGACTGAATTACCTTTCTTTTTCCTGTAATGGCACTTTAGCCCAAACAGACTAAATGAAAATGGCAGATAGTTACAGTAGATTCACAGGCTACCAACACATTAAATCTATCCACAACCAACCATCCAAGTATTTTCCCCCCTCCATCATGATAAAAACAAATTACCAAAGAAGCCAGAACTATATTTTGGGCCTACCTATTTAGTTCCTGAAAATAAAAATCCCTGAAAAGCTGACCTCTCTTTCTCATGCAATGAACCGACCTACCAAACTATTACTTCCCCATGTGAATGTGAAAGCCCTCTGGGGTCTAAATTATGACCTTTATATCTTGTATTCCCAGAATGTATTATTTTAGATTGTGTGGCGTGGAGTACAATAATATCTTCCTGTTCTCAGACTATTAACCTGTCTCTCCCTTTGTAGAAGTCTTCTTGCTGGCCTTGTTCCCCCTGACAGCCCAGATGTAGACAGTATAGAGGGCTCCAGGCTTCAGACCAGTCAGCCTGTATGAGGAGCTGTCAAGCCCCACAGAGATCTCCTCACTGGAGCCCTCAGCAGAACTGTAGCTCAACATGTATCCCTCGATGTCTGCCTGGACCCGATGCCACGACACAAGGAATGTGGACTCTGTCTCCTCTCTGGCCAAGAGGTTAGTAGGAGCGTCCAGCTCTAGAGGGAGATGTTAGTGGGTGAGGTAAGGCAAGTACAGCAACTAATGCAAACTACAAGCTACAAATGTTGTTTCATTTCCCATTGCGGTGAAATGAAAGCATTTGTCATGCAGCGTCTACAAAAGATCGGATCATAGAGATGTGCGTGAATTGAAAATAATTCTGTTCGTATGATCCAATTGCAGCTGATGTTGACAATTACATAATCATTACAGACTACAAAACATACCAATGGATTAAGGCAAATAATTCTTATTGTTATCAGCATCAACCTGTCTCGCCCTGTGTTCCTACTGGACTCGTCCCCTTGATAGCCGGTCTGATCAGTATGTGATGGAATTTTGAATGAGATTTCATAGCTTACGGATATAAACCAATATAAAATCCTGTTTTGTTTTTGAGAATTTAAACCAGAATTTGGCCATAGCAGACCACTAGCAGAAACTGGCAGATTATGGCAAATTAAAGACCTGTCTCTCCCTGTGTAGAAGCCATCCTGCTGGCCTTGTCCCGCCTGACAGCCCAGATGTAGACAGTATAGAGGACTCCAGGCCTTAGACCATTCAACCTGTAGGAGGAGCTGTCAAGCCCCACAGAGATCTCCTCAATGGAACCCTCAGCAGAGCTGTAGCTCAACATGTAGCCCTCAATATCTGCCTGGACTCGATCCCACGTCACAAGGAAAGTGGCCTCGGTCTCTTCACTGGCCAAGAGGTTAGTAGGAGCGTCCAGCTCTGCATGGGGAGTTGTAGTTAGTTAAATGGTTAAGTAGAACACCAATGCAAGCAATGTCATTTGAGCAATAGGATTACTGTATCTTCACCTAATATTCATCTATACAACTGCAACAGGATTTCAGTCTCAGGCAAAACTCTGTCCGGCATTGTACACTGCAACATGTGCTGTAACTAGTTTTGAGTTTTGGTGAAGCTGAGGTTTGCCACTGCTGCTTTTAGTTTTGACCATATCTATTGGTCAGACCAGCAATGGAACATGATGTGACCACTCCAACATCTGCTGGGTTGGACTGGGAGAGAAGATAAAAAAGATATGCCCTTCATCCCTTTCAATGTTTTACAACAACTCAGTTTATCAAATTAGGCCTGTTTATTTTTTATTTTGACCCATTATGAAAGCCTGCATTCCTGCGTGTAATTTTGTGATTTATGCATTAGTTATTAACCACAATTCCTCATTTTATTGTATGTTTTATCTATCCCTGACTTCATTTCTTTTACATTGTACTGTTACATTCTTCCTAAATATATTTGATTTAATATGACTTTAGTTATAGTGTATTGTCTATATAAACCAAGTTATTTTTGCAATGGCATGCAATAAATCTACAACGCAGATGGATGCTACAACCGCATGCTCTCATATTTCCAACTCTTGGTGGTTGTCTTGGTGGTTTAGCTTTATAACTGTGACAAATTAGCCATCGTATGCTACAGTATGACTGTTGCCTATGACCACTGTTTTAGCTATGCTATACAGTACACTAGCTATGGTCTGGGTGGATAGATGTGAATATTGTGATACTGCAACATATGCTATGACTGGAGGCGAATATGCATTAAGCTAAGAGTTAAGCTGCCTGTGATGAGTTACCAGAATGATTATAGAAAGAAGATGATCGCTATACATAGAATACATAATTATATCCTAGTTCTGGCAGTACACTCAAAGTCATTAAATGCTGTGTCAGCTGACAGCTAACCTACTGTATCACTCATTACATCTCTGCAATGATGGGGAGCCTATCTAAATAGCCTACACTCTAAAATTCACTGTCTTAGCTGATAGGTATAATGTGCCTGCTGCTGTTGCTATTTGCAAACCTCCTCCCCCCCAGCCTCCACCTGCTGGTTCTACTCTTTACGCACCCAGAAGGGGTTTTCATTTCAAAGTTCATTCAAATGGGGGTATTACAGTAGCCCTGCACGTTTTCATAATATACCATGTTTTTATGCTGTATTGCTGCAGTATAGAGACTAAGGAGCATACTAAAACAATAGCACCAAGCCAAACTGTATTGCTATATACTGTATAAAACCCTGTTTTTGGTTTGTTTGTTTTGAGAATTTCAACCAGAAATTGGCCTTCTAATTGTCTCCCCCTATGCTCGTTCCGGGACTTTAACAGAAAGAACGTAGAGAAAAGGCAACTATAAATCAGGCTTTAGTTGCTCAGATCAGACCATTGTCTTTTAGCAGAAACTGTCAGATTAAAGACCTGTCTCTCCCTGAGTAGAAGTCTTCCTGCTGGCCTTGTTCCCCCTGACAGCCCAGATGTCGACAGAATAGAGGATTCCAGGCCTCAGACCAACCAGCCTGTATGAGGAGCTGTCAGGCCCCACAGAGATCTCCTGACTGGAATCCTCAGCAGAGCCGTAGCTCAACATGTAGCCATCAATGTCTGCCTGGACTCGATCCCATGACAGAAGTAAAGTGGACTCGGTCTCCTCTCTGGCCAAGAGGTTAGTAGGAGCGTCCAGCTCTGCATGGGGAGTTTATGGTTAGTTGAATGGTTAAGTAGAAAAACAATGCAAGGCAAGCAATTTCATTAAACTAACAAGATTAGTTTGGCCTGGTTTTCATCTGCACAATTGCAACAGGATTTCAGTTTCAGGCAAAGCTCTGAGACTGCCTGGCAATGTACGCTACACAGCATATGCTGTAACTAGATTAAGTTTTAATTTTTGGCAACAGTTAAGCCAACTGAGGTTTGCCACTGCTGGTTTTAGTTTTGAGTGCATCTATTGATCATACCAGCTGTGGAATACACTGTGGCCACTCAGCATCTGCTGGGTTGTGAGTCAGAACATTTTCATTTTTATTATAGCCTATTCTTTTACTCCCTTTCAAGTTTTTGTAATAGCCCATTTTATCAATTTACAGTGCAGGCCTGTTTATTGTTCATCTAAGTAGAGTATGATAGTCTGTTTAATTTCTTGATGTGAATTTAATGTGTATTATCTCTTTTAACTATAGCTCCTAATTTTATTGTATGATTTATAGATCTCATGGTTTTCTATTTTAAATCAAATTAAATATATATTGTATATACTTTCAAATTTAATTTGACTTAATATGACTTTAGTTATAGTGTATTTTCAATTTAAACATAATTTGTGTAATGGCGTGCCATACATCTACACTAAAGATGGATGAGGTTGGCTATGATCGCATCCTCTTACAGTTAAAGAGCCGGGTAGCCACAACTCTTGACAATTTAGCTTTATAGCTGTGACAAATTCGCCATGATATAGAATGACAGAAGATTGATTTGCCATGACTGTTGAGCGACCACTGTTTAGCTTTGCTACATATAGCTATGGTCAAGGTGATGTTTTGCTATATTGCTGCAGCAGTGATCCGCATGAGTACAACCATGCCACCAAGTCAAAATACGTATATTGCCATCACCATATCCAATAAATGTAATGACATGAGTGATTCCCATCCACAGAACCAGACTACAGTATGCGTTGCCTACAGGCTTTGAGTGAGCACAGCATGTGCTTTTGAATTACTTAAAACAACATTACAACAGCAAAACCAGTAAACTAATTCCGGGAGCTTTTTTTTTTTTGTGATTAATTTGTATTCATTTAAACTGCTGTTTGTATCATGAGTCACACAGAACGTGAATATTACACAACGATAAAGTGACTATTTTCTAAACAAGGTCAAAAAGCATCAACCTGTATGAATGTCCTTGTTGCAGGTCTGATCGGACAGAATTTTGGATCAAATCTGAAATGGCTTAGGGACATAAATGAAATCCTGTTTTGTTTTTTGGAATTTCACCCAAAATGTGGCCTTAATTGCTTAAATCAGACCATTGTCTTTTAGCAGAAACTGGCAGATTATGGCAGATTAAAGACCTGTTTCTCCCTGTGCAGAAGTCATCCTGCTGGCCTTGTCCCGCCTGACAGCCCAGATGTAGACAGTATAGAGGACTCCAGGCCTCAGACCAACCAGCCTGTATGAGGAGCTGTCAGGCCCCACAGAGATCTCCTCAATGGAACCCTCAGCAGAGCTGTAGCTCAACATGTAGCCCTCAATATCTGCCTGGACTCGATCCCACGACACAAGGAAAGTGGACTCGGTCTCTTCTCTGGCCAAGAGGTTAGTAGGAGCGTCCAGCTCTGCATGGGGAGTTATGGTTAGTTACGTAAATGGTTAAGTAAAATACCAATGCAAGCAACTTCATTTGACCAACAGGATTATTTTCACCTGGTTTACATCTACACAACTGCAACAGGATGTCAGACTCAGGCAAAGCTCTGAGACTACCTGGAAATGCATGCTTTAACTATGTTATAAAACTGCAGTTTTGAGTTTTGGCAAAAATTTAACTAAGGTACTTGCTACAGCTGGTTTTACTCCAACGTCCTGTACTGTCTTGTACAAAGAGTTGTGCTGAGTCAGAAAATTATTTAAAATATGTATTCCTTCCTTAATGTGTATTAGTCATTATCCACAGCTCCTAATCGTATTGCATGTTTTATGTATCTCATATTGAATATATTTGATTTCATGTGACTGTATCTATAGTGTATTTTCATTTCAAATCAAGACAGAGTAGGCATGAATAACAAAATGACGTCATTCAGAAATTCTGCAGTGCCTTTCAGAACAAGGTTTGGACGTTCTTGCACCTCAAAGATGTTTTAGCTAGCTGAAGAAAGTTCTGACAGAACATTGTGTGTGTGATTGGTCAGACGTTTAAGGTGGCCGTGATTCATTTTGTTTTATTTCTGCATTCTGCGGATTCTGCCAGCAGTCAAAGCAGTGATAATTTTGAAGAGTAGTTGGCTGACGAGGTTATGGGTATCAGTCTCACGAACCAACCTCCAGGAGGTACAAACACTGCTGTAATCCCTCTCTGAGTGACCATGCATAAACACAACCTGACACAAGAAATGGCAAAACCTCCATGCCTCCCTGACAAATTTCCCACCGCACATCGGAGGGATTCAGGTTTTAAAACCACTAATTCCAGTGCTGGCTGTACACTGCTTCACCAGCTACGTACTGTTTTTGGGCAGATTACTGAGTGGCCGGGGTCTGGCGTTCAGACCTCAGAACTGAGTTCTGAAGCAGCCTATAAAACACTTTTGTCCTATTTGAACTTTCTTTGGATCGGCAAGCCCTTCCGAAACCCGAGAGAGATCTTGTTCGCTTGGACTATATAGCTGCCTTCATCCTATCACTCCCAATACATCACCGCTGGTGCTGCTGATGCTGCTGCTTGTTCCACCCCAGCCTCCACCTGCTTTGGTTCCTACTCTTTGCGTACCAGAAGGTGTTTTACTTCCAAGTTCATTTCCATGGGGCAATTAGGCTATGCTATGCAATGATAATAACATGCTATACTGTATGCATCTTATCATCATGTGCCATGCATTTCATGTCGTTATGATATCTCTGGTGTTACTGTGGTGATATTCGGCTAATTAGAAAACCTTGGAGGTCCAAGAACTGCCGAAACAAATTTCGGCAAGTCAATGTGTTTGTTCGTTTTCTCCGCAATGATGCCATTTAGTTAGTTTTCAACCAGAATTTGGCCTTAGATACTTAAATCAGACTATTTTCTTTTAGCAGAAACTGGAGGATTAAAGACCTGTCTCTCCCTCTGTAGAAGTCTTCCTGCTGGCCTTGTTCCCCCTGACAGCCCAGATGTAGACAGTATAGAGGACTCCAGGCTTCAGACCCAGTAGCCTGTATGAGGAGCTGTCAGGTCCCACAGAGATCTCCTCACTGGAACCCTCAGCAGAGCTGTAGCTCAACACGTAGCCCTCAATATCTGCCTGGACCCGATCCCATGAAACAAGGAACGTGGACTCGGTCTCTTCTCTGACGGAGAGGTTAGTAGGAGCGTCCAGCTCTAGAAGAAGATGTTAGTGGATGAGATAAGGCAAGTACAGCTACTAATGCAAACTACAAGCTACAAGTGGTGTTTCATTTCCCATTGCGGGGAAATGAAAGCATTTGTTATGCGGTGTCTACAAAATATCCAATCATAGAAAGGTGAGTAAGTGGAGAGAAGTGGATCAATGTTTAAGACACAATCACAGCTGACATTGACGAATACCGAATCATCAAATACTGATTAGGTGTCTGTCAATTTAAATTATCAGTAAATATGGATTAAATGGATCAAACCTAATGATTCTGATTCTTTTTAACATTAACCTGTCTCTCCCTGTGTAGCAGTCCTCTTGCTGGCCTTTTCCCCCCTGACAGCCCAGATGTAGACAGTATAGAGGACTCCAGGCTTCAGACCAACCAGCCTGTATGAGGAGCTGTCAGGCCCCACAGAGATCTCCTCACTGGAACCCTCAGCAGAGCTGTAGCTCAACACGTAGCCCTCAATGTCTGCCTGGACTTGCTCCCACCACACAAGGAGAGTGGACTCTGTCTCTTCTCTGACCAAGAGGTTAGTAGGAGCGTCCAGCTCTAAAGGGAGATATTAGTGGATAATAATAATGATAATAATAATAATACTTGTGTCCCCTTTAGTTGTTGTTGGGGTATTTGCAAAGTACATTTGCACATACCTGGAATTCAGACTCTGCAATTACCAATCATAAACTAAACTATTAGGAGCAGTGGGAATCTATTTAACAGCACTTGGGGAGCAGTTGGGTTTCAGTGTCTTACACAAGGATGCTTCAAACACTAAGCCAGGAGGAGCCAGAGACCAAATCGGGAACCTGGTGGTTCCCAACTGGCCGCTCTACTTTCTGAGCCACTGACCCTTAGCCTGACACTCAGCCTGAATTTTCATTTAGTTTCACTCCATCATTCAGTCTGAGAGCCCTCTGAGTGCAGCCGTTTTCTGAGATGGGGGCGTGGCCAAAGTGGGACTCTTTGGCGATTGGTTCATACTGGATTATCCCGATCCCGATTGGGTCGTTTAGATTTGCAAACGAGAAAAACCCGCCTTCTACAGCGTCACCAGACCCTGAATGCGAGGCTAGCGATTTCAGGGGGTGGAGCCAGGCTAACTGACCCCCCAAGTAGAGATACTGTACTCTTGTAGAAAAGATAAAAGATACACATGTATTCTGCAAATGTTGATTCACTTCCGGTTGCATGGAAATTAGAGAACTTCTCATCCTGATTTTGTTTACAAGACCGCAATTGAAGCTGATGTTACCATATCTAATCATCGAAAACTTGAAAACTTATAGTAACAGTGAATTAGGCCTAATCACTATTATTCTTATCAAGATTCTTAACCTGTCTCTCCCTGTGTAGAAGTCTTCTTGCTGGCCTTGTTCCCCCTGACAGCCCAGATGTAGACAGTATAGAGGACTCCAGGCCTCAGACCAACCAGCCTGTATGAGGAGCTGTCAG
>NC_139942.1:24449599-24677099 GCF_963454915.1 Gymnoscopelus microlampas | reverse complement strand
CCTACCAGGACTCATCTGCTTAGATGTGGACGCAGAGCCCTGGTGCACCCGTTTGAGCTCCATGGGCACACCGGGAGCACGGGAAGACCAGGAGGCCTGAGTATATAACACAAGGCCTCTGTTTGTGCAAGGTAAAATATTAGAGGCATATGGAGGAGACAAGTTGTGTGTGTGTGTGTGTGTGTGTGTGTGTGTGCACGTGTATTGGGGGGGAGAGGGTCACAGTGGCAGAGGCTTTACGCAAGATGGAGGGAATAGTGCAGTGAAGCACACACACACACACACACACACACACACACACACACACACACACACACACACACACACACACACACACACACACACACACACACACACACACACACACACACACACACACACACACACACACACACACACACACACACACACACACACAAAGAGAAGGAAGGAGAGACAGAGCGGAAGTGAGAAGAAATGTTAAAGCAATCATCATTTAGGGTTATTCCTCGGTGGTTCGGTCAAGGTCACTGTGCTGTCTGCATCATGAAAACTGATTAATGATGCATTCAGGAAGAGGAAAAAACTACTGCATTCTCTCTCTCTCTCTCTCTCGCCCTTGTGGCTATAGTGTTGGGCAATCTGTCAGCAGCTCAATGCAAAGTACAAGATGCATCACATAGCCAGAACATTTTCAGGAGCAATTTATAATCTCTTACATCATATTAGGGTTGAGTGTTGCCTGCAAGGTCTTAAGAGAATACAAAACATGAAAGCTTCCTTCAATAGTGTTTTAAGTGAGCACTTGTCAAAAAGCATCTAGCATGCTATCACATCATATCATAGAAACACTCTCTCACACACACACACACACACACACACACACACACACACACACACACACACACACACACACACACACACACACACACACACACACACACACACACACACACACACACACACACACACACACACACCCCTTGACAGCGTACAAAGTGAGTACTTGACAGGAAGCAACTAGCTGTAGGTTGCTGTCCATCTTACTTATGCAGCTAAGAACGTAGACAACCTCAATGCCATATCCTGTAACCATTTATCTAAATGTTCTTGGCCAAGGCTGTTTGAGCACTATAAAGTAATAATGCATTTCAATGCCAACAGCGCTTTGTATTTCTAAACATTAGTTTGTAACATATTTGTGTCTTACCGTAGCAGAGGACATTTGGATGTATGCGGTACTATATTTACCAGAAAATCAGATCCAGGTCCTTTCTTATTTTTTATTTATTTATTTGCCTTTAGCAAGAACCCTTCGTGCTTCTACTGCATTGCTTTTGCCCTTAAGTCACAGCAAATGATGGATAAGGTATGCCAGACGTTCCACCTCAATAGCTACTTCACGACAGTGGCTACTAGACTACAAAACAGCAGTTGTGGCTTTGGCCATGTGGAGAACAGCTTAACCATTATGGGTGGCATGCTCAGCACAGCACATGCCAAGAGAGCTACTGCAACAGATAGTTTTTCATAATTTACACCCTGCTAGCCTTGCTGTACCGTATCAACCGCAAGTCTCTGGAAGGGGCTTCGTGGAGATACATGCCGATGGGGTGCTGTTTTTCTTAGGGTTAGAGACAGTGATGGGTGGGACACGCACGCTCGCACGCACAGAGTTTTCTGTCCCCATTTGCACTGTAAGCAGCTAATAAGTCTTCATAAGCGAGCATCGCTGACTGAGCTGCCAATAAAAGTTACCAAAGTTGATTGAGAAGTGGGCTGCTCTTGAGCCTTTTGACATGTATATTGTCATTATCTCAACTAGGCCAATGCCAGTTGGTAACGATTCCCATTGGCAACGCATGCCCCTCCGGTTATGCCTTACCGGTTTACCGGTTGTCAGAGTACCTGTTGTACCCGTCTGTCTGTTTGTGTCCCTTTTAATCCCATTTATGGAGATCTTTGTATCTGTCTGTCTGTCTGTCTGTCATATATATTTTTGGTGATCCCTGATGTCATCAATGTCAACAAATTGATGACATTGGTCGGACGGTTTATACAGAGATTCAGTGCATTCCTCGGGGAGATCTATGAAAATCCATCCCTGCAGTTCTGGACAACCACCGATCTGACGGACTTCCCACACAGCACGTCACTCCCTCGGGTCCTTGATGATACACACAGTTTGAAGTCCATTGGTCAGACGGTTCTTGAGGTATGCGGGGAACACACTGATGGACAGTCAGACACGTTCGCAAGCAGAAGCTTTTATAGGTTTGTAGGTTAGAGCCACAACAATTAATCTACAAAGTAATTGGCATGAAATCAGCTGATTTCAATATTGCTCAATAAAGATGTGGCACAGCTCAAACGAAACCTCACCAACTTTCAACCTAAATTCCATTGTTCTTATATGAGATCAATAATATAGTGTGTGTATACCCATGTTGCTGACATTGCAAAATGATGAAGAAATTCTAAGAAGAAGTTTAAAGGGGAATTAAAATGAATGACTGAGTGTAGAGTGGAAACTATTACATGAGATGTGACTGACAGCCATACTAAACTTCACTTGCAAACCCACAATTTGTATAATTTTCTGCAACTGAAGGCCAGTGGTTGTACTGAAAAGGGACAGCTTAGCAGGATACAACACACAGCACTGGCCCACCCGCATACTGTCGGATTTAATTTAATTCATTGCTATTAACACGTTATACCCTCTCTCTCCCTCTGTCTCTCTCTCTCTCTCTCTCTCTCTCTCTCTCTCTCTCTATCTCTCTCTCGTCTCCTTCCCGACACGCTCCAGCAAAGTAGAAATATCATAAGTGAAAACACATTGATAGACAAGTGTGAAAGCTGTCCCTCCAAAGCGCCACGGGTCCCAAGAGATAATAATATTATCTGTTATAACAGTCTCTCTCCCTTTACCTTGGCCAAGAACCATCTGTGTTATATTACAGTATATGGACCTCAGTGTAATCTTTATTGAATCAGATTCAGAATCAGTAACAGCTGTATGTTGTGTTTATAGACTTTATAGTCCTTTGGCACATTATTGACTTTGACAGCAGCCAATCCAAGCAAAGATTCCATTGACATTGGCCTGTCTGCACGCGTTCATCCTATCACTATAGTTCATGCCCTCTTGTTGCCATTTGCCAAAATATGACAGTATGGGAAAAGGTTGCATACATACACTTAACCACATGCCCTCTACACAGAGATGCATAGGTTTTTTCTTTAAATGCAGCCATGGATACAAATCCAGCGTATTTAAATTTGCTGTCAAATCTTGGGGAAACCGATGTATGCTATATCTAGCCAGCTCCTGTATGTAACTGTGGACACACAATAAGCAAACCGTGCTTTTGGTCTTGGTAGGTAAAAAGATTCATGTTGAGTTCCTGAGAGCAGCGTAATATGGGGCAGAATGAAAGACATGCAAGAAGCATGAGAAATAGAGAGAAAGAGACAGAAAGTGAAGGAGATTTGGGAAGTGGGCTGGTGGTGGGATGTTGGAAATTGGCGGTATTATAATGTATCATGAGTAATCTCTGAGGACCAAGCTCAGTTCCACAGCAACACATTGTTGCAAGGTAAAAGCATTCTTCTAACACATGCAGCACAGTACCCTGCCCACGCATAATGGACATGCTCTCTATTACCCATAGCATAGTTTAATTCCCCTGTTATCTCCAACTGTTCTCCTCGTACTTCTTAATTCCTCAATTTGTATCTTGATCTTCTGTTGCATCCTTGCTTTAACTGTTCAATGGCTATAACATTGATTTTAGTCATTTCACAGTGTGACTGTAGCATTCCCCTTCTGGGCTGAAGTTTACTTACGTTTTGGTTGTCTTTTTAATCCATTTATAACTTCAATATTACCCCTTTTTTCTATTTATTTCTATTTTCCCTTCCCTCTCCATTCTCACTGTGCGTATACCATATCCCAAGTGAGACTTTGTGTAACCTGATAACAGGTGACTGTAGAGCCCTGCCAGCCATATTGAACCAATAGCAGAGAACTATTATACCTTTACATAGTATGACAAGAGGGAGCTAAGTGCTTTCCCCTTAAATCTCCCCCCTAAGCCTTTTCGTGCAACACCCCAAATGAAGGATTGAGGAAATTGGAGTGAAGTCAAGCCACCGACTGCCAGGGGCAGATTAGCACCCTCTTACTCGGACGCGTGTGCGTGTCACTCCTGAGTATAAACACACACGCGCACGCATGCACACACACACACACACACACACACACACACACACACACACACACACACACACACACACACACACACACACACACACACACACACACACACACACACACACACACACACACACACACACACACACACACACACACACACACACACACACACACACACACACACACAGACACGCTATGGGGGAATGTTGAGGTCATGCTTGGTTCCCTGATTGGATTCAAAAGAGGAGAGGTGAGGCTCCAGAGGTACACACAAACACAAACCCGTAAATGAAAGCCATTTACTGGGCTGCCCCAGGGTCTGGGAAAAGAAGAGCCATCAACCCAGATGAACAGAGAGAAAAACAGACAAGGGAGAATTAGTTGCAAACAGAAACTAAATCACACTTTAGGTGAGAGAGGAAGAGAGGAGAAAAATCCAGATAGAGACACAGACAGAATGACAGAAAACCTGGGGGAAAGCATAAGAGGGAAGATTAATGGGAGAAACTGAAGACCAAATGTGCCATTGTGGGATATATGTAATGGTCAGTCCAATAACCCAGATTTAAGAGACAGTCTACCCAGACCAGCTGTTAAAATGAATCTCTTCAATATATTCCTCCTCACGTCCCTCGTCAAGTCCAACACACAGTGAGACCTGTGAGGATAGCTCGATGCCGTGCCACGAGTCCTCAACAGTGCCAGACGGGCCCGATAAATTATGGACTTCACTTGGCGCAATCAATGTGGATCATCCCAAAGAGGTTACATATACTCTACTGTGTATCATGATCCTCTTCAAGGATGGCGCATACCTATCACTGTGTAGATGATCAGATCATAAGTTATACGACCACGGTTGGGAAGTAAGGGGTAGGTCAGACCGCTATGATTATTTCCCGTAACGTTCTAATGCTTAATCTATGCTCCGTCATGCGACAGTGTCGCATGCCAAAAATGTGCAATCTACAAGCTCGCAACGTGCCGCAGATGCAATGCGATGCGTTGCGAGCTTGTAAATCACCTAATTTCATCACACGACTTCTTCATACATATATACTGTATGTATGAAGTATAAAGGCTTTAAATGGTTTCGTCCTGTCGCAAATCTTTGGTCAAGTCTCAACAGAATAGGCTTAACAGAATACATGTACTATAATGCCATTAGGTAATTATGTACAACTCTAATCATTTACAATTACAAATACAAATGTATTCATTGTTAGCACATTAATGTGCTAGCTAAATTATTGTTTCTAAACAAAACGCGAGAAGGTCAGAAAGGCACACATGTACGCAGCAAAGCATTCCTGGAGGGTAACTTGTGCTTATGTATTAAAACATCATGCCCACGTAGAAGAATGCTTTCTGTGTTCATGTTGATACTTTGCTTAAGATCAAAACATGGCAATCTTCATTGATGCTTTATTAAAGAACTTTGAGTTCGAAATGATTGACTGTACACTGAGCACTCCTGTCATTATGCGTTGTTCTAGGTGAACACTGCCTGGTATTATGAGGTACACTATCCTTTAAAACATACAGTATATTTGCAAATCAATTTTTAAAAAATAGTTTATTTTACTTGTTACAATTTTAAGAGGGTAGTAAGTAATCTGTAATGGACTACATTCCAAAAGTAATGTTCCCAACCCTGATTATGACCCATTATCATACTGTACCTCCTTCTAGCTGTATCACTTTACTGAACTATTATCTTTGGCTATTTGTGAAGGGTAATTCTGGGTAATGTCATTATGGAAGGCAGATATGATACTTGACATATTGTGAGTAAGTTCTGACCACAGTGAAATTGGGTGAGGTCAGACAGAGGCAATGGCTCTCCAGTCCTAATATACTGGAATGTGTGCAGTTCCCTAAACTGTCTGTTTTATTATCACAAGTGACTGCTCAAAAGAATCTCTTACTTACTGTGTATTCCCTTGAAGAAATACATAATAAGCATTCAATTAAAACCACGCTAGTCTCGACATGATGATCTTTTACAAATCCGTTAAAGTGTGCACAGCTAAATCTTTTAATTTAACTATTAACCCATTCAATTAATAGTTAAAAAAATAGCAGATCTACGAGCTCATAGCGTGGCACCGAGTGCCGTGCTACGAGCTTGTAGATCTGCTATTTTTGGAAAGAAATTGCAAAGCTTTGAATATATATATATATATATTCTTAAAAAAGAATAAAACATTGTAGAATCAGAACCTTGGGTCTTAATGGGTTAAAGTGTACAAATTGACCCCCGTTTTATTGTGAGAGCGCCTACTTTATACCAGACCAGTGGTTCTTAAAGTGGGGTCCAGGGATCCTCGGGGTTCCTTGAGGAGGTTCCAAATGGACCCTTATACAGAGGTCCTTGAAATAAAAAAAAGTTTCAGAACCAATTTGCTAGACAGACATCAACACAGTATAGCTTTACTAGTTTCTGACCTGTGACCCCAGTGACTGAGGAAGGCTTTCCTTCAACGTTCCCCTTGATGGCCTGAACGGTGATCTGGTACTCAGTTCCTGGGTTCAGACCTGCAGGAAAACACACGCACGCACACGCACGCACACACACACACACACACACACACACACACACACACACACACACACACACGTGCGCGCACACGCACACGCACACGCACACAAAATGCAGTAGATGAGATTATATGATGCTGTATGATCTGGGATTAGACCACAGTATTCAGATGATTTGAAATGCACCTCGAGTTCCCATGGCACAGTGTGCGTGCGTGTGTGTGTGCGCATGTGTGCAATACTGTGTGTGTGCAGGAACTATGCCTGAAGACCAAAAGCCTAACATCTCCGTGGCCAAGGGGGGATTCCCTCTAGGCTTGTGTTTAAGATGTTTGGCTGTGACCCGGGTTGGACATGTAAGTTACATAAAAGTGTGTGTGTGCATGTGTGCCAGAGTATGCATGTGCATGTGCATGCGTGCAGGCAGGCGTGTTTGTGTGTGTGTGCGCATGTGTGTGCGTTTGTGTGGCCATATTCAGCCATGCATTGTGACTGTCCCATGCTGACCTACCCATTATAGTGTGTCTGGTGCGTGCCTCCTGGCTCATCTGTACATCCTGTTCCTCTTCCTGTCCTGCTGGGTCGATGTGGGTCAGTCTGAAGTGGTCCACGGACGCAGCAGGGTTCCTCCAGTCCACCTGGATGGAGTCCTCGGTCTGACCCACCACCATAATATCATCAATTGTCTCTGTGAGAGGAAAAGACAAAAGTCCAGTGTGAGTGATATTGTTTAGAGCTTGTAAGGTTTTGTGAATAAAACATTATTTTGACCAATCTGTATGGTGGAGTAGGCTATTATGATAAAACTAGCACAACTTTAGTGGTTGTAGTTGGTCTCAATGGTCTCCCTGCTCTTCTACTGAAAACTGGATCCTGTGGTCAGGTAGGTCCACTATTGGTATTGCATGAAGAAAAAATAATAATTAAATTAAATAAATAAAACAATACACCCTCTGGCTAAACAGGTTTTCTGTATTAGTTCAGCAGTAAAAGGTTTTTTTCAGAAAGTACATGTTCTAAATCACTGGTTCTCAACGTGGGGTGCGGGGACTCCCATGGGTCCTTGAAGGGGTTCCGGGGGTTCCGGGGGTTCCGGGGGTCCCCAGCTAAATGTTTATACGGTAGTTAGGAACCAAATGGACCATTACGGGTCTGTATCTCTGAGACTGTACAAATGGAACCAAATGGACCTGTGGTCCATTTGGTTCCATTGAGGCGACAGAATGGAGCTCTAGTGTTGTGGGATTTGAAGTCAATTTATATACAGTATCACATGCAGTCCTGACAGGGCTGGGAAGATTATTTTTGAAATATGTTCAATATTACTGATTAGCCTCTTTATTTAATTTAAGCAATACTCAGTAATAATCAGGTTATATTACTTTGATTAGTTCATCAAAGTAATATAACCTGACACATTATTGCATTATATAGCGTAATTTGATTATGTTTTGAATACTTTGTAAATAATAAAATAAAAATAATAAAATAAAATAATGTTATATTATATTCTTTTATTGGAATTGTTGTAACATGAAAATCACATCAAAGTATAACCAACAACTATAACAAGAAAAGACAATGACAGATAATGGTAAATGTTCCAGATGAGTTCAGTAAATAAATGTTTTAAACCAGAATAGTGCATTTACCCCCTAAAACAAGACGATACCCAAGAAAGTACTTACTTACAGTATGTATATTGTAGTTGTTTACTCTCAAGAATATTTTACTCAAAGTACATTTTTTTCTTCAATATAGCATCAATGAAGTTTGTCATGTTTTGATTTTCAGCAAAAGTATCAAAATGAACACAGAAGGCATTCTTTTCTGAGGACAAAACGTTTTCTAAGTTACCAACCGGCCTTGAAGTCTTTCCTGCCTGCATGCGCTTCCCTGATCTTTGCCCCTAAGATGCAAAAATGTAAAAGGCCTAGAGCATGGAAATATTATTGTTATATTTTTGAGGGAATACAGTAAGTAAGTGAATGTTTAGAGCACTCACTAGTGAAAATAAGACATACAGTATTAGGGAGGTGCATATTGCGGTGGATTTTTTGGGACTGGAGAGGCGTTGCCTCTATCTGACCTCACACAATTTCACAGTGGTCAGAACTTAATAGAAAAGATTCATAATATGTCAAGTATCTGCCTTCCATACGACACAACCTAGTATTACCCTTCACAAACAGCCAAAGATAATAGTAAGTGATACAGCTAGCAAGAGGCATGATGATTGGGTTGGGAAGGTTACTTTTGAAATGTATTGCATTACAGATTACTTATTACTCTCTTAAAGTTGTAATAAGTCAAATAAATGAATGTGTTAAACTAGGATATTGTATTATGCACCTCATAAGACCAGGCAATGTTCTTGGCTAGAACAACACATCATTACAAGAGTATTCACAGTTGTATACCGTCAAGAATCTTTAACTCAAAGTTCTTCTGTATAACATCAGAGAAGATTGTAATGTTTTGATTTAACCCAAGTATCAGAACAAACACAATCGGCATTCTAGTAAAAAATGTTTTCTACGTTTCATGGCATGCTACTCGCCTTCAAGTCTTTCCTGCCTGTCCTGTCCTTTGCCCCTAAGACGCAAAAATGTAATAGACGGACAAATGATTGTTGCCAGGCAGTTGGATTCACTATCCCAAGAGAAAGTCTTTGCAATTGAGACATTATCCCTGCCCATTGTCAGTGCTATCCTCCAAATGTTATTGTTTATTCGTATTTTTGTGGCTTGGACTAATCACGTAAATATATTTTTTTGATTATTACAGTTACATTTATTTTGTCATGATGGTAACTCTTTTGTCACTGTTGTTACATAATCCATTATTTCCCAACCCTGGCTGTACATATCATGAAGACAGTAGTAACCCATTACTCAAGCATGACTTTAGAACATTACAACTGCCAATATGGATACTAGCCCTTACTTCAACATAGGTCCATGTACCCGATGTAGGCTACAATGTAACAATGCCAAGACAAAAAGATACATTGTCCAAACAAAACAAAAAGAAATTGTACACACAGCTGGGAGTTTTTCTTTTTCTTTACTGCCAGCTGTGCTTTTCTGTTCAGGAAGGAGGAGAATACATAACCATTTGAATCAGATGATTGTTTAAAGTTGAAAGGCCTGTAAGCAGAGGAGAGACTGTCTCATGCTGTTAGCTCCTCACACAGCTAAATGTCAGATGATGCCATGTGTTCTCGTGCCAGTGGAGGAATGCCATGCTCTGTGTGGTTTGCTATGGCTAACCATAACCATACCACAGACTCAGTCTTTCCCTTTTTTCTGTATCTCATTTTCTGTCTCTCTCTCTCTCTCTCTCTCTCTGTCTCCTTCCGTCCCTCTCCTCCTTTCTCTTCCTTGCACTCTCTCTCCCCCGTTTTCTCTCTCTCCACATCTGTGAACGCCTGCAGCATCCATTAAATGTGTCTGTGTGGAGTCATTGCCTCGTAATTACAGACTAATGTAATTACCCTTAAATGTAATGGTAAATAAACTACAGCTTAATGAAACATTTAGAAAAGATGACAGCCTTCAGCTTGTTCATTGCCTTGTGAGCTGGCTTTTGCACAAAGGAAGTTACGGCAGATTGAGAGGGAAAGGTAAAGGGGAAAACATGTTTATCCCATGAGGGGGGCATGCACAAAGTGATCATGTATTAGTGAAGCTAATTGTTCATCCAAAGGCACCAGCAATAATATTTACTTTGAGGAAATGCCTGAACTTTGGACTTGTTCAATTGAATGCCATCTCTATTTTCTTTCTCCAACCCTCATTCAACCACTACACAGAAATATTTTCACATGTGCAAACAACAAAATGAGCAACTGAGGATAATGTTGGAAGCTCCTTGACATGAAAACAGGTCACAGGCTTAAGACAGTGTTCCTAAAGTTTGAGTATGCAATTAAATACTATCAACTCTGCCAAAACTTTGAATGCAATTGTGTAGTATAGCCATGATTTCTACAGCCATTTGCAACAAAAACACTTGTCTCTCTTCTCTATTGCAAAGTGTCCTAACAGGACACACCTGCTTAGTTGTTCCCCCGTGCCTTTCTCCTAAAATGGCTGCTTAATCCACAAATTCCCCACGTTTTAAGCTCATAGATGTCTCCTCCCTTCCCCCTAACACTCAGGTATAGGCTCACAACAACCATCCACATCCCAGATTACTTTCATCCTAAAATGTGACAGTTTAAGCCACAGAAAATCTCCTTTTAAATCCACCACGTCCCACCTACGCTCTTCCAAATGTTAACCTTTAACTGGTCACATCTGCCTTTTCTCCTGTTTTAAGACCAACAGACCACACCTGCTAATGTACTTATGAAACCACAGCCACATTTACAGTAAGTCCTCCATGTACTGTACTCTGCCCATTCCTCTTGAACGGCACTTTATTCTCTCAAGAAATGTGCCAGTTTAAACTGCAGACACACACATTCTAAAAGCTCCAGAACACGTCTACAGTCCTCTAGCTTGTAACTGTCGTGGAGTGTAGATTTGGTTTCAATTCTCTGCTGGTAGTTTTGATCTGTCCAAAGTTTGGTTCTCTATCCAAGAATGTCCATTAACGGTGTAATCCATACTTGAATAAAGGATTTTTGTAATATTCAGAGTGCTTCTGATGCTTTTTTATTTGTTTTCTTGACTGTCATCCAATACCATGGGCTTCCATTACAGGTGAGGTGGACAGTCCTTTTTTTGGACGGGACCAAGTATAGACCCCTAGGCCCTATGGGACCCCGGTCAACAAAGTATCACACGGTTCTGCCTGCTCACCTGTGGTGGCTTCTATGCTGTCCGCCTCACTCTTGACCTGCTTAATGACTGCATACACCTCCACGATGTAGGTGACCCCGGGTGTCAGATCTGTGATCAGGTAGGAGTTCTCTGCGTTGGACACTCTCACCTATAGGCAGAGCAACGCAGAGGGTTAAGACAACGTCTATACCACAGTGAATGAAGCTCTAGATGTGTGTTCTGTCACAAGGTACTTTAGAATGTACTTCCCTGATGCTTGAATGGGAATTCAACAGTGGTGGAAAAAGTAAAACATTTTTTTTACTTAAGTAAAAGCATCAATACTTCAATGTATTAAAAAAATGTAAATACTCAGTTACAAGTAAAAGTCCGGAATTTATTCATTGTAAAAGTACAATATTTGCCTCTGAGATGTAGTTGGAGTACAAGTAAAAGTACTGACAATTGGACTCCAGTGTACTCCAGTAAAATAAAAGTACCTCAGAATTGTACTTAAATCCGCCAATAGAAAATAGTCTTCTATTGGTGGATTCTCTTATTTTTAATTCTATTGACTCACCTCTTCCAGTGCACTGTCATCGCCCTTGGGCTGATACGTCAACACGTAGTACTCTGCCCCGCGCACCGACTCCCACTCCACTAGGAGAGACACCTCAGTCACCCGAACCAACTGCAGACCCTTAGGGCCCAGAACTGGGAGGAGGAGGGGAGAGGGGGAGAGGGGGAGAGAGGGAGAGAGAGAGAGAGAGAGAGAGAGAGAGAGAGAGGTTCATGAAGTTTGCATTATCTTTGGGACATACTATTTGATTGATTGATTGAAATTTTTATTAGGCAAAAAGAATGTAAAACAACACAGTTACATTTATAATGCTTTTGACTAAAAGGTCCGGCCAAAAAAGTCCTTGCGGGCTTGTTTCCATTGGGGTCCTTGAATTAATTTCATAGACATATATAGTAGCAACCAAACAGTTCAAAAAACAACATAAGAATACAGAGGGGAAAAAAAATATATACCATTATGTACAAAAAAGGTCATGGGAAAATAAAGAAATATATACAAAACAAAACATGATCAAAGTAAAAAAAAAAAAAAAAAAAAAAAAAAAAAAGTGTGTACAAAAAAGGGGGAGGGGGGGGGGGGTCGTCTGTCTACAGGGAAACTGGTACTAGCTCCTCTTTAGGCCTCCAGAAAGATGAGTTTTTAGGGCTGTTTTGAATGAGCCCAGCGAACTGCATTTTTTGAGGGATGGGGTTAGACTATTCCATTCCTTGGTGGCAGTGCTATAGAAGGAGAATTTGCCCATGTTTGTTTTATGGGTGGGTGTTACCAGATTGTTGTTTACGCTCCCTCTAGTTTTGTGACTGTGGGTGTCACTAACTTTTTCGAGGTACTTATACAGATATGCAGGTATAGGGGGCATTTCGGGCAAATCTGCATTTACAATTTTGAAGACCAGTCCCATTTTTAATTGTATAACCCTGTCTTCCACCCTGAGCCAGCCTAGGCTGGCAAAGTGAGTGGGAGAGAGGTGGGTCATGGGCCCCAGTCCGAGAAGTAGTCGAATCAGTTTGTTTTGGGAGGTTTGAAGCTTAGTCTTCAGTGACACTGAGGTGTTGGAGTACCAAGAGGAGCTAGCATAGTCAAAAAGGGGCTGAATCAGGGCCCCTGAGAGGGTCCTGAGTGCCTGAGGGTTGACAAAAGAGGAAACTCTGCCCATAAATCTGGTTCTCTGGTTTACTCCTTTGAACACCTTTGTTGCCATGCTTTCACCTGTCAGGTGTTTGTCAAGAATACATCCCAAATAGGTAATCTCTTCTTTGCTAGTGATGATTGTGTCATCGACTTTGACCTTGAAGTCATTTACCTTCATTTTACTGAGGGAATGTTTGGTCCCAAATAGGATGGATTCGGTTTTCCCAAGGTGTAGTGACAGTTTGTTATCGGTAAGCCAGGTACGGATTTTTGAGAGTTCAGAGCTGAGAGCTTCCTCGACTTGCAACTTGTCCTCTCCCGAAATCAGGAGTGCCGAGTCATCAGCGAACAGGAACAGTTTGCAGTTACAGGCAGCATTCATGTCGTTAATGTATAGAAGAAACAGTAACGGCCCTAGAATGCTGCCTTGAGGAACCCCGCAGCTCACCGGGAGGGATGAGGACATGGTTCCGTTGATGTCAACCACTTGTTCTCTACCCTCCAAGTAAGATCTCATCCAATTTAGTGATGTGCAATCAAAACCAATCGCCCTCAGCTTATCAAGTAGAATTTCGTGGTTTACAGTGTCAAATGCCTTTTGGAGGTCCAGCATGACCATGCCGCAGTATTTGCCCGAGTCTACCTCACGTTTGATGTGATCGGTCAAATACAGTAGGCATGTGTCAGTGGACACATGCCTACTATATAGTGTTCTCCACTACCTCCCACGGAGTACTGTGTTCCCTGTCGCCTGTTTCTGTCTATATTTCATTCTCCAACACACACGCACATTGTTTCCATTGTGGTGTCCTTCCTCAGTCCCCACACATACTGTACTATGCGGCACACAATGAAGTACTGAAATGTTTACGTTCTTGTTCTCTCATCTTAAACTAATTTTCACACCTTCTCTCATTTCTTTCACCTCCCTTCGGGGGGGCGGGGGGGGGGGGGTTGCAGTGTGTGAGAATTGCACGATTATGAAGTTTGACGTTTCTTCGAGAACCTGAGATGGAAACCTGACGACGATATTGCTTTTTCTGTGGTTACGCTTATGACACCATGCCAGTAACCCCTCAGTCTGGATGATGGAAAAAATATGTGTGTGTGTATGTTGGGGTGGGATGGATGGGTGGGTGGATGGATGGGTGGGCGGTAGTGGTGGTAGTGGTGGTGGTGGTAGGGCTAAAATCACACAAACACTAGCATCCCTATTCTGAGCGTCTCATAACAGGCGAACGTTCTGTGAGAATAGCCAATCTATCGATCAGCTTTTTAGATATAATAGGAGGGAGCATAAAGTACAGACCCCTGGGGGGGGGGGGGTCTATAAGTGCCCTCTAAGTGGTTAAGATCAGGTATAAAGCTAAATTTGGAGTTCAATAGCAAAACATGAGTCGGAGTAAGGAGACGGCAAGTCAGCAATGTTGGGGAGCGAAACTTTCCACGAGCAGAGGTAAAATTCAGTGGTTGTGTATGACATAGTGAAATAAATCTGCTTAGGCTGTGGTGGACTCTGGACTCATAAGAACAAAAGCACAATGGAGGCCACTCTGGGAGCGAGCATGTCAAATGGGTGCTAACGGCATCACCGACCACACTTAGCAGGAAAGAATGCACATCGGGTTTGGACATTGTTCCATGTGGCAAAGTCAGAAAACTTAATGTTTCCTGAAATTTCGGCGGGAGCTTTTCCATGCAGCAGCGGTTAATACCCCCCTGTCGCTCCCGTTTTGCACCGGGCGCGACAAATAACAATCTATCGCCTTAAACTGTATTTCAAGTGAGCCGCTGGGACAAATCATTTCAATAATATAAGCTGGGAAAAGTCGACGCGAGTGGAATTTTGTGTCGTCCCTGATTGAGGCTGAGGGAAGCGGAACATTATTAACATGAAAAAGAAAATGTGCCTGATTAAACATGGCATGACTTGAAAAGAACATTGTCAGGACAAATGAAACGGACTTCAATCGAATGGCCTAAAAATACATTTAAACGTTTGATCGTTTGAACCTAAGGCACTTAAGATTATTCACTCACACTGCAAAATCACGGGTGTTATAAACTCTGAGAACTCTCAGAATGAAATTAACACTGAGGACTTTACAGTGCAGCAAGCATATGGATCCAGTTCACTTCACAATGTGATTCAGCACTGAAAATGTGACCAAAATCTGGCTTACTGTTTGAGGGGCATTTCAGTGGCTGCATTGTCCTTGAATGACGGAACGAAAACAATTGAAAGCCACCCCGAAAGCACGCGTAAAATCAACGCTAAAACCACAGCATCTGCACCTCTTTGAAGTAGATTTCATAAATCCACTAAACCCACCAAAGGAACTCCTGTTGGATTAGGTCACTAAACGGGCCTTTGATAATTTATCATCATGAAATGACTGATATTATCTCACACATACTGTAGGCAAACTATTACTATTGTTAAAGCGCTGCAAAATGACAACATCTGCCTTTGATATTAAGTACAGGAAAACGGCATCAGACCATTACTGCTAAGATTACAGAGGGAAACTGAGTTTGACCTAAAGAAGCATTCAGCATCACTTCTACACTCCTATTAATGTCATCGCCTGGGTGGAAGATTGACAGCCATCACTGTATGTTGACATGGACACGGGCCACATAAAACTAATAAATCCTAGTCTTTTTTGTTTTTTCTTCACATTTTTGCTACTTTTTCTTCTGTTTTACTTACTACTGTTATCGCTAACACCTAAAATCAACACAATGTATCTTTTCCTTAGCTCCGTCTATCCCTGCCTCCTTCTTTCCCTTCCGTTTCCACCCACACTGTGCCACTGTTGCTGTTGGAACCCGGTCAACAGCTTCCACATGCACACGTAGGTGTAAACTCAGCTCCATATGCCTCTGCAGATCTACAGTATAAGCACAGCCAGGGGAGCCTGGACCTCCATCAGGAGATTGTGATACTGTAACTGATCTGCTTCAGGGCCTTGTTCTAGTCTGTCCAGTCCACACACACATAATTAGAACTTCAAAAATATTTGTATGAATATGAGTTTCAGGCTGATAGATCAAATCTAGATTTGTCTGTATCTGTGAACAAGTGGGCTGGACTGTGTTCTGCAAACATCATCAAAAAAAGGCAAATAATATCAATGTTACCACATTTAGTACATGTAGTGCATGTTTAGAAATACATCTGGTGAATCTCTGCCTCGTTCATATGGAGTCAAATTTAACTTTAACTTTAATAGAATAACTTCACTTTTTCTTCACTTTCTGAGCCAAGTAGGCAACATCTAAATCTCCCAGGCTTTGAACGTGAAGTGTGAACCTGATAGGCCAAGCTGTGAAAAAATGCCATGCTGCTGCTTGTTGTTCTGTTTCTTCGCAATGAACAACCCACTGTATGGTACGAAAGTGCACGCTGCTCCCCAGGTGGTGCTGAGAGTGCAGAAACATTATAGGTAGTGATGATTCAGAAGGGCCTGCAAGTGGGCTCTGTTATGTTTGTGTGGTACATGTCTGATGTCATATATCGTCAGGGCGGTCAGCAGTGACCCTGGGGGGAAGCCCACAAATCCACCCTCGTAGGAGGCAGCGGCAGAAATAGCTGTGTGAGAGATGTCGTGAATTCCTGAGCAGTAGGTCACTATGACCATTTGTATAACAGTCGTAACTCTTTGAACCGTAAGACCATAGAGGTCATTTTAGCGAGGCCCTGAAAATGCATGGGTCAAATATATATTTTCTTACAGATTTGTATTTATTTATTTAGCCGAGATTATATGTAGGTAACATCAGGGATCAGTGTCTGTACATTTTATGGGTCCGTTGAGCTACTTTTAGCATCTGTGTTTGTCATAAGATAAAGAATTGGGGTTCTGTGTATGTTTCCAGCAGGCTGAACAAAGGTGTTTGGAAGTGAATGAAGGTTTATCTCCAGTTTCATAAGGAACAGTTTTAGAGTAATTCCGGGCCCTAGAGGATACAACCCTGGGCTCTGGATAAATAATTCATAAAAATATGGGTGACATAATGGTCTTCAGGGGACCAAGCTCTTATGAAAAAATAAAGGTAATATTTTTGGGCTAAAGTTCCCTGAGTATTATATAGCCTTAACAATTTGAATGTAAAGTTTCCACTAGGGCCTGGCTGCAATGTTGAACATCTAGTAAATGGTCCCATACATAAGTAATAATGATTCTTTACTGCTCTCCATAAAGTCTACTAAGAATTTGGTCAGCTTGTGTAGCTCATTGTACCGTCATGCTCACAGTATCCCATGAACATATACAAATTGTACTTTTAATCCATCTGAAACTCAGGGACACAGTCTATTTGCATAGCTCAGGGGTTTGAAATGTTCCATGCCAAGGACCCCCAAATACCCAGCATCTGGATGTGCCCCCCCCTATTGTGCAATGGCTTATAAAACTAACTAACTAATGACTTAATTAATTAATCTATACATAAATAACGTTTTTGAAGTCGGTCAGTCAGACGGTTCTCCAGATACGTGAACTACAGACAGATGGACACATGGACAGAGATTTCATGCATTTATAGTAGGCTTATTATTATTATTCATTTTCCTCTCCTTTTCCTCCTGGCATCCCCTGGTGGCCCACTTCGAAAACCACCGGCATATAGCTTACCCAGAGAGCAGTCATCCCCAAAGAAGCCTTCCTCACAGATGCACTGGCCGTCCACACACCGGCCGTTCCCGACACAGTCATTCAGACACCTCTGGACGCCGCAGTCCTCGCCGGTGAAGTGTGAGAAACACACACACCTTCCATCCACACAGTGTCCCTTATCATTGCAGTTGTTCGGACACAGCAGTTCGCTGCAGTCGTGTCCAGTGAAGCCCTGGTGGCACACGCACTTGCCGTCTACGCACCGACCGTTGTCGTTGCAGTCGTCTGGGCAGGCGGACACGGAACAGTCTGGGCCTTCCCAGCCTGCATCACACTGACAGCTGCACGTTTCGTGGGAGTAGGTACCATGGCCGCTACAGCTCGTGTCCACACCTGGAGGGAGGTGAGGATGACAAGAGCATGTGTGGAAAGGTGGTGGGATAGAATAGAACTGAACAGGGGAATACTCTATTATAACCAAGTGGAAATTACAAGAAACAAAGGTGGCAAAATACACAACAGAGCTTCAAACTCACATGCCATTAGAATGTAGAAATACATTGTGTGCAAAGTTAACATTTTGGCTTGAGGTTGGCACTAGAGTAAACAACGACCTCACTCAAATGGTTAAGGTTCATCCTCCAGGGAGCATGAATGTGCTCCGGATGTTTAATGACATTCAGGCCATTGGATTTTGAGAACAGGGAAGGGAACATATTGGACTCAGGGTGGAGGAAAGGCCATGATGACCAAAATAAGTAAGGTTCATCCTCTGGGGAGCATGACGGTGCACAGTGAATCCAGCCAGTAGATTGTTTGAGACCACAGTGTTGGACAAACTGACACTGACATCCTTAGAGCCCTGTTGCTACCAGATATTGGTACATATACAAGGTAATAATTAACTGAACCAGTGTATAGCTAATATTATACATAATCATGACACATGCAGCCTACCTCCACTCCCGCAGCATCCTTGGCTACACTGGGTCTTCAGATAATTGACCTCTTCTTCCAGACCGTTGACTCTGTACAACAGAGACTTGAAGCTCTCTGACTCCCCACAGTCACACTGGGGCATACGGAGTCTGATGTTATGGCTGAAGACAACATTCTCTCCATCCACAGTGGTTACCACACCTGTCTGATCTACAGAATGGAACAAAACACAGACGGATCTAATAAGAAACGAGCCATTTGGTGTCCGGCAAAGGTCCAGGTTAAGAAAATATGGTTATTTTTCTGTCTTGACTCCACTGGTCACAATGGACATCAAACGTTTTCAAGGAGACAATGTCAGCCATCAAGGACAGTATGAAAACAGAAACATAAAAATGGAATGTGTATCAAAGGACATAATATATTATACATAATATATGACAGCTCAATGTAAGGCGATTCTGAATTTACTCAATCTTAATTTACTCAATCTTATTGAAAATGACATTTTATTGCGCTCATGAATTACATTAGCACCAGTTATTGCATACAATCACACACACACAGTTGATTATTCTGTTATTACTACAAAGCTTGGTTGAACGCTCAATTACAGAATGTCTGTTATTTCACGATAACAGGCCGCTGCTCTGCCTCTGTTTACTTTGCAATGGAAGTGGAAACTTGCAAGCGAATAAGCTTGATTAATACAGTAATCGTAAGTAGCAGTCTAATAAGAGGGATAAAATACAGCTTTGAGACCGCCTGCCTCGCATCGTGGCCCTGCATAACCCTGGCTGGGTTTTAAAAAAATGACCGGCTCACTGTTGATTATCCATTACATAAAACCTTTTAAATAAAGACCAGGTCATAATGAATTACCATACATTAACATTCACACTCTCATTCTTATTGTCCCCATCATTCTGACCTTGTGCTTGGTCCTTGGATGGGAGACTCTCTACTTTACAGCTGGAAGTCCCTGGCGCGTCAATCTTGTAGACATGGCTGAAGGTGACTCCCTTCTCCGAGGGTGCTGCGGAGGCTGGTACGTTCTCAGCAGAGCTGAGCAGAGTGACGATGTATAGTAGGCCGCCCAACAGGTACAGGGCCCTCCAGTGCAGTCTAGAGGTCATGTCTGTATAGGGATGGGGAAGAGAATATAGGGAAGATGCTTTACTTTTTAATGTGAACATTCACCCTTAATCTTGTTAAACATCCCTCCCAGACAGAAACACATGCGGATGAAACCCTTTCATATTCATGGTCCTCGGTGGGTTCCGTGTGATGTAAATGACAGGGATGAGTGGTCAATAAACAACCAAAAGTTACCATAAACTATTAATTTAAGAAAAAAACAAAGGTGGCATTGAGATCAGAACAAAACCTCCTTATTACAGATCCAAGGTAGCATGACATGACTCGCTCTACTGAGGGATTAAAAAAAAAATGCCCCCCGCCTCTTTAAAATGCCATTCTGCCTTTATGAATTTCTTTTTTATAAATCGCACCTTCAGCATTAAACCTGCAAACCCGTACGGCTTAGTCTTTATGAGTCCAAGTGAATCTTTTCCAGACATCATTTATAGACGTCTGAAGACAGAAATACAACCGGATGATGAATAGGTTATATTACGTTCAGCCAGGCAGGCCACTGTATGTTTAAACTGGGGAAACATGATGTCAGCGAGGCGTGCACTTAAGTAGGCCTATACAGTATGTGTGCATATGCATGTGTGCATGCATACATACATCTGTGTGTGCCTGAGCTAATGAGTGGGACTTGTGCCCCAGTAGAGCTGCAGAAAGTGAGCAGTCACTTTGCCAAAAGCTCTCTTCTTTCAAACCTTTAATTGTGCTCAGTCGGGCGTTAGGGAACCTCAAAGAGCACGGAAATGTGTCCTCAAAAGATGATGTCATCGTGCCTGATGACGGTGATGTCATCTGACCAGAGACCTTCCCCATGACTTCCTCAGGGAAGCCAAATTACATGCTATCAAAATAATTGGCTTGATATAATCATAAAAAATGCTTTTTTAGACTTGATCAGAAAGTGACCCATTCACCAACCATGTCACAATTAGACACTCTGGTGTAAAATGGATTCTCAGCATCTGTAACTTTAGCAGAGGGAAGATCTGATCCAACTGTCTGAACTTGTGCGGTCTATGGGAAAACATAGAGTGACTTTAAGGCTGGTAATAAATTGAAGGGTACCTACCACTAGCCTGGCATCGCCAGCCAGACCAACTGAGCTTTAACATTCTTCTGGTTCCCAGGCTAGCCTAGCTACCACACTAACTGCAGAGTAATACTGTACAGAGCAATTCAGTGCATACTGTACTGTAGCCTAATAATTCTACCAAAGGTAGAAGTGGCACTAGGGTAATAAGCTAACTAAATCCGGCAACCCCCTTTGATAATTGGTCTAGTCAATCTGACCAGGTCAGATACAGGTACAGTCTTAAGGGCTAAAACACAGCTTTCCTAGACAACCTTCTTTTTTCCACAAGGATATAAATGTGTGTGTACAGGTGAGACTTAACCATGGCAACTAGAAAAGCTGGGGAATGTCTTTATACTTTCAATTCTGAACCCAACAAAACAGTTTGCTCAGACTTTGCTTACCTAACACATCTTTGAACTTATTTGTTCCCCTTTTGAAGGGTCAAAATTAGCCAGTTGGAAAGCTCCGACATGAAAACATGGCTCACTGCGCATCAAAGAGTAGAAAAGCAGATGGGGGAAAACACAGACACAAATGGAACCCAAGGATCCCACTGGACACAGCGTGAGTATTGGCCAGAACATAAAAACGTCGACAAGCAAATCTTAAAACTGCAAATCTTCCAGGTGCCATAGTGCTACCGCTATCACATTAGCAGTGTCTCCCTGAGGGGCGCTCAAAGACACCAGAGTGCCTGACATTTTGAGTTGTATATGGAGACTGCAGAAAACCTGAATGAGTGACATTTTTAATGGCTAATGGAAAGCTTCCTCGAAGACTCCATCGGATGCAATTTTCTCTCAGTAAAATAAACATGAAGCATCCTCCCAGCCATTCATACTGGAAATATTTCAAATAGCTGCGCGATTCTGAAGAGTCTCCAGAATCATTTTGGTTTAGTAAGATTACACTGATCTATAATTAGTGTGCGCACTGTGTAGAAGCTTTCCAAACTCAACATGTATCATTCTTGTTTGCTTATTTTAGTTGTTTGTTTAACTGCCCACACCACAGATCCAAGCTATGATATCATAGGCATATTGCAATACGGACCCTTTGAACCCCATACAGTGGCCTTAATTAGAGTTTATGTGATTTATCAGGCGCCAGGATATACATTGAAAAAGAAAGAAAGAAAAAAAAGAGAAAAAACAGAGAGAGAGAATGTCATGGAAATTGAGAGAGAGAGACATAACAATGACTTTTTATACTGTAAGTGAGGTGGAAGGAGAGCGAGAGAGAGTGAAAATAATGGAGAGTGAGGGGCAATCAATGGCAGCCCAGCACTGGGCCACATCACAGGCCCTGCATTAGCCTTGTGGGATGGCACAGTGCGCTGGCACACAGGGATGCTTAAAGGACCTGTTTATTGCTCCCAAATTCTGTCAAATGTTCATTTGATGCTCGCTGTTTTCAGCTGCCTTTATTTGTCTTGGAGGAAACACCAGCTTCACTTTCCAAACACAGCAGAGAGACTCCTAAGAATGTCCTGTTGTGGAACAGAGGGAGACACCGAGTGATGAATGGATATAGAGGGAGGCATAAAAGTTAGGTTTGAGAAACTGTAACAGGGCCTTCTAAGACGTATGGATAGATGGATGGATGGATGGACGGATGGGTGGATGGATGGAGTGATCAATCGATCAAGCAGGGCTATGCATAATGACAAATGAGGCAGAGCAGCGACATCCTGTGTTTGGAACATTGAAAGGATGGGCAGGTTTAGGAATAGAGAAATGCCAAGAACGTCATACTATTTGTTTTTCTTTATTTCTTCACCCCTTTTGATGTCTTTACCTCACCCACTTTCAGAGCTGTCAGATACCAGCATTCACCCCTGTCAAGACACTATAATGGCGTCTCTCCACACAACCTCCATACAGATAGTATTTCATACTGCCTCTCAAAGCACACAAGTAAAATTCAGCATGTCCATAAACATGCTTGAAAATTCCCACCTGACAGTAACTTCTCTGCCTCAAAGCAGAGCTACGTCAATGAGCCTGTAAAATGCTTAGGCCTGTACTTTATCCACTGCTTCTGTGTGGGCACTCTTTTGTAACTGTCTGTGTGTGTGTGTGCATGTGTGTTCCTTGTATTTTATAGCTTACAGAAGAACAGCTTCTAAACACCCAGAAACAATACTGTCTGGATCCTCAGACAGACACCTTTCACTCAAGACGTCTGAACGACATTATGTGCGTGCGTGCGTGCGTGCGTGCGTGTTCCACAGCCCTTCAACCAAGCCCCCAGAACCCACTGGTTTCATTGACGCCAAATGGACATGCTGGCCATTCATGGTACTGCAGCTTAGGGGCCTCAACATGAACGAGCGAAAACGGTTTCGACCAATGGGCTCGACTCACGAGCATGCGCACGAGCTTGCGCACGGGGCTGCGTGCTTCTGTGACGCAAAACGCGTCACAGGAGTGACGTATTGGGCCCAAAATAGGCCTCGCCCACCACATTTCACAACTCGGAAGAAGGGGTGATTTAGGCCCATGCGCTGGGTGAGCAACTCAATGCAAGTGGATGGGAGGAGATTTCGGGTGCCCTCTCTATTATTTTTAACTCTATGCCTTCAACAGGGGTCCAGTTATTTTGGTCATCAGCTGCAGCTGACCAAATGGTCAGCCAACTGGTCCCTTGTTTCTACCCATGTTACCACCCCTGAATCTAATTCCAGATTTATATTTGTTTGTCCATTGTGTCGCATATGCCATAGAATAGAAAAAATAGAACAGAGAATAGAATAATGTTGATTGGATGTGGATGAGTGGATCCATCTTTTGGTAACTGTGATCATGCCTTAGTTCTCAGTTGGGGCGTAGCCTCCATAGACATAGGGCTATCACATTAGAAGCCGCATTGGCTGCTGGATCTATACGTCAGCATTGCCGCCATGGTGGATGGGGCACAGGCTGCACCACAATTGGCAAACTGACCACTCATGAATTACAGAGAGGCAACTCAGGAAAAAAAGCTGTGCAAAACCAGTCTGTTCCGAGGGTTTGAGCTCCCATGACACTCACAGCAATAACAAACCCCCTGTTCCTATGCCAGGAAGACATACATGGAGTTGCAATTACATTTATATTATGATTTATGCTGTGCAAAACAGTTCCTTTTACGAGGGTTTTAGCTCCCATTCCCCTGTTTTGTAAAAGAAGAGCATAGTCTTGAAAAAAGCAGAAACTTGAACATCAGGTAGAGCCTGGAGCATTTCTTTGTGTTTTGAATGATTTTCCTGTATCTCCCTCCTTTTTTTTTTACACAGGCCATGGATCTTTTCTTTTCCCTTTGTTTTCTTGAGGGAGGATGAACATGCCATAGCTTCTCAAAATCTCAAAAAGCCCCTGAGTATTGCATATAGTATCAGACTGTGGTGCTGTTTAGTATTAATGGTGCTTTTCATAGCATATTTATAAGAGGAAGAAAGGACTTAAATGTCTCAACCACTTAGATGTCCATGTTTGAATCAATATCATATATACTCATGCAAAATTGTGAGTAATTACATAATATATACAACATTATTATATGTGCATTTATTATACATACTGTATGTATATATTTGTATTTATTATATGTTTATACAGTATCTGTATGTTATTATAACATTTGTATTATATTAATACAATAATATTATAATATACTCAAAATACACCTTATTGCATTTACAGGCTACAAATAATAGTATGCTATATTGTTTTACTACTACTTGAACTACATCCACCTCATAAGTTATTCAGTTCATGTAAGCCTACATGAACTAGCTACCTCTTTCTATCATGTCACGCATCACACCAACCGGACAAATTGGCAAAGTGGTCAATGCGGCGTCTACTTTGCATAATACAGTATGTCTTTGGTAGTCAAAGAAACAGCGGTAGGAAGGAATCAACAAAAAGGCAAAAATAGAGAGGAGACAAGGGGAAGGAAAGGTCAGACTGCGTGCAGATCCCCCATCCTCTCCTGAGAGTCATTAACCATCAGACAAAAGGCCGACTGTTCCACCAGGTTTCAGCTCCAGAGGAGCCTCATTGGACCAAAGCGACGAGCCCTGAGATGAGAGCAGGAGGAGAGGAAGAAAGAGCCGGCGAATGTGGAAAAAGATGCGGGGTACCACAGGGTCTCGGGGCGGTAGGTCGCGCATTTATGTGCGGTTGCAACCCCCGCAGACGCTTGTTGAATTTTCCCTCCCTCGCCTGCAGCTTGCAGGCAGACAGGGAAACGAGAGCGACGTAGAAGCTGAAAGCAATTATCGTGGGAGAGCAGGGCTTACATGTGCACGCTCCTGTCTGCCTCCGATGCCAGCGAGCAGACCTTGATAAGGGCCCAGTCGTGATCATATTATAGACATGCCCGTTTCCCGCTGACATTGGATGGAAACCCGGTTTTCCGGAAAAGGAAATCCAGTGAGCTTTTGGTGTAATAATAAATCGGACCTATTTTCAGACAACCACGCATTTTGAAGTTCTGTGCCCAGAGGGTCATGAATTTTTTTCTAGACATAAAGGGCTGCTTAAACTTTCAATTTGAGCTATAAAACAGTAAAACTTAAGTTGGGAGGTTTTTCATTCAGCAGCCACATTATGCAAGCCTAACATTTTATAAACCTCACATTTTGGGTTGCGGGGCAACAGCAAGACTCTCTCTTTTTCAGTCTCATCACACACACACACACACACACACACACACACACACACACACACACACACACACACACACACACACACACACACACACACACACACACACACACACACACACACACACACACACACACACACACACACACACACACACACACACACACACACACACACACACACACACCCTCTCTTCATCGGTCTTATACAGCTCTCCGTCTCCTGTCTCTCTGTCTGTGTCTCCGAGGCTGTGGGCCTACATCTGCAGTTCATTTCGCCAAGGCTTCTGTGTAATCCCTGAGCCAGCACAGTAGCATTAGAGGTAAGACCAGTGGGTCAGCCGTGACGGCCGTCCTGTGAGACTAACGGGACTCCGGCAGATAGCTATTAACTATGAAAATGAGTCCTCATGAAGGGAAACGCTGCTGACAGCTTTAGTCACGGAAAACACCATATTTTGATATTCACTGACACACGGTTTGTTTGATGAGGCAGTCGGTGGTGATCTGGAATAGCCTTGCAGCACCGTACCGCCAGCTTGGTGTACAAATCATAAATATTAACCTGAACAACTTCCTGCCAGCGCTGGAAACCACACGGACTGCAGGGATCTATGAAGTCATACCTCCATGCAAGCTGGACCTGCTCCATTAACTGCTCCAGTAATGAGAGATGGCCAGATGCTATGTTTGTCTGCCTGTTTTACATCGACAGTAGATGTGCTTAAAGTGCAGAACCACTGTAACCACTATAATCAACAGGGGTGGGTTATAACTGCACCATCAGCCCAATATTTTTAAAGGTACCCTCATTACCACCGTATTCTCAGATAATGTGTTTATTTTAGCATCAATGTCATAACAAATTATTGTTCACCAATGAACTGTCTGACTCCCGGAGTAGTAACATACTACAAAACAGATCTATGTATCATCTATAAAAGGAAATCATTGGCCTATAAATAGCATGCCAAAAAAGATCTGGCCTTTACAACTTCTCACAAGCCCATCTGAGGAGGAGTATAAACTAGAAGCGCTAACTGGGAATCATTTACCTGTCACACTCATAAACAACACCAAGAATTACAACCCTGAAACATTCGTCAAGTACCAGCAGTCAACCTGAAGATTCAGTTAGGATTCTCTGCCTGCTGCTTGACAGACAGGGGGCGAGGACTGCTCCATTCATGCCTGACTACCCACCAGATCACCAGACAGACAGACAGACAGACAGACAGACAGAGAGAGAGAGAGAGAGAGACAGACAGACAGACAGACAGACAGACAGACAGACAGACAGACAGACAGACAGACAGACAGACAGAGAGAAAGAGAGAGAGAAAGATCTTTGACAGCTAGGGTTACTTGAGGAAGAGACAGGGGGGGGGGGGGGTTCAGTGACACTGGCAAAAGATGAAGTTAACAAAGGACAGAGTTTAAAGACAAGTGAAGAGTTTAGACAGGGGAAAGAGAAATAAACGAGAGAGGAATGAAAAATAAAGTCGAGACAGTTGAGGGAATGGAAGCTGAGCGAGAGAGAAACAGGCAAGAAGAGAGGAAACGATGAAGTGTAACTACTTCCTTTACACCGACCATTCCAGGACATTTGGAAATAAACAAGAGGGGGGAGTTCAGTTGCAGAGTGATATATCTGATGCCTCTGACTTGAAGTCTATAAATCATCCTCACTGTTTACATTTACGAAAACATGCTCAACTACAAGACAAGTGTCTCTGTTGACAGTTGTGTTGTGAGTGATTCATGTTAAACTGTAAGATCCTGGCCCAACAAGTCCAAGAAAGAAAAAAAAAAGAAAAGAAAAAAAGACAAAAGAAAAGTGTCAATAATGTTTCATTTATATTCTGCCTGAGAATTCAACTACATTTTTTTTTCTCATAAAACAAAACTTTCTAGCAGATGTGTTGGGTCATTTAACAAAATGCTCTCGCTGCTGCTCTGATATCAGCATTAACTTCCCTGACAAATAACTCAATGCAAAATCTTTAAATAAAAAGCTAAAAGTTGCCTTACCCTTGCTGCTTCTGTTACTTTATCTTCTTCTCCTTGTCTGTCTGTCTCTCTCTCCTCTGAAAGACTCTCTCCCTCTGCCACCTGTTGACAAGGCCAATAATCTGGAGACCCCTGCTCTATACTTCCCCCTTCTCTCTCTCTCTCTCTCTCTCTCTCTCTCTCTCTCTCTCTCTCTCTCTCTCTCTCTCTCTCTCTCTCTCTCTCTCTCTCTCTCTCTCTCTCTCTCTCTCTCTCTCTCTCTCTCTCTCTCTCTCTCTCTCTCTCTCTCTCTCTCTCTCTCTCTCTCTCTCTCTCTCTCTCTCTCTCTCTCTCTCTCTCTCTCTCTCTCTCTCTCTCTCTCTCTCTCTCTCTCCCACACAACCCATCACTCTCTTTCCCGAGGCCGCCTCCCTCCTCTCCCACAACTTGTTAAAACTCCTCACAAATGTCCACAGGCCAATGGGCAGCTCGTTTGGGAGTGTCTCCTGTCCTCCTCTGCTCAAAGGGATGATATAGAGTTCCAGAGAGGGAGAAGCAGATGAGGAGAGAGAGGTAGAGATGGAGTTGTTTCCCTTCTTTCTCTCTCTCTCTCTCTCTCTCTCTCTCTCTCTGAGTAAATCATCTTCTTCAAACGTGCTTCCTAGAACACATACTCCCATACTTCAATCCCCTTCAACTCTGTCTCACACTCTTCTCTGTTCTCTCCTCCTCTCCATCTGTTTCACTTTCTTTCTGTCCCTCTCTCTCTCCAGCTTTCCTCTGTAACCCATACACTTTTCTTCTCACCTTTTTTTGTTTTAAAACTTCACGAAGGTCTCCCCCGCCTATACATTTCCTGTTACAGTAGCAGGAGAGGAGGATATTAATCTCTTTTGCAGAGGGAGCAGGGACTTGTACATATGGCAGCTGGAGAGAGGTTGAATTTAAGGTATACTTGCTGGAGCCAAGAAAAACCTGCAATTGATTCACGTTCAGAGCAGGAGGGGGAGGGGTGGGGGGCTGTTATCTGACCAAATCTTAACCATCTTTCACTTTCCAAAACCCAAATGGTGCACTTAGTGGTTTAATTGAGGACATAATGATTGGAATCCAGGCCCCAGTTTCAGTTAAGCCAAAATGACAGCAGTACTGAATTGCAGAATTCAACCGGTCAAATGGACTGACCTGCTGAGAGAACGAGACAAAAGGAGGAAACAAAAAGAAAGACAAGAGTGCTCATCAGAAAGAGAAAGACAAATACAATATGGGGGTATGGGGTTTGGTATCCCCCCTGGAGAGGATTTATCCAAAGTCATTCAATCATTTGATGGTTAACAGATCAACCCAAAACCTCAAAGAAGAACAGAAGTCTTGATTTGATTTGCGGTCTGTGCATTGTTCTTTGTGAAATACTCTCACATTGGCTTCCTGAAGACAGGGAAGCACAGGGAAGCAGAGAGAAGCAGCAGGCCAACTCACTGAAGTCCAGATACAAGCCACAGATCCGGTTGCCATCCAAAACCCTTAAACTGTGAAGCACAAAGACAGCTGAACTATTGCTCTTTGTCATCTCAGCATTATGTGCTTCAGTGCAAACACGCTAATTAGTTAACTTTTCACCAACTACTGTATGCTGGTTGGATAAAGAGAAACACAAAACCCAGTGAGGTACAAAAGAACTATATCCAACAGCACTTCAGCACTTCGATTTATGCAAACAATGTCAGTCAAGTATGCATGCACACACGGACACACACAAAGACCCTCATCGCCATCTATGAAGACCCCAGGTGTCAAGGTTGGTGATATTTTATGCTGACAGTAGCTTTTTGTGTCTAAATATATAGCTATGGTTTCGCATTTCTGTGGAAACACTGGGGTGGGATGGCTCCGGTGAAACTGGAGCTGTCGCTGAAAGGCCAGGTGCCCTGGTTGTTAAAGGACAAAATGCCACTCTAAACCTTTCTTTTTTGCCTCCTCGCCAACTGGAATAGTGATGTGAGACAATACTGTGGGGTCCAAGCTGTCCCCACGTTTACATTCTCTAAAGTGATTTTTGGAAAATAATGTAATAATTGAATAATAGAAATAGTCCCTCATTATTTGTGTAAAGATGGCTATAAATTAGTTTATTTTCTTTTCTTTGGTAAAGGAATCAATCTTCACTTCAGAAGCAGAAAGGGGGGGCTAGATGGAGGTAGTAGGTATAAAGGAAGGAGATAGGGAGAGAATCTTAACATAATGGCATGTCATTACAGGCAGTTAACAGACGGAACGTGGAATGTCCAGTCCAGTGAATTCTTTGCTCAGCCTGACTGGTTCAGGAGTGCAGAGCTTTCTCCCTAACAGATAGCTAATTACCTGTTACTGGTTTCCATTAAAAGAATAAAATTGAAGCTGAGGGTCTTTCCATTAAGTTAAATAATTATGTAGCAAAACGGATGTATAACTGATTCTGATATTCCAGACTCCTTCTTTTACTCTGTTTTTTTAGAATCAGAATCAGTTTTATTGTCACATCACAGGTTTACAAGGTAAAAAAGTGGGTGAAATTCGTTTTTGTACATCACTCCCATCGCAACGTTAAATTCCGTAGAAAGAAGAGTGGGGAGAGAGAAGAAGAAGAAGAAGAGGGGTAGGGGGCAAGTGGGAAGGAGATCGAACAAGAGAACAATAGAAGGCCAAAAACAAGTTATATACATATTTACAAAGTACCTGAGATAAGAAACAAACTAAGGTGCCTGAGCATAGCAGCAATGTATGTATACTGTGCATGATATACTTATAGACGCTAAGGTGCTTAGAGAGAAAAAAAAGCGCAATAAAAAAACAAAAACAAAGTTTGTGCATTATACATGGGATTAAGGTGCAGAAGGTCAGTGCGTGTTCACCTAAGGGTGGACTGACCCTGGTGTAATCCGCAGGTAGCTCCATGAGGGAGAGAGCAACAAAAAAAAAGTAATCTGTACAACAGTTGACAGTGATGCTGATTAATAATAGTTGTAGTCATCTCTTCATACTGGAGTGTAGAATGAAAGATAATTCTATCCCCGTTGACGACAGTTTTTTCAATTTTGAATTCAGAGAAGAGGTTTTGTTTTTCTTCAGTGCCTTGCAACTCTACATTCACAACAGGAAGCTGTCGAGAACAATCAGTCTTTTACGATTTTCCACTGAAGTGGGCACTGGAGTAATTGGTGTAAGTGCCTTGCTCAAGGCCACAACAACAGCATATGTTAAGGAAGCAGAGAATGCTAGTTATTCACTTTCCCAGATTTTCTCAGCTGGTTTGGATATTTGAACAGGTGACCCCGACACTGCTTCCCCATACAAATTAAATCCATTCCCCCCCTTCATTATATGCCTCTCCAAAACCATCAAAAAGTGTTCAATTTGAATAATTTGACCACTGAAAACTATATGCATGTTATTGTCTTTTACTCCATGTCAAATTCTGAATATTATTTAAAATCCTCCCCACATACACATTAATTAATGGTCAGGCACCATCATGTCATTGTGATTTATAACCCCACTAGAACTAGCACAGTGTGCACTGTGCACACTGAGCACAGTGTGCAGTTTCATGTGTGGTTCCTAGAATCTCCAACAGGGAAATGGGAGGCAGCGCTTTTAACTACCAGGCTCCTCTGCTGTGGAACCTTTTTCCCAGTTTTGGTCTGGTTTTCCAAGTACATTTGCACATAAGAATTCCAGATCTGGAATTCTGCATTTAAGCATCCGGAGCAGTGGGCAACTATTGAACAGCGCCGGGGGAGTGGTTGGAGTTCTTAGACTTGCTCAGGACACTTCGATAATCGGATAATCTCTCTCTCTCTGTGTGTGTGTGTAAGAGAGTCGCTGTAAGAGTATGGTGTTTCTTGACTACTCTTACTCTATATGTAGCTAAAGTATCTTGATACAACTTGTTATGATTTTTGCACTATATAAACAACACTGATTGATCGGTACTGATTCTCAAAGGCCTGACTTCCTATCGAGATGAGCAAAATAGTTAAAACAATGTTCTCCATAAAAGGTTCAGTATAGTAAAGAAACCTGTGTGCGCAATTGTGTACGTGTGTGCGTGTGTGTGTGTGTGTGTGTGTGTGTGTGTGTGTGTGTGTGTGTGTGTGTGTGTGTGTGTGTGTGTGTGTGTGTGTGTGTGTGTGTGTGTGTGTGTGCGCGCGCGTCTGTGTGTGTGGGGAGAGATTTGTCTCAAAAATATTTGTGAATCCAATACCATGATGCACAAATATTGCATGGTTTACAAATGTGTTTCCATGATTCACAAAGGTGTTTTGCAATCTGCAAAAACAAATTATTTATTTGTGACTTTTGTAAATATGAATTTGTAAATTTTACAAAAATGTATTATACTTGTGTGTGCATTTATCATAAAATATCATTTGTAAATCATCAATTCTGTGTGTCAATTGATGAGTCTGCATGTGTGAGTAGACCAACACACGCATACATTCCTTTTCCCTGTTACATCATTTTGAGACAAACGTCACGCTTTATAAGAACATTTTTACAAATGTATTCTCCTATCTAACTTGCTGTACTTGAAAGTTGCCATTTAAATACATGTGCTATGATTTGTACAAACTATTTGTAAATACATCATTTGCAATTTATACTTTTTATACTTGCAGGCCCATTTATCATAAAATATCATGTGTACTGTAAATAATCAATTCTGCGTGTGAATTGTTGAATCTGCATTTGAGAGTATACCAACACACGCATTCAGTTTTGAGTCAAGCTTCACACTGCAGATCCACACTAGTGCTTGGACTGCCCCACCCCCACCCCATGGCAATTACAGCCAGGTGGGCACTGCCATTGATCAGTTAGACAGGAGGGATTTCAGGAAAAAATGGTATTTGGGGGTAGCCTGGGCAGCATTCCATTTTCGGGGATATGATCCGGTCGGGAGCGGAAGTAAAAAAAAAGAAAAAGTGGCCGGATGGGCAGAACCGGAAAGACGTCTCACCCCAAAATAGGTCCGTGCTAATAAAATCCTTGATGCGGCATTGTTTAGCTTATTTTTTAAATGTAAATGTGCGTGCACTATCCGGAGACTATTTAGCGTCGGTATTATCCCACGGGGAAATTCTATTCCATTTAAATAGGGATTGGGGAACCAAAACAAAGCGGCACCGCAAAACCGGATGGGCAGAATCCGGAAAGAGGATTCTTTTTTTTTCAGTAGGCGTGGTCTAGACCGGATCATATGTTGTCTTCTGGAACGCAGACCAGGCTTTCCTCCGAGGTGGAAAGACTGGTGATGCGAGGTTAATTTGGGGGTAAAAGTTAGCCTGGTAAACCCTCCCTCCGGAAATCTCATTTCCATTTGATTTCAGTTGGGCGGGAGTAATACCGTTGACTGACAACCCCTTCAGCCAATGATCGTTTTTCCCCTTCAGCCAATTGCAGTGGATTTTTACCACCTCCGTCACTAATATGACGCAACGGGACTTTTGAGATCGCCATGCCCAAAATAGGTTGCCTTATTGGGATACATGCGTGTCACAGCCCGCCCCTCCCGGTTCTCTGAATTTATATTTTTAAATAGGCTCTGTCATGATTAATTGATATGAAGTTAAACAACAAAATTCTATCCAAACGATATCTTAACAGTAAATTCCGTGCCTCAAAAAAGAAGTTTGAGGCCGTTTTAAAAACAAAAGTAAACAGTGAAGGCACTCGGACAACAACAATGGCTGCCGTTCGTCTTTTGTCGGAGGCACTCAGGCTGCACTCGGCTTCATTCGGGCTCACTCGAACTCGCCACCTGATTGGCCAACTGTCGCTGTCAATCACAGAACGATGAGCGACGACGCTGATAGGCTCGTCAGTTCGGCGTACAGAGCCAATATTGCAGAAAGGCGGATCAGGCCAGACTCACTTCTGAAATCAAATGGAAATGAGATTTCCGGAGGGAGGGTTTACCAGGCTAGGTAAAAGTTGGGAAGCTGACTATTTTACATAATTCAAGGGTGCTGAATCTGAATACATGATTCCCAAACAACTTTTATTGTTTTTAACCTTCTAATTTTCATTAAAAAATGGCTGCCAATGTTGAACAATTTCAACAAGGCAAGACAAACTGAAAAATAAAGTGTCTATATCTATGTTCTGAGGGTCAGACAATGTGTGTAAGGTATGTTTAATGTAATTAGTGGTAAGCCTACTCCTAAATATGCAAATTGGAGGCCACCATTACAGAAAACTGTTTAGTACTCAAAGTGGTCCATATGCACCCCCTTATTTTCTTTTCTTTTCTACTTATCTGTATTTTTGTGTGCACTTCAGACAGTTGTGTCTAAATATTGAATCAAGCGATTCAATATTTAGACATTTAATATTAATTTAATCAGTTGCAGGTGTTCATGCTACGTAGTACACATAGGCGGCGGGTAATGAAGGCTAGGGTAGGCTAAGCCTTCCCAAATGTTATCCTGATTTTTTTTTTGAAATTGAGCAAATTATATATAATAAATGTGCGCAGCATTATTTAGGCTACTATATATTGTGTGTGCTGTCGCTGGTCAATATCTAACCCTAAAACCGAAATAAAGTAACCAAAAAGTAACTTTATCCGCGCTAAACCCGAAAAAAATCGCGCGAAGCGCGCGCGCGGGAGGGAGGCAGCGCGCGTGCATGTGTCCCGTATCAGCCTTCCCAAATGTCGGGCTCACCCGCCGCCTATGGTAGTACATACATACATGCGTACTGTACATACAGTACTACATACATACGATCAGCACCAAACTTGGCACATTCACTAGTCAGGGGTCTGCCATCAGAATAGCCACACCAGGGGCCACATCAGGGGCCCCCGGGGTTCCACAGGTGCACTGTTGCCCCTATCTGCACCAAACTTAGCACAAACACTGTTCAGGGGTCTGCCATGACAATAGTCAAACCAGGGGCCCCCTAATGTATTTTACCTTTTGTATCAACGTATCTCTGTGACAGTACAGTATTTTCATGCTGGCATACCTGAAGAATATGTACAGGGCAAGGTTCGAGCCAGAAAAATGACATGAGACTCCACATTAGCCAAGAAGAGACAGACATGCACCACCCGTAATCATGCCATGAAAAACAGTTCACTCAATAACTTGGTGACCTAAGATGACACGTCGATGTAGTTGACTGCAGTTACTGGGAAGTAAGAGGTCAAGAACATCCACAAAAGGGAGTTAGAATCTCAAGAAGGGGAAGTGTACCAGATTGCCTTAGTTATCATTATTAGGAAATGTGCCCATGTAGGGTGTGTCTGCTCACTAATACATAATATCAGTTAATATGAGTTTGGTTACTCAATTGTTGTTTGTCAAACTTTTTGGGCTGACCCCATGTCCAGCTGACCTTTAGTCTAGTTATCTCCCATCACCACTCTAAAAGGTAATGTTTCAACCAAACTGAAATGCAGGTGTCCTTTGATAACATAAAACAGTCATGATTAATTCCACATTTCTATTATAATAAACAATTATTTCCATCACTCATATTATAAGCAACAGATCACTTCTCCATTTCATTATCAGATGTTGTACACATCTCTTTTAGTTAGTTTCATACTTCAGCATGATCAATACTGTTGATTAAATTATATAATTCAAATAATCATAATTGTCTTCATGTCCAGCATTAGATCTGGCACTCTGCTTCATTACAGTCAAGATCCTCTTTCTGGACCCCCCTGTGGTTTTGTAATGGCCCAGTACTTTTCCCATATGCGTGTGTGTCTGTATCACAGCATTCGTGCCTCACACCCAATCTACAGTATGTGTGTACGTGTGCCTGTGTGTATTGCAGCAGCGTCTTGCCCCCACACCCTAAGCAATCTATGTGTGTGCGTGTGCCTGTGTGTGTGGTAATCTGCTTTCACCAGCTCAGAGTACAGGATACACCTGCTATGTACTTTCCTGCTAAATTTCGTCATTTAATCAACTTCTGTTTTCCTCAGAATCAGGTTTATTGTCACATCACAGGTTTACAAGGTAAAAAAGTGGGTGAAATTCGTTTTTGTACATCATTCCCATCGCAACGTTAATTTCCATAGAAAGAAGAGGGGGGGTGGGAAAGAAAAAGAGGGGTGGGGGGCAAGTGGGAACAGGCATATACAGGCATGGGTTGCAGAATGGAATGGAGTGGTAGGACGGTACAGGCACTGGGTGCGAATGACAATGTGTCACTGTATGACAATGTGCTTCTGCAGTAAATAGTAAATACAGACAAGAACAATAACTTGTGTAGTACAAATATCATTCAACATACATCACAATATATCACATTACTGCAATAATATAATATAGTATGCAACATAGTAGGCATTTACTGTACAGTATACATGTTATGATATCACAGTATACTGGTATCACTATGGATGATTAGGCATTAATATCACCAGTCTCAAATGAGTGCATTAGCTTCACACATCAGTAATCAATACACCTTTCATAGGAGCCACTCACTAACATCAAAGGAAAAACCAATTGCTCCTGGTGATAATCACTGTAGCCTTGGACTACACTAAAGTGGCTTAATTGGACATCAATGGGCCAACCAGCTGTAGGACAACCCTAATAGCGACGCCTGTGAAATACACATAGCCAAACAATTCACAGACCTGGCTTGCTATGAATAAAGTGTTTAAACATATAAATGCGCACATGCGTCCTAAATGCACTCACATGTTACATGACATTACATCCCAATGAATATACTGAAGGTGTGCTTAATGCACGCACTGTAGCAAACTGTCATGAAAGGAAAGGAATGATCACTGTCAATCAAACCAGCCATGGAGAGAAATAAACATACAGAAAGGCAGTAACTCTAATAATCATGGTAAATGAATACAGAAGACATTACTGAACTAAACAATGCACTTACAGTAGTCAAAGACGCGCAGTGCAGTGCTGTACAAATAAAGACAAGAGTTTGTAACAGGTGAACTGGGTTGGAATTCACCGCTCTCTCTGCTACTGGAATGAATGATGAAGTCCCACAATGCATTGCGCACTTAAGGTGGCAGGTGCGTATTACTCTGAACACAGTTCTTAAGGTAGTACATAATAGGCAAATAATAGTCACCAACATAATGTTATGCTTGGAGCCTTTCTAACACCAGCTCTTTATCAGAAACAGAAAATGCATTTCCAGTGCTCTCCTGATTGGCTAAATTGTGTCACCTACCTGGAAATGCACTATATTCTGTTTACAAATGGGCGCGTTCGAAAATACAGCACTGAGCGCACTGGCCAATACAAACTAATAGGCGAGTGTGCTCCAGTGCGTAATTTCCGAACGCACCCTAAAGAACGAGACCCCTGTGACCGAACAAACGGTCTGTAGCAATGATTACTATCAGAATATAGTACTTTATCCTTTTTAACAAAAATAAACCCTACCTTTAATACAATATAACTTATACATACAATTGGGGTGGTTGTATTTTAATTGTCTCTTAGCTCAATGGTAAAAATGTCAGCGCTTGCGTAGGAAACCGGGTTCAAATCCGGGGTAAAAGACATCAAGCCAACACTAGAAACAGAAAGAAATCAGCCCACCTGGCTGTAATTGCCATGGGGTGGGGGTGGGGCAGTCCAAGCACTAGTGTGGATCTGCAGGCAAAGAATGTGAAGCTTGTCTCAAAACTGAATGCGTGTGTTGGTGTACTCACAAATGCAGATTCAACAATTCACACGCAGAATTGATTATTTACAAATTATATTTTATGATAAATGCGCCTGCAAGTATAAACTATTTTTTACAAATTGCAAATGATATATTTACAAATAGTCATATATTTGTACAAATCATAGCACATGTATTTAAATGCCAACTTACAAGTTACAAGTAAGTTTGCAGATAGGAAATTACATTTGTAAAAATGTTCTTAAAAAAGCGTGACGTTTGTCTCAAAATGATGTAACAGGAAAAAGGAATGTAAGTATGCGTGTGTGCGTGCGTGCATGCGTGTGTGTGTGTGTGTGTGTGTGTGTGTGTGTGTGTGTGTGCGCGCGCTCGTGCACACGCACACACATGAATGGACCCGTGTGAGTGAGTTTGGGGTAGTTTGCAGACAGATATGTCAGTAGGTCAACATTTTGGTTAGTTTCTTATCTTGTATCAGAACAGTACATTTCTACCTAATTTCGTCCTAATCTGATCCCAAATCAGCGCCCAGGGGCATCTGTAACACAGGGTATTTGGAATGCAGAAGAAAACATTGCTTGACATTCACTTTCTTGAGAAACATTTTTGACTTAAACTGTTGTAATATATGTGAAGTACTGTATATTGATATTTGCCTTGATCAAAGCCATGTTGAGAAGTGCACCCCATCCCATCCCTTTAATCTACGGAAACGACAAATCCCTTCACAAAGGGGGTATTTTGCGTCCTTTTTCATGTCCATCATACCCTGTGTCTGTTCTTTGGGCAAACGGGCGATTCTCACAGAACCCTCATTAATTGTGGCAGTACACCATTGTCCTTATACTCTGTTATTCATTCTCTGTTCATTGTTGGTAAGATTACAGGGCCATGGACTCGTAGTGCATTTCAGGCCACTGACTGACGGCGAGTTTAACTGCCTCTAGCTATAAGCAATCACAGACGTAAAGGTCAACCACTCTGCTACATAGGCTAATCCCACAGGTTTGTGCTGCAGGGTGCATGAGATGCTCATTTCAACTATGTGGATCAGTCACAGATGCATGGTCTCTTTTGACCTCTCTCTCTCTCTCTCTCTCTCTCTCTCTCTCTCTCTCTCTCTCTCTCTCTCTCTCTCTCTCTCTCTCTCTCTCTCTCTCTCTCTCTCCTCACCCAGTGGCGGTGCCTCTCTTTCCCTATTAAAGCTTAGATCTAACAACGATGAACGGCATATGGAGTATTTGTCTGGTTCCTGTGAGGGAGAATGCCACAGGACAGGAAATGCCCTGCATAATATATATTTTAATATTTTATTATTATTCTACTCTAGTTCCCATCATTCCCCATTCCATATGTCTTCTTACTTATTACAATATTATTAGGTATAGATAATGATATTATATTATTCAAAGTGCAATACTGTACCTATTCTAGACAAAAGTATTATATACTGTGTGTGTGTGTGTGTGTGTGTGTGTGTGTGTGTGTGTGTGTGTGTGTGTGTGTGTGTGTGTGTGTGTGTGTGTGTGTGTGTGTGTGTGTGTGTGTGTGTGTGTGTGTGTGTGTGTGTGTGTGTTTGCCCTCATTTGGAGTTGACTGATGCCTTGCTTAAAAAATACTGTAGTAGGGCATTGCTGATGAATGTTTCACTTGTGTATGTGCATGTGCATTGCTGATGAATGTTTCACTTGTGCATGTGCATGTGCATGTGCATGTGCATGTGCATGTGCATGTGCATGTGCATGTGCATGTGCATGTGCATGTGCATGGAGATACTGGAGTACGGCTTTTAGCGGCATATTTGACACACAAGTCAAATATACAACGGCATAAATTGTATTCTGTGGAGGGGCAAAATTCAAAGACCAAACTTGCGGTCTCTACCTGCCTTTACCGATTTGTGTTGAGGACTACCATGCAGTCACAACCTTAGATCTGGGCTCTGGACAGAGAGCTTCATGCCAGTATAAGACAAGCAAGAGCACTGTTAACCACATGAATCCTAGTGTCCTGATTCTGGGCATTGGTGTATATAATATAGTAGGCGGACATTCATCAAAAATAGCTAATCTACAAGCTCACAATGTGTTGCAACGCAATGCGTTGTGAGCTTGCAGAAGCTTGGTGAATCGATTCGGCATGGAGGGAAAAAAATAGGGGACCAGGTGGGACCCCGGTTAACGGTGTACAGTATGGGTTTGAATTCTTAAAACTAAATCCTAGACTTGGTTATACAAAACGCTAACAAAAATCTACCTGCTTCGTAAGAATAACGGAAACTAAGTGTCTCACTGGATCAACAAAGTCTACTCAAACAGCTTCAATGCACATTGGCATGGATCCTGCCAGTGTCTGGAACTTTATTGGAGGGTTACAGAATAATTCTTCCATGACACATTCAATCATCTCTGTTCTGTTGTTATTGGAAAATGCTTTGTCAGCCATTACTTTGGAATGTCCTTTTTGTGTTTAGTTGGTAGAGAGCTGCCCAACAATATGACTAAGAGGCAATAGCATGTGGCTTGCATCGCTTTTGTCCTCATCAAAATGTTTTCTGATGGAAGATAGAAACAGCTATCAGTGTGGAAGAGACCATGTTACATTAGGCTAAAAATAATGCTTCACCACGGTGCCTGAAGATGGTGTTAGATTAGATGGCTAGACCAAATCTATATAACACTGGACTGGCCTTCACCCGGTGCCTCCACCACTGAAAGGCAGACTTCAGCTTAGTTCGTTGTTAAGCATGATTTATACTTTGTTGTACAATGGTGTAGCTGACTGAAAATATCCGATATATAGACGAAAATATATCGACTATGAATATATACACAAAGAAAAAATCAAACCCAAATTTCATCAGACGTTGAGAGGCCTCTAACCAACACAGAGCCAAAAGCACACCCATAGACAGTGCCACAAATGCTACAAATGTCACTTTGCAGAAACGTGACTTATTTCCCACCCAATTACGCAATAGAATGAGTGTCAAATAGGGAATTAATATTCCATACCGTTTGCCTGTAATTGCCTTCAAAAATAGTGGCTGGGGCTTATTTCTTACATTCTTCTTTTAATTTATTATTATAATTTATTTTAACATACATTTTTAAAAATAGGAAAAATAGCAGATCTACAAGCTCACAATGTGTGGCATCGCAATATGTTTGCCATAAATCCAGGTGTGCCTTGAGATTTTGTCTTGGCCATTTGTGTGCCTTAGGCGCAAAATCTTGATGCTATAAGGACTAAGTGAGGAACAACAAAAATAAAATTAAAATTAAAATCATCTCGTGCATGGTTTCAATATCCTTTTCATTGTGTTCTGTTCTCATAATTATGATCTGATGTCTATAAAGTAGAAGGGTCAGATGAGATTTGGATTTCATAAGAATATGACATTGCCCCAAAACTCCCTTTCTATAACTCACATGCCTTTTATCAAAGGTTCATTATTATGGGAAAATAATCTGTATGCTGAGAGACGCTTTCACCCTTTTACTTACACTGAGTTTCAAACAAAGGAATAATTTATCCGGTGTTTTATTGATTGAAGTCTAATGTAGCCGTGATCATTGCTGACATGCATGCCTTGATCTTTCCCCTCAGACTGTTTGTGTAAGTAGACAAGAGTTGAACGCTTATTAAATGCCGAGGGTAATTTATTGAACACCTCTGTATGCTTACAGCAGCACTTGTATATCTTCTTGTTTTTGCTCCCAGGCAGTATAAATAGTTGTCCTCCTGATGCTCATATATTTCACGTTAGGACAGCCATATGTGAAAACTTGCAAGGATTGTTAAAAATGAGCAGATCCTCAGCTCGCTGTAGGCGCAGTGCAGTCAATCATGAAAAAATTAACCACCAATGAACCACTTACTCCCTAGAAAACCACATAAAAGTGATGAGTTATGATTGTGGTATTTCTTGAGAAGTTATTAGTACACAAGCTCTGACTTTAAAACGGTTGTGGTGAAATTGAAATGCCTCTAAGACAAAGAACACATTTGGATGATATTTCTACATAGGTCCAAAGACTAAACACTGCTCTATAACATAGACACAACATACTTAACTGCATAGAGGTGTAGATGGATGTTTTTCCATCCATCTACCATTAGCTCTCCATAGCATTTCCTGAGTGCCGACCACATGAGTGTTAAACACATTTTGATTGCATCAGCTCTATGGAGCTCAGTCTTTCACATCTGCCCACGGTCAGGCAGTCACTCTTGGTCTTAACATAAACCCCAAAACACATTTCGGTCTGTATACTAAATATACAAGAAGTGCATTACATTTATCCTTTGAAACATATGGTGTACATTTATGCACCCCAACCCACTGTGGTCGTGGGGATTTGCAACAGCACTGATTGCATGTTTCCTCCTGGATATGGAAACTGTTGATTGAAGAGGCTGATTTGATCAGAAAGGGGTTGGCTCTGAGGGGCTGCGTGGAAAATAGGCCCTGACAGATAGATCTAAATACCACCCGCAAAATATCTAGCACATGAAGCATGTTCAAAGATTGAGTAGACGTCTGGTCTGTACTGGATAGGCCATATTCACACTGCTTTCTCAAATCTGACTACTTCTCATCAATTAGTTGCAACACTACATTCCATTGTTGTATCAGTTGGTAAAATAATTTTGATTTTTGTTTTATTTGTGTTCATTGAGCAACAAGATAAAATTTGACAAAGCAGGATAAAGCAAGATCCAGTTATTTTGCGAGCATATGTGCACCGGTCAGTTCCTTTTGAGACAGGTACATTTTTGCTAGCGCGTAAACTGGGCCTGAGTTACACTGGTGCCAAGAAAATCAGATTGGAGCCAGCAGTGTAGACCAAGCCTCAGTGAATTATGAGAAAAGAAACTGGAGCCATATGGTTCTTTGGTGAATGTGTGTTCCCTTTAAGACGTCGTTATGTGTTCAATTTCCTCTAAATGCTTGCCATAATGGACATTTACACATGCACAAACACAGAGACACAGACATGTCCCTGATATGTATCCACTTATCTCTAAAGTGTAGGCCTACCACAATTGACTTAAATGGTCTCTTGTCTGAAACACACAAACAGGCATACTAACATATGCAGGGTAAATGTAATGCAAGTATCCATGGTGTTGTGGTGGCTTTTCGGGTTTCATAAGGTTTTAAATACAGCCACGTTAGACACTGGTTTTTAATTCCTTGCACGGTATTCCATATGCTGTTGAAACAAAACTTGGCTAACCTGGTTTCAGTGCTTGAGCTCTAATTTTCAGCAGAGGTGATTTGAGTGGTATCCAATTGGCAAACTTAAAGGTACTTCTAATATATTGCATGGTACAAGAAAGACAGAAAGAAAGAAAGGGGACAGTGTGCTGTGCCGCTGCCAGGTTGAAAAATGTATGGCAACGTAATTTTCCACATGCCTTGTAGCATGATGAGCCCACACAATTTTGGACATTTCAAGAGGTGTGTGTATGTCTATATGAAATACTACCTTTTTTTGTCAGATGGCTGTGGGCGCCTCAAGTACAAAATTGTTCATCATCAAATGTCACTTTTTTTGACCGACCAATCAAAATCAGGAAATATGAGATAATAGTAATTGTGTTACTTGTGGGAGAAAGAAAGAGAGAGAAAGACAGAATGAGACACATCTGTGATTTCACTTACAGTATGGTGTACAGTTCTGTTGGCAGGGGGCCACCAACACTGTAGGAAATACAGTCTTAAAACATTGGGGACAAATCTGTCTTGGCCAAAGCCAGTCACACAAAGGGTAACCTCTGGTGTACATTTACATACTAATCAAAATAATTTCCTTTGTCGGAGATGGAGTGATGGTTGACTGGCGATCAAGCTGCTTGCAATTCTCAACCCTATGACAACAAATCAAACTTAATATCAAACAACTAGTAATAAACAGCATAATGTTAAAACATTTCATCTTTAAAGGGCCTGTCAGCCCAGGGCCCTTGAGAGTCTTAACGGTTCTCCCCTAATTGGCACTGATAATTTGTTCATTCCAGGGGAAACAAATCATAGTGTATAGAGCGAGAACGAGGGCCACATGCCATGTGCTAAATGGTCACTGGATTGAACATTTACAAGAATCAGTTATTCCGTTAGTTTTGACAATAATTAACATCTAAAAATATTGCATAGTGTCCAACTCAGGTTGCAAAATGGCAATCAGCCATCTGCCAACTGAGCAGTGATTTCATCTTCTAGAAGCGGAATTTAAATAGAAAACTCCACGCACTGCATTGCGTAGATATTAACCACTTAAACCAATAACAGAAAACTGAAAATACACTAGCATAGAGCCCTGAGGGACTGCGGTCAACCATATGGGGTTTAAGTGGTTAAGGTTTCGAAACTTTGTTTCTTTTCTGTGGGGCCAAACAAACTGCCAGTGACCCTGAGTTCAGAAAAAGTGAGGATTGGCCTGTGCCAGCTAGTGGTTTGGGGTCATGTCTCTGCACGGCGTCCTATGACAGGACAACCCGACCCTGAGAACTGGTATCCACATTCACCACAGGAAACAGCTGTCAACGCCTGCTCATCGGTCAAACTACTGCTCACGACACCGTCTGTCCTTTCCAAATGAGCTCATTTGATATTGTGCCACAGTGCCATGGCCATGAATATGAATGAGCAATTGAGCATACAATGATTGTCATTCAACTCTTCGCCAGTGTTTTCCCCATTTATTCCTAAATAGCGGTTGTATTGGAATTACTCTTTTTAGGCTTGCGTCAATTAGATTTGATAAATGTCTGTCCATCAGTTAGAAGTTTTTGTTTGTGAAATGAGGAGACAGAAAATACATGCTCACGCCATTTCTGTGGCAAAGGCTCCTGGTTTTCTATGCCGTGATCGAAAGCAGATGTTTCAGAGGCGTCCTTGTGGCTCAGGTTGAGGTGCCTACTATATATGGATGATGGATCTGAATCCAGAACTCAGGCCTAGTCACATGTCATCCACAGATCATCTGTGTCATTTTGAGTGGCTTTGTACGGCTGTATGATGTCTAAGGGGCTGTTTTCACATAAAGCTACTTTTTTCATGGTGGGGTGCTTTGGATAGTCAACCAGGGGTCTATACTTTGGTCCCCTCCTTTTTTTCCTCTACACCAAATCTCTGCATCTAAAATAGCCAGTGTACAAGCTCACAACACGTCTTAACGCGACACGTTGCAATCTTGTAGATCTGCAATTTACGGCGAATGTTTGCTATGTCGAGAATAGGGATGCAAGGTTTCTGTGGTTAATTGATGTCCCTGCAAAATAAATAAGCATAGCTTTTTAATGTGGTGCTTGAGAGTTGAGCTACACTAATACTGTACATCTTTTTACCCTCATGAATGGAGAAAATTGTTGCAGGATAGAACTTAGATGTTCTGCAGCTAATGGATTTGCTTGCAAGGCCAAAACACATTATCCTATTCCTAACCGTACACAAACATCTCACTTGAGTTTGAAGAACTTCAAAGAACAAAAAAGTTCCTCCCATGAGCAGGAGGCTTGCATTCAATGAAATCTCCTTTGGGGATACTGGGACACTCAAATGCTTTCTAAAGATGCATTTCCAAGTATTATAACATTGTTTTGGATAGAATTATTTTGATGGTAATCTATCTGTCTTGACAGCAAAGCGATATAGCAGATTGAAGCCAAAAGCAAGATATGAGAGTGATGCACGTAATACAGGGGGACAGCTGAGCTAGGGGGCAGCTATGTTTCAATATATGTAGCAGCGAATGTATTGGATATTTTTAATTTCCCAATTAAGGCAACACCACCATTATTACAGTGTCAACAAATTACAAATCTCTTGCTGGAAAAAACAAGGATATCTGTGCTCTTTAACTGGCCCATTTATTTTACTGTGAGCACCATGACTATACAACTTCCAGGAAATCTCTTACCCTGTGTGGCCCCAAGAAAACATAAATCAAACAGAACTAATGGAGAGGAGGTCATCTTGGTAAACAGACCAAACAGTTATGTCTGCATCTCTGTGAATGCACCTGTCTTTATGTTGACACTTCCAAATATAGGCTTGGGTGCAGTCACGTGTGCCTTCCTGCATGTACATTCATGCCCATGAGTATGTACATAATCTGACCAAGCATTCAGTCAATGAACTCTCTCTCTCTCTCTCTCTCTCTCTCTCTCTCTCTCTCTCTCTCTCTCTCTCTGGAATGCTAGATTCTCTCTCTCCAGGGGGAATGCTAGACATTCCTAAAAAGGTCTAGGGAATCAGGGACCTCTGAGTCAGTCAGGTCATGGCCTCTCACTCAATGAGCTGTGTCCACTTCAAATGTCCACTGATTACTATGGCTGGGGGTGGGGTGGGGCGGGGGTTCCCATGCCGACGTGTCATGGTTGGTTAGAGAAGCAGCATAAATCCTACAATGTTGCTGATTCAGTCTCTGGTATAATCCCCATATCACCCGTGTGTCAAAGTCCCATAAAACATGTGTCAAGAAGACACTGTTATGTATTACATATCTGGTTCTTCCTTTAGTCTGTGTTTTCCAATTTGATGTAATTTCCGTGTTGAATATTGATATTGAAATAGGATAGTATTAGCTTCATTGTATGATTTAAACAGACACAGACAATGGAAGCAATGCTATGAGCAACAGCTATGTTGTCATTGGATCTAGCCTCTTCATTGAAATTACACAATGAATTAACAGTGGTTGCATGACAAACAAGTAGTAGAATGTTATATGAAACTAATTAGATCGTTTGTGATAGAAAATATTCAAAAAGTGGAGTGTGTGTGTTTATGCTTTCTTGGTCTTTATGAATGCACTATTACGGTATGATGGCATGATATGATGTTTGTTTAAGTATTTGAATGCACTGCAGTTATTTTCCATTCTCAGTACCAAAGTATGAATCGTTTGTTGTTCAAGCGATTTATTGAGCTACCTTATGAATATATTCTGTGCCCTATTCCCTTTCATCGGCAGAAAGCCTGCAAGAAGGGCAGGAATAATTGCCTAGGACCTAGGTGAAAAGCTTGAAAACTTTGGCTCCTCCTCTGAAGAGGTTTACGACATCCTGGGAAGAGGGAGTCATTCATTGCACATGGCGACATAAATATAGGATATTGAATTAATGTTAAAAAGAATCCCTATAGGCTATTTTGGAAACAGGTAAAATACTGTGCTTTAGTTATGGTTTCATATGAAAATGTGAACACCATAATATTTCAAATGAATTGCATCACCATACAGTACCATATTGTGTGACATACAAGCCTGCATAATAGGTGACAGATGACAAGAACATACAGCATGTGTAGACAAAGGAGATCATGATAGTATACCTCAAATGAAAAAGCTCATAGCCAGGTTATGTCATTCAGGAAAGGGCCCTGGATGGAGTCTACAAAATAATGCTACAAATCTCACTAGGTGTCACATGGAAGGACCACATCTGAAATGTGGTCCTCTGCAGGGACCTACTGCAGACAAGGTCCGAGAGAGAAGGATGAGGCTGGCAGGGCACTGCGTCAGGCACCAGGAACTAGTGGCAAGCAAACTGACACTGTGGGAGCCAACCCAGGGCTCAGGCAGGAAAGGCAAGCAGCACACACCACTTACGTAGATGCACTGCAGCGCGACAGTGGAGCTAACACTGCAGAGCTCAAGAACCTGATGCTAGAGGGCAGAGGAGGGTGTGGAGGGCAGAGATCCAGGAGTCCCGAGTTGGTGATGGCTAGAGCGCACTCTCGCATCGCGCATGTCATTCTGAACCATGTGAATGTTGGGTTTACACGTTAACATCAACTTTGCCATGATCAGCTGACCCAAGATGATTGACCTTTAAGGAATTATTTTGTTTCAACTGGTAAATTCAATCACATGCACACACATAAATTATGTTAGCATAGAGGTTGGGTCATTTTGTTTTGGAAATGGGAACTAAACATTTCTATCTGAAAAATACTTCAAATACCATCACAGTTGGTGTGCCGGCAGCACTATAGGACCTACCCTTGACTGTACACATCATGGAAAGTCATTATGTAATTTTAAAATACTTGATAGATATTTTACTGCTATTTTGCTCTTGTTTTTATGTGTTACAAGTCTGCTTATGGTTTTATCAGCAGCATGTGGTGTGCATAGCGATGGCACAAGGCATAATGGCCACCCACCTAGAGAGGCAGTCATTTGTTTATAAGCACTGAAATGGGCCTATAAAAATGCCATCTTCATCAGGAGAGATGTAGCCATTATTTATCAGAATGTCTACCCTGGAGCTGAGGGTAATTCCTTGACAAATGAAAAATGTGCTTGTTTTCCCGCATGGTTCATATATTTTGTCATCAACACAGTCACATACTGTAACTAAAAGTGCTAAGTGACCCAGGCTTGTGCAGTGCAGTAAATTCTAGTAAACCAAGGTTTCATATTCCAATACCTTATGTTTTTCTCATCTCTTTGAATTCCACAAGGTTTTGGAAACAAACACCAACAAATAGTCATGGAGTTAGAAAATAGAATGACCCTCTTGACGTTTTCAACCCTGGGTGGTAGCTTGAGATGAACAAACTGTTTGATCATGTTTACTTGAATCTGTTTGTTTAAGACAATTTGAAGGGATTCCTAAACTCTTCCACCAGAAGGTAGTGCTAATGAACAACAGAAAGGCTTTTGGTACATTTGGTACTGGCTGGCTGCCTGCCTGCTGCCTATAGCGGAAACAGTGCTTGAGTCAGGATGTGTCATCTCTTGTTGTTCACCGTTTTAACAATATTTAGGCAGTAAGCCTCAAACTTGCATTCTTTTACAAACTCCTATTGCTCAGGATAGATGATGTCAACTCAGGATACTGTAACTTCTAAATTCTTAAAAACTACCAGTGCTAAATAATTGAGTAGATATCTTGTTCTTAGTTTGTTCGTCACTATTTTTCATTTATTGTCTCCGCCAGGCCGAAGACATGGCGGAGTCTATGTTTTGCACCCTGTCCGCCCGTCCGCCCGTCCGTCCGCCCGTCCGTCCGTCCGTCCGTCCGTCCGTGTGTGTGTGTGTGTGTGTGTGTCCGTGTGTGTGTCCGTGTGTGTGTCCGTGTGTGTGTGTGTGTGTGTGTGTGTGTGTGTGTGTGTGTGTGTGTGTGTGTGTGTGTGTGTGTGTGTGTGTGTGTGTGTGTGTGTGTGCGTGCGTGTATGACCGTCTGTGAACAGCTAATCTCCCGCACCGTTGGCCAGATCGCAACGAAACTGTGCACACACACTCCCTGGATGCCAGAGCAGAACCTCAAAGTTTTTCAGACCGGCCTTTTGTGCCACCAGGAGGCACACTTTTTAAAATATTACTCCGACAGATTTTGTCCAAACATCATGCAAATCGGTACACAGTATCTCTATAGTCATTAAACCAAACGGATCTGTCGTTTTTTTTTTTCATATTTCATCCTGATTGGCTAAGATTGACTTCCAAAGTTTGCAGGAGTTGTCCGTTTTAAACAAAATGCCTCAAATCATGAACACAGTGTGCAATTGCCATGAAACTTTGCACGCACATTTCCAGTAGGCCAAGGAAAAAATGCCACTCTACATTTTTCAAATCGACTTGACAGTATAGTGCTGTAACAGGCCGATTCACGTTTTTGCTATAACTGGACAGATCGGCGTGAAACTTTGCACGCACACTCATTAGAAGCCAAGGAAAAACCTCTGCCCTGCATTTTTCACATCAGCCTTTTATAGCGCCACCAGGAGGCCGTTTTTTGCTGAAAAAATCTTTTTCATATTACTCCTACAGATTTAGTCCAAACATCACGCAAATCACACATTATCTCTAGAATCATGTGATCAAGACGGATCTGTCTTATTTTTCATATTCCATCCTGATTGGCGAAATTCAAACATTGTACTTTTTCTAGTTTAATTATTCATTCATTTTTCTGGCCAACAAATATTCTACACTTGAAAAATACATAATGGAAGTCAAAAGGGGTGTGGATCAGGCTGAAACCTTGCCTAAACTTAGATGACAAGATGACTGGAGTCACAGGCTGTTAACGTGAAGTCTGAGATCCACATTTGAGCCACACCACACGCATGTGGATTCTTAGATCCACATTAGAGCCACCCCATGCGCATGTGGATTCTGAGATTAAATTAGAAGACATCAATTGCTGCTGAATCTTGAATGACAGACGATCATGCTCTTTCTTTTCTTTCTTTCTTTCTTTCTTTCTAAAGTCTTACGGATGCACTGTAAGTCTCTAGTTCAGACGTGTTCAGTCTGATGTCATATGCGGTCCTTTATTTTGAAGGCAATGTCAGCAGTCATATGTTTGTATTTACATCAACACATGGCTTGGCTGGGAAAACTTTGATGGGATCTGGCTGTATTGTTTTCAATGGAACCATTTGAGGACAGTGTCTTTCTGAACCATGTGGCGCAAGAGGACAACAAAACACTGTGGTATTTGTATGTCTTCTCTTTGTATATTAAAGGTCTTTGCTTTGAACCTAAAGGAATTTCATTGTTTGTGGCATCAAGGGAGGGGTTTGGTTATATTGGGGGAGGGTTTGGTTTTTTGATATCTGTATCTGTATGCTCAGAGAGAGAGAGAGAGAGAGAGAGAGAGAGAGAGAGAGAGAGAGAGAGAGAGAGAGAGAGAGAGAAGAGAGAGAGAGAGAGAGAGAGAGAGAGATATGCTTCCACAGAACTACAGTGCCATCTTTTGGTCCTTCCTGGTTGAAAGTCCATGATTACCTCAATTTTATGAGGTAATGAATAACTACCGCATTTTCCAAAGCAAAAACAAAAGGGGTTAAATCATTATGATTATTATGATGATGATGTTCTAGACTGTTATATATTTGAGCAGTTGCCATTATCATATATGCATGTCCATATTTGCCTGAGCTCAATAGTTACGAATATGGAGTTTTATGGGCAAAACTATTCTGGTGGCCCTGGAATACATGAAATCCATTCAAAGTGTAATATTAAATATCCCTCATGGCAGTTTGTTCCAAATGTTTTTAATCCAATAACAGTAAGCTTTGGGTTGGTTGCCTATGAAGCTTGAAACAAATAATAATAATATCATGGTGTTTTTTCGTAAATGAATGTGCTACTTCATCATACTACATCGCACACAAGTATCAAAAGTAGAGCAGATCTGCAAGCTTGAATGTGTGTGTGTGTGTGTGTGTGTGTGTGTGTGTGTGTGTGTGTGTGTGTGTGTGTGTGTGTGTGTGTGTGTGTGTGTGTGTGTGTGTGTGTGTGTGTGTGTGTGTGTGTGTGTGTGTGTGTGTGTGTGTGTGTGTGTGTGTGTACTGGGATCAGTGATACCCAACTACACAGCACCACATTCCATCCTATGTAGGACAATAGGCTATAGTGAAAATATCTATAATGTTAAATAAAAACAGACACACACACACGCCTTCTTTGATCCTCAAAACACCTCTAAAGCCTCAAAGACAAGATGTATGGATGTGATGATGGATCACTTTAAATAGTGGTACAGTATGTATATGTACTGAAACTGACAGAACACTGTACTCCCTGTTGCCAGTCAACAGATTGTTGACTCTCTACCCCCACCTGCTGGACACTAACCCTGTGGTCATTGCTCTGCCCCTCTTACTATGAACATAAAAATAATACCATAAACCTAAAAAAAAGCCATTTTCATAAATAATTCATTTTCACTGCCTGTGTTTCCAGAGTAAAATATGCCAGTCATTCAACACCCCTGCTCTTAAACGTTAAATATCCAATATATACGTAGCCATTGAAGTGACATTCATAGACAGGATTCCACTTATCACTTTGTTTCCCACATTACAGAGCCTGAGCTCTGTGCTTAGCTGTATATCCATCCCGGATGCAAAACTATATTTACCTACTGTATTATATTGCAACTATATGAATCCAGTAAATAAAATGTACTAACAATGTCCTACAATGTAAAAACAAACATGAAGGCCTGAAAGTCATGAAAATGAAACAAAGCATTAAAGTCATTCAAATTTAAGAATCCTACTTGAGATATGTTCAAGGTTATTCTTTATCATCTCTGTCTTATCATCAAGGCTTAAACATGTCAAAGTAATTGTGGTCAGCACAACGTTTCTAGTCCTCTATGAGCTGCTTTCTCTTGGCATGTCACCACGTATCAGTCTAATCCACAAAGCGTGTCACTAACTGATTGATTTAGAATGCATCAACATAACAAACTTGGATGACTATTTAGAAAATCATCCAAATGGGACCTTAAAGGATCTGCCATACTCACTCTCAAACATCAGACCCTCCCCCTTTTTTCGCTACATACAGTAGTAGCCTATTAAAGCAACATTATTCCTCTCCTGAACTCACGTTCCAGTAATCACACTGTAAATGCAGTACCTCTGGTATGCAGATAATGCTGAGAGAAAAGGGGAGATGGATGATACAACATGATACAGAAAGAAATGTAGGCAAAAGAGGAAGATAGGTGCAGTTAGTCACAATGTCAAATGCCCTGCATATCTCATACAGATTTTCAATACAGTGTTGTACTGATAAGTGCACAATTATTTTTCTGTATGCTCCATGTTAAAACACTGACAAGTGTGCAAAATACTGACAGGGAAAGTGAAAGAGACTCACCTTTTGGATAATCCTCAATAGGAGGTTGAAGTGACCCAGCTGAACATCTCTGTGTCCACTTTCCCCTCTCCTTTCAGGATGAGAGCATCAAAGCAGCTGACAGCCAAGAAGAGGGTAAGAGGGGTAAGAGGTTAACAGCTTGGGTTACAGGGTAGTCTGAAAAAATGAAGGAAAAATATATAATATATATATATATAATAAATATATAATATATATATATATAGTTTTGCCCTCCTCAGAATCGTTCCATTCCAATGTCCATTGATGTCATGAAAATGTTCTGACTTCACTGAGAATTGACTCCAGAATTATGGAAATCAATTGTAAACAGATTTTGTAATATTTTTAATTGTATTACTTTGGCAGATCTGAGTATTGGAGCAAGCATAGGACTGAAATACACTCATTATATCACCTTCATTTCCTATTACCTTAATACAGCACCAACCTCACTACAGCACATGCACACAGGAAATACCTGGGCTTCCTGTGTACAGTAGGCTATGTGATGCAAAACACTTATCAGACGTTTTCAGAAGACCTGCGACTGGATTGGTCTGTTTGATTTTAATTTTTTATTTCTTCTTTATGTCCCTCAGCTTTGTCCATGAAAAGAAATGGCATCTTTATAAAAAGACAGGAACCTAATTGAGGATAAAACTTGTGAGTAGTACCGTTAATAACTGCTTTATGGTACTTATTTTATGTCAGACTTTGGACAAATAACAGAGGTTGAAGGATGAAGCTCAAATATTGGGGGAAGGGTGCATACTTGGCATCTGATGGCATAGATATGCAAGCTTGTGCATATCACTAGATGCACATTCATTTTGTTGAATGGTTAGGCAGTGCGCATGCAATGTTGCCAACTAAATAATATGGGTGCAAGTTACTATAGGCTGGTTGCATTGTTGCTAAAAGTTACTAAATTACGTGTTGTCATTGCGTGATGATGCCATTACATAATGTCGTGAAACTGCATCATTACATAGAATATGCAATGACAGCCAAAAATGATATAAAATGTGTTAGTTCAGATTTGTTTGTTTATTATTATTATCATAAATAATAATATAAACAACTGGTATTGTGTCATTACATGCAAATGTAATGATACTAAAAACTCACGATACGATAATATAACGATAGGTCCACGATACGTTTTTTATCACGATATTTAAAATAAAGCACTGTTTAAAGAGGTGGTGCCATGGTTTTGCACTTTTTCTGTTTTTCATGTGTCTATGAGGTTGATAGAACTTCATTAAGCCCCCTGGTGGTGTTTTTATGGTGTTTTATGTCTTCTCTGACTATTTTGAGTTTCTACCTGGAGGCTGAAACCTTGAGGGTCAAACGTGCCAATAGAAAAACAGCCCTTTTGTGACATAGTAAAAATATACCCTCCCCCTCATTATCATAACACAACAGGTGTGGGCATGAGGAGGAGGAGGGACTAGGACAGGTGGGAGGTGCTACGGTGGTGGAGGAGGTGCTAAGGTGAGAACCAGGTATACTTAATGAACTGGAGGCGTGTCCACATAAAAACATAATTTTAACAATTTCTGTACACAAAAATCTTCCTCCTAGTATAACCATAATACCTGATGATTATGTTTTAGGGGGGGGGGAATCACTGAAAATCACGGCACCCCGTCTTTAACTAAAGGGAAGTTAGCTGCTAAGTTAAATGGCAAGGCTTTGTTGCTCAGGCAACAACAAATGGGTTAGATGTTTAGCTAAACAAGTAAGACGCGCGAACGCGGGAAGCGAACGCATCTCGAAAAGAGCAATAAGAATAGAAAGGAATGAGCAATATGTCAGAGGAGTATAATTAGTCACCGAGGGGCAGGCGGATTTCAGGCATGTTTTTGTTTTTGGGGCAAACTGTTCTGAAACTACGGCGTTTTCAACTTGCCATCCGGGCTGAAATATGCAGAAATGACATGGAATTATTAGATATCCTAATAGATGAACTCGTGCAGATGCTTGTAGATGTGTTATTTTTGACTGTAGCTGCTATATTTATCTCAGAGGAGTGTAATTAGTCACCGAGGGGCAGGCGGATTTCAGGCATGTTTTTCTTTTTGGGGCAAACTGTTCTCAAACTACGGCGTTTTCAACTTGCCATCCGGCCTGAAATATGCAGAAATGACATGGAATTCTTAGATATCCCAATAGATGAACTCGTGTAGATGCTTGTAGATGTGTTTTTTTTTGACTGTCGCTGCTATATTTTTCTCAGAGGAGTGTATTTAGTCAGCCAGGGGCACAGGCGAATTTCAGCCACACTGTAGTGCATGCAGGCAATGACAGCATGAGTCACAGGGGGGCAGCCAATGAGAGCGTGAGTCACATGGGGGTGTGGCTGCACACATACTGCACACAGACAGACAGAGACACAAAGACAGCACGTTTTCATAGTATGCTCCACTTGCGCGGAGGCGCGCCTCCTTCCGCTGCGTTCGCAATAACCAAGTAATCAGTGAGGGAGTCGCTACAAAGTAGAGACTATAGGCCGTTTCACTCTTATTACTCAAACAAAACAAAGTTATCTGCCTGAATACCTATGGCAGATGCCGTGACAGGCCCACGATAATATTGAGATATTGTGTTTGTAATATCTTTCTTAAATTAAAATTGGCTTAAGGGAGGACCACGTCGTCCCGCTCATGTAACTATTGTTTATTGTATATATATTGTTTGGCTGATAAGGATCCCATCCCCCATTAGTCATATATTAGTCAAAGTCAAAACATAAAATGCAGTACAGCATGATCAATGTTAGTGAACAAAAACACAAACTTAGAGAACAACATTTACATTAACAGTAAAATAAGAATTAAACAAACTAAACAGGTTTGTCTGTCCGAAAATACCAATAATAATAACAACAACCTAATCTAATTTCCTTTCTGATTATTGCTTGTATTTCTAGTTAGAGTACTAGAAATACTGTTTTCTTAAGTGCATTGGTTCTGGGCAGAGGTAAAGTAAAGTGACCACTTATTGCCTGTCTAGTATTATAACCATGTCTATCATTTGCAGGTAATAGCTGTAAAAATCACACCCAGTGTGAAGTGAGCGGTGTTATTTAGCAACAACTGTGGTCATCACAGTGATGGAAGCTCACTTTAAAAAAATAGTATTTTTTGGGAAGTGCGTGGTGCTATTTATAGGTTATTAATTTCATCATGCATCTCGCTAGCCAATCACAGTACTGAGCAAAGGGTGTGAATAGAGTCAGCCAATCACAGTACAGCGAAAGACAAATTTTCACAACGGTCTTTTCACGACGGTCCCAAACCCACTTACACCGCTCAAAAACAAACTTATAAGGAGGATATAAGGAGTTCCCAACACCCAAATATGGAGTGTGTTGTCTAACCTCAATATGTCATCATGTCATCATGGCGCAAACAAATCAGTCAGCTCCATATATGGGCACAAAAGGGGTATGCCCATATATGGGCATGTACTGATTACATCAGCAATCTCCATATATGGGCATAAAAGAGGCGAGGCCTAGCAGATACAGAGATCCGGTTGTCCAGAGCCACAGATCCGACCGTTATGCCCATATATGGCCGTGTGCCTGTGTGGATAATGGACCGTGTGCAATGCAGTGTTGTGGAACAGTGATCAACGCAGGTCTATTTTTGCTCTAGAACCAATAATAGTAGTTTGGCAAAGTGGTTATAGAAGATCTATACATTCTGTTTTTTCATACAGTAGAGAAGAGCACAGGGGCAGTCCTAAATCAGTTGAGGTTTATGATAGTTCCAAATGCTTGAAGATAATACTGTAACTGATGCTTTTTTTAACCATTTAAACCCTCTAGACTTATTAAACTGGATTGTCTCTGTACTTGGACCACTTTTTTATGTCTACACCAAATCTCTTTGACAAAAAAAGCCGATCTACAAGCAGGCTATTTTTGGTTAATGTTCCCCCCAGAATATGGATGCTGGGGTTCAAGTGGCTAAAGAACAATTAATGGGCCTTCTTTCTTGATAATCAATAAGAACATAGGTGGTTGAGATGAAGCCTTACCGCTGAAGAATAAAGAAAGTGTACAGTCACTTGATATGAAACCTGGTGGGTGTTCTCTGATGTAGTATATTTTTATTTTTATAATTTTTGTTGTGCTGACTAATATAATGCAGTGATATTCTAATCCCTGCATGTGTTTATTTAAATTCCTCAGAAAGCGTGGTCTCATGGTAAAGGAACAAAATGCATCACTAGTGTGTGTGTGTGTGTGTGTGTGTGTGTGTGTGTGTGTGTGTGTGTGTGTGTGTGTGTGTGTGTGTGTGTGTGTGTGTGTGTGTGTGTGTGTGTGTGTGTGTGTGTGTGTGTGTGTGTGTGTGTGTGTGTGTGTGTGTGTGTGTGCGTGTGCCATGTCCTTTTAAATTGCCGCTGTGTGGTGATGCTAGTTGATTTTGAGATAAACAGGATACGCAACACTTTTGAGGTGGTTGCACGCTTGAAACCTGTCATACAGTACAGTCTGTGAGCTTTCTCTCTTTGTCAGGATATGCTGGATGTGGTTCACAGCGATACCTCTATTGAGGTGACTATGGAGATATGTATAATATAGTCATAGTCGGGTGGAAACCTTGACGTCCTAAACTTTGATTGATTGATTGAATACTTTATTAAAAGTTTGCAGTAAAAAGCACATGAAAGTACAGTTCAATACAAGCCAAGGTCAGCTAATAGGAATTTAAAAAAAAAAAACAAGAAAGCCATTGGCTTGTTTCCATTGGGGTCCTTTGTACTCAATTCATAGTGACATTAAATGACAGACAGATATACATTACTATGCAGAACATCATATAAACACTTTCCAAAATACGAAAAACAAAAAACATGTACAGTAAACAGTTTGAGGGGGGGAAGGGGGGGCTAGGTTATGACTTTTACTGACAAACCGGTGCTTAACTTTTCATAAAATGAGAAAAGAACCTGTATTCCAATGGATCCTTTTTTGTTACATATGTTTCATTGGTTCACTATTTATAAGACCCACAGACAGACTTCACTTAAATTGTTGTTGTTTTTTTGCTCATAACATGACAATGGTGGATTTTTATGAAAGAAAGATTTGATAGAGACAAAGAGGATAGCCCAAGCTATGATTGACAGTCGACTCACTGTTTGTTGTCAGTTTGACAGAAAGGTTACTGATTGGAGTTGCTCATACATTTAGTTAATCTTTAGTGTTAAGTTGCTTATCAGTACGTTATTTATTTAGCATTGAAGTTGATTCAGTTTCCTTTGAGTTTACCAGGTCCAGTTCTGAGGGGTGCTGCTGGAAGTGATTGGCTAGCTAAGGAAAGGGTCAGCAGCTGATTGGGGAAATTGGACTGCACATGTTCCTTCTGCACTATGGGGAGGGGCCAGGGGTTTATTAGTTTGAATGTATTATTAGGTTTTTGAACATAATGTGTTTCTGATATTTCAGTTACATTGTAATTTCATAGTTAATATTAGATAGTTTTGCATTGGTTTACATATGTTGTAGTTATTTCTAGTGTTTAAATGTTATGTCCTAGTAGTCTATTCCCCCTTTTGTGTTAGTAGTAAAAACAAACAACGCATGGGTATCCGAGGCTATGTTAGTAGTGGTCTGATCACCCATTATATATGTTCCCCTCATGTCTCATTTTGGTTAGGTCAGTCATGCTGTGAAGTTGAGTTCTGTTCAGTCCCTTTATTTTGACCTAATTTGTTTTTGGGGCCAGAATAATTGTTTGTAATATTTTTGTTGAGGAAAAAAGGGAGAAACAAAATACATTTTAAAGAAATTACACAAGCCTCCAGCTGTGTCTCTCTCATAATAGATATTATCGTATCGTATCGTATCGTATCGTATCGTATCGTATCGTATCGTATCGTATCGTAACATATCGCAGTATGTAAAAGCTTGCATTACTGCGACTTTGGGCAGAGATTCTTATTTACATTGGGGTACCAAGTTAAACATGGTAATCAAAAGACAAGTTTGTGATAGATTTCGAAACCTTGTGCATAATATTGCTGGATGACGAACTTATGACTGCACAATGATTTAATTTTCCACCAATGTGATGTGGCCTGTGCTTACCCCCCACAGTCCATGCTATAAAAATTCACACTATTTACACAGTTTAGAATGCAATACAATTTTATTACCAAGTTATAAGTTCATTTTCAGGGCACAATACAACACATATAATAAATAATTGACAATAAATAATCAAATGATATAGAGCTCAAGCTTTCAGGAGCTTAAATAAATTAAAGTCTGAGAAATATTACACTTTATATAAATAAATAGTATACTTTAGGTTTCACATCAGTATCTCAGGAATATAAGTTAACAAAACTAATTAAATTACATAATAATTTACTTCATGTGTCAGTGAAATGTGTGTAGAAATAAATAGTAATAAATATAATGGGTTATAATAACCCCCAATAATGGTAACAGCAATACTACTTAAACTGGTAATAATTATTTAGAAAAGTGTTTCCATCTCTAGAACGGATAACATGGACTGGGTTTTGACATGGTGGCAGACTGCAATGTGTACCTTCACAAGCACATTATGTTTCATGTTATACAGCCTTTAAGACTCATACTTCATGAAATGACTTAAGAAGAGAAACAGTGGGTCTGTGACTATAGTGGCAATATAACTACTGACTAATACCATGTCGCCCAATCTCTAGAACCCCAGCTTAGTGGTGGATCGTTCCGAATTCTGTTTCTGATGTATCTTTACGACTATGTCCTTCATTTTGCCAAGAAACTCTTTCACAGGATGTTTCCGAAATTTCTCACAGGCACCGCTGCAGTCTGTGGAGGTTGTTGGTCCCTGTAGAGAAGAGGTATTGCATTATTTCCAGCAAATAATCAACTCTTGATCACTGAATATAGTTGTTTTGGCAGTTGTTTTGGCAAGTGGCTCCTGAACCGGTACTGGTACCCAAGTTGTACAGTACAAGCTCTCATCCAATCTTAGCTTGTAACCGTTGTGCCAGATATTACCCTGTTCTTAAGGATAAACCCATACTGTACCTCAACTTAACTATCTCTAAACTAATGTCTTAACTATGTTAAACCTATTACATAAATACATTTCAACCGAAAATGTAACCATGTCTAACCTAATACCTGAACATAACATAACCCGTAAAATATATTCTAAGAATTCATTCAACCTAGGATCATTGATGTTCCAAACCACTGGCTAACTGTAGCACCACAAGACTTAAAGTAACAAACAGTAGTTTAGTTAGTAGGTGGAACATTACCATTTCAAGGACCATTGTGGTTATGGTCCCATGCCGGTTTAGGAGCCACTACATACTCGTGATCCTTTAGCAGAAGAATATTTATAAATACTTACATTAGATTGCATTGCAATCAAGTTTTTCAAGTTGTTCATGTTTTTCTTTGCCTTTCCGATGTGGATAAGGGGTCCGGTACAGTTCTTCATGGTGTCCATTTGAGTAACAATACAGGTCAGAATGCAGTAATCCTGTGAACAGAGGAACAGAGGAAAGTTGTTCAGAATGAAGATGAGGTTGTGGTTGTGGCTACAATGTTCTGAGTTGTCACTGTATGAAAAAGTGATTCCTGCCAAGCTCTCATTTCCTGCAGAGATCCTTTTGTATGTGGTTTGTAAAAGTAGACTAGTAAGTATGTCATAGTACAGTACAGCAATACCTCTTGGTGTTCTACATTATAATCAAACCGACATTTCTTTAAGGCTATTAGTGTTCCGGAACCTCATGTCTGTTTGGAACTTGATTTACTTTCAGTACTAAGAATAGACAATTCTCATTGCATTCCTTCTTTACAGTTGTTCTGTTGTAATAACATTTCTCTTATAGCAGATAATGACTTACACTGGAATTGTTGGTTGGAGTGTGGAATGCTAAGGTCGAATTCTGTTAGTGTGTGAAAAAAAGATATACATATATTAGTGACACAAAAAGAAATTAGTTGAGAATGTGGAGGAGCAAAATAATAATAAACACAAATAATAATAATAATAATAATAATAATAATAATAATAATAATAATAATAATAGATGTAATAATAAAAGTAATAATAATACAATTTTGCAACAAAAAGTATTTAACTTACGCATGATATGTGCTCTCTGAGCTGATTGACTGAAGTCTTGAATTCATTCTGTTTGGTGTCGATGGGGTTTGCTTGAAGGCAGCCTGAGATGGTAAAAATCAAAAATACAATCCTGAAAAGATGCTCCATTGTACAGTGTCAGGGCTTGGTCGGCTACGTGTTCAGTAGAGTTGTTATTAAAGTTGATTTCTATATCTTCTCACATTGTGCTGGACTTATTTATAGTATCTGTGAGGTGGAAAGGGTGGGCTGATAGTTTAGATATCACTAAATAAATACACACTTTTTTTCCTTTTTGATGACCGTTGGGATTTTTTTCTTCTTCAAAGCGGTGCAACGTGCGCGTGAGGAAAAAAAAAAACATGGCTTGCCACACACAGCAGAGCCATTTAACCACAACTTTACAACTTTACTTCTAACGCTTTTTTTTGTCTACACCAAATCTCTTCGCCAAAAATAACCTTCTATCTCACAACGCACCGTGACGCGCTGTGAGCTTGTAGATCTACTACTTTGGCGAATGTTACCCTGGCCTAGAATATGTATGCTGGGGTTTCAAATTTTTTCCTTTTTCAAAAAAACTTTTCCACACTTTCACTCCGGCGATTTGGGTCCCCCAATATACACACGGCCACGCTGGGCCCCGTGCGCGGCTGGGGTTGAGGGGGGCGTAGCCCCCCGAAACTCTAGTATGAACATAACAGACCATAAGCGGTGTGCAGAATTTCCTCTTTAAATGTGCAACTTGTCAAACCTTTAAATGGATAGGTTTGCACTCACCCCTGTCATATGTATGCATTTGTGTCCATTGTTCCATTGATTGATTTGTATTTACTTTTTTATTATTTATTATCTAGGCATCTTGGAACTTACCCGAATTTCAGTTGGTGCAATAACAGCAGAATAGTTTACATATTTAGATCACCATCATGCACGCAAGCAATAGTCACAAGAAATCTTAGAAATACTCTTCTGTACATTGAGTGGTCATTTATGATATGTAAGTGCTAACAATTGTAGTTTTCTTAAATCGTAATATATTTTATGATATGTGGTTCATGTGTAAAACTGCCTACTACAGCAATCTGCACTGTGGTCACCACAATTTTAAATTTAGGCATTTAGCAGACGCTCTTAATCCAAAGCAATTTACAGTAAGCAAGGACAACACAAGGTAATACAGTACATCAAATGCTTAGAAATAGTAATCATAGGTAAACCAAGAACCTATTATCAGTCTAACAGTAGAATATCCCCAATAAAATATAATCTGTACATTGAAACTATACACACTATAGGATGCCAGGTCAACAATGACCTGGCATCTGTCTACATGCCATCTAAATTACATTTTAGCCTTTGCATAGTCGAGGCTAGGGCAAGTGCTACGGCAAGTGTTACGGGCTAAAGTGGAGTCTGAAGACCATATGAGTCTGTGTACACTACTGTATGGGTACTTCGATCAATTGAATACACATGGACCCCAATGGAAACAAAGCCATAGTGCTTTCTTGGGTTTTAATCCTTGTATTTAGAACTGTACTTTGTGTTTTTTTTGCAAACTGTTAATAAAGTATTCAATCATTCAATCAATCAATCAATCAAATGCAAGATAGTTAATATGAAGCACACATGCTAGTAGGAAAGCTGTGTATTTAATAACATTATTTACACCAGGCTATATCTATTTGAATGTTTCTTAAAGTTCAGAAGTGGTTTAAATTTAGGAGATGTTTACTATTTCTCAGGGGGCGCTGAGGAAGTGCATTGATCACAGCAAATCAATTCAAATATATAATAATATGTGTCATTTTAAAACAAACAACAAAATATGAGCACTACACTGTGCCAAATGTAGGCTACCGCCACTGCTGAGGTGGACATGCTCAGCCAATGCCAACTTACTTTTGTCAATGACCATGTTTGGGCAACTTAAGGTGGATTGACAAACACATCTGCATATCGCTAGTTGCAGGTGGAGTAGCCCGCTAGAGAGGAAAAATGAACAGATGACTGAACCAAGGGCATCTGCTCACACCTACAGAAAAGGGGATTCCCCCGAAAGGTGTCATTGTGTCAAAATCCATACGACAGGAGATACTGTTGTGATCAAACATTCTATGTGCGTGCTTAGAGTCTTCATCACACATTGGTTTCATTTCTCTTCCTTACAGTCAGGATTGTAACCTTTGAGGTTATCATGAGGAGGGAGGTACCATATTCTACACGATCACTAAAACAGTATTTGTCATGAGGATGGGGGGTGGGGAACATTTCTATCCATAGAATGTTGTGCTATTAAGGGGGTATCCCCATTGTTTCCATGCCTACCTGAAGACACAGCTTACTCACACGGAAAGTTATCCTTTGTGTACCCATTTTTATATAACCTATAAATGCCTTCCAATGTAATTTGACCAGTCAGGCACAAGTTGTCATAGATGGCCTGGGATTTCCAAGGTTATTTTCAATGAATTTCATTCGTTTTTATTAAATTTTGACTTAATGTCTTCAATTCAATTTAGTTTTGATTACTTTTTAAAGTGTGTTTGCTAGTTTATTTTTTATTTTGTGAAAATGCTTAGTTTTAGGGTTAAGCTTCACAAAAGGTCAGAAAAAAACATTGTGTAATAAAAACTAAAAAAGTTTAAAACACATTTAAAAACCTGAGGATTACTACAGTACATCGGGCACATGGCCAATCTTGAAAATGTATGGTGCATGCCATTCAAAGTAGTTTAAGATGGTTCAATCTTTCTCTCTCTCTAACAAACAAATGTCAACCACGGCTTATACATAGAAGCAATATTTTCCAAGGACCTGCAGGGCTATTTTAGAAGTTAAGGATCCAAATAGCATTTGTCCACATTTGTAAATTGTCACTACAGATGTTTCACTGGAGAACAGAGAGATAATGTAGCCTATGTAGCATATGTTGCCATAATATGCATATTTTATATTCATATTATGGCAAAAATATGGGAGGAGAGAACAGAATGACTAAAAGTGGTAAATGTGATTCACCTGAATATGTCATAAATAGCTTAATGAATGAATATAATGTGATTTTGTCCATTCTGTATGATATGTTAATATTATATAAGTTATGCAATTGAGGTGGCTGTATTTTGTCTCCCTGCTCTTCTGTTGAGACATTTAGATCATGTCAAAGGTCATGTCTCACCTAGATACAGGATCTAACACGAATTTTGACCTGATGGTCAAGATTCAATTTATCCCATGAGCAAGCAGGCAGGCTCTATTAGCTCAATGGTAAACATTTCAGCACTTGCGCAGGAACCCAGGTTCAAATCCCGGGAAAGTTACATAAGAATGCAGAGGGCAGAGCAGATTTGTGTACAGACAATTTAATAACACACAAAGTTCAAGACTATAGGTTAAAGTGTCAAAGGTACACACAGTATCATAGTTTTACAAACTGACAAGAGACAGATGGGGATGAGTCCAGCTCATAGAGGCAGGCTGATGACGGGAGTGATAACCTGTTAATACTTGACAGGGAACTGCAGAACTGCTGAGGGAGTGGAGACAAGTGTGTTACTGGGACTGAGGTGAGAAGGGAAGGAATGTGGAAGTGGCCGAAGGAGAGAGGCAGAGAACAGAGACGAGAGAGTATTTCAAAAGACTCTAGCTAAATTCCAATGCTCAAATTTCAGCCTCCTTGCATCCTAGATCCTCTAGCGCAGGGGTCTTAAACAGGGGGTCCGCAGAGTTACAACAGAGGGGCCGCCAAATCTTTGTGTTTACATTAACCACTTGAACCTTATCCCTATTCTGAGGAGAACTTAAGCCAAAAATAGTAGATCTACAAGCTCACAACGCCGCGCTGCAAGGTGTTGTGAGCTTGTAGATCGGCTATTTTCGGCAAAGAGGTTTGGTGTTGGTCTATGAAATCTATTAAAATACTATTTTATACAGTGTGTAGTGGGAGTCCCTGCTTCATCTCTCTTTCAGCTAGTCCTTGGTCCTTGGGCTGCAAAACGTTGAAGACCCCTGCTCTAGTGTGACCTGGAAATTCTTCACATCCCAAATGTAAATTTGCTTCAGGAGGAGTCGAGAGCGAGCAGAAGGCTCCCCAAGCCGCTTGGAGTGAGGATCAGCGAGGATACATCAGTTGTATCCTTCGTGTCTCCTTTGCTGATGTTGTTTTTCTTTTTTCAGAATGTGTGACGTATACATGTTTTCCTATGGCCGTGACATAATAAATTCTCCTCCATATGACGACCGTACCGGCTCCGTAGTGATCCAGCGATCCAGCTGTGTCACGTGTCATAAGTAATTCCTGTAGCTTCAAAATGATGCTGGCTGAGTGAGGAGCTTTCACATTCCTTAAAGTTAACCAGGTCGATTCTTCCGTCCTCGCCTCGCCTCCTCGCTTTCGAATGAATGTCCATGGGCTGGAAAACATGGCCAGAAGGGGCAGAGGAGCAGACCATGACACCTGGATGACGGGATTGTAATTGGATAGGGCAGAAACGTATACACATCATACACATGTAAATGCACCCCAGAAACTTTAAAGATCAGATCACCCAAACCACTGCTCCATGTGTACACTGCACCTACTGTTGCTTTTAATTCTTCTTGCCTCATGGTGGCACCTATAATGTACACATCTGCATGCTATTGTTCTAACATCATGTATACCCGCTACTATATTTGTATGTGTATCTTTTTGATTATTTGATCTGTTCCTATCCTGTGTCTTTCTCCTTGCTCTTCCTCTGTCTCTATCGTCCTCTCTCTCACAAAAACTACAAATGGAGTGTGCACAAAATAAAATAATAATAATTACACCCACTTCTTTATAACAGTAAGTTAGTGATGTAACAGTAAAGTTGATTCTGATTCTTTAGCTTGCACTCTCTAAACAAGATTGTGGGAAAATAACACATGGTTTTACTTAGTGATGTTTTTGATTGATTGATTGATTGAATACTTTATTAACAAGCTTATTAATAGTACAGGTAGTACAGTTAAAGGTTATGCTAGGATAACACAAAAAGCCCCAAGGGCTTGTTTCCATTGTGATCCATTCAGAAGTAATTCACACTTGCAACTGTGAAATCTGTCAAATGTCACTTCTAATAGAAAGAAAAACAAGTATATGAGGGTGGACAAGCTCCCTTTTTTGGAAGTGTGGAAAATGTTCAGTTGGGTATAGGTCATTTTATGAGAAATGTCTCTGGTGTTAGAGGAAGTGCGATACTTTGAACGTTAAGATGTAGGCCTATTTTCCCCTGCAAAACCTTTAATAGTTGTATTTATCACTGGGCTATCCCCCGACTTCAATCAAAATCTTGACACCATAGATTAACCCAGATTAATCCATTACGACCGGGAATGCATCTGTGTCATTTTAAGATTTGTTTGGCTATTAAAACATAGCAGATATACAAGCTCATAGCTCTTTGAATACATGTTTTTTAAAGCAAACATTTGTAAAATATTTTGTTCCCCCCCAGAAGCAAAGATTTGAGTTACAAATGTTCGCTTAAAAAAATATATATATATATATAAAAAACAATGTGCACACATTGTCACGATTCTTTTTCAAAAATAGCCGATCTACAAGCTCATAGCGCGGCACTCAGTGCTGCGTTATGAGCTTGTATATCTGCTATTTTTGAATAGCCAAAGAAATCTAAAATGACAGAGATGCGTTCCGGGATTGAATGGGTTAAATAAAGTTGAATTCAAGGTTGACATTTGTTAAGATGTTTCTTACAAACACAAGTTCACGTTTGTGAAGTAAATCCTGGCTGAAGAGGTATACAGTAGGCCTACTTTGCTCACTCACCCTCACTTTGGCAGGTATTGACAAGCACTGTGAATTAAGGTGAAGCATTTACAGTAAGGCTTGGTAGAGAGCCTCATGGGGAGATATTGATTTGATTTTGATTTTATTTGGATCTCTTTTAGCCGAGGCTAATCTTCCAAGAGTCCAGCAAGCAGAAATACAATACATTACATACGTACAGTGTACAATACTGATAAAAATTACAATAAACATATTGCAACATACCATAATGTAAAAACAGTACCAATATACAGAGTTACACAATAAAAAGATGTAACTCATCTCACATACACACCTACTACTAGGCCTTAGGCCTGTTGCACCTAAGGGATGACCATGGATACCCATGGTGGACTATGCATGGCAGGGGCGTCCTCCTCCCTGAGCCAGGCCTAGACCTGACCGCATACCATTGTAAAAACTATTTATTACTATAAAAATAGGACACAGAAGAAAAAAGCACGAATCATTAAACAAACATCCAGATTATTGCAATGAGTTCCATATTTTGACCGCCCTAAAAATAAAAGATCTGCTTCCCATGATAGTTTTTATTTTAGGTATAACATAGTGGTTTTTGCATCTTGATCTTGTGTTGACCAGATGACTGTCACGAACTAATGTCAACCGATTCCTTACACTAACTGGCTTGTTAGACACATTAATCTTTGTAATCAGTGCAAAAGATTGCTGTCTCACACATTCAGATACTGTGGGCCATCCCATTATGCTTTGCAGTTCAACCGTACCAATTTCATATCCACATCTTAAGACCATTCTTGCTGCCCTGTTCAATGTGATCTGCAGTCTCTTAATGTCTCCAAGAGCTGCATTGCCCCAGACTGCACAGCAGTAATTAATGTGACTATAAATTAAGCTATGAGATATTATTTTTAAAGTATCCCTAGGGAGAAGCCCTGCAATACTGTACGTCCCACCATTTCCGATAATTTCAACACCTTTTTCGATATATCTGTAATATGGGCTGTCCACGAGAGGTTGTTTTGTATTTTAATTCCCAATAACTTAACCTCCGATACCTCGCCAATTTGAACCCCACCATGTGATAGGCTCCATGGCCCCAATCTCTTTCTCTTTCTATTTGTACATATAACCATGTTTTTAGTTTTATTAGTATTTAATACCAGTTTATTGTTATCTATCCATTCTGCAACACGTTTAAAATCATTTGTCAAATATTCATGTAATTGTGTTTGTGACTGAGCCACTGCAGTGATGGTAGTGTCGTCAGCAAACATATGTGCACTTGAGTCGACTAATACTAATGGAAGATCGTTTGTGAATATGATATATAACAGAGGCCCAAGACAACTCCCTTGCGGGATGCCGCAGTTGGTAAAGCGTGGAGAGGAGTATGAGCCGTTGACATAGACGGACTGCTTCCTGCCATACAGATAGGATTTCATCCAGTTGATAGAAGTTTGACTGAAACCATAATGACTTAATTTTTTAATTAAAATTGTGTAATCGATCAGGTCAAACGCTGCAGTAAAATCTAGAAGTAAGATGGATACAAGTTTACCATGATCAAGAGCATTAAGCCAGGCATCAGTCATGTCTATTAAGACAGTTTCAGTGGAATGATACTTTCGGTACGCATGCTGGGTATGGGTTAACAAATTGTTTGTTTCCATGTATTTCCATATTTGATCACTAACTATCTTCTCTAAGATCTTACTTAGAGAGGAAAGTAAGCTGATTGGTCGACTATTTGAAGCAGTGAAAGGTAATTTAGCATCTTTAGGAATAGGGCAAATCTTTGCATGTTTCCATTCAGTCGGGAACTTGCCATGTTGCAATGAGAGATCAAATATATACTTCACAGGTCTGGCAATATGTTGAGCAGCGTATTTGATCAGTTTGTTATCAATTAAGTCACACCCTGGAGATTTATTCTCAGGAAGCGATGACAATATGTGCATGATTTCCTCTAAAGATATATCTGGTAAAACAAAACTACATTCTTTCCCATTCATTATCTGTCTGTCTATATTCCCCACCAGTAGTTCATTTGAGGCATTGACATGCATGTTGGACCTAAGAGTGTTTGAGGCCGGTAATAATATATAAGTGCATAAATGCATTTACTTGTGTAATCTAATCTGTAACTAGGGCACAGACAGCAGTTGATTGTTTTCCTTCTGATTTGACTTGTAACGTTGTAGCGTTTATCAAAGGATACTGTACACTGCATACAATGAATAAAGAAATTGCCTTCTCATACTTCATATTAATATTTTATAGAAACAATATAGAGACAAACAGTATATTATATTATATTCCTATTATTCCTATTATTTCTTCAACAGTGAACTAGAAAAAAATAACAGTGAAAAGTTAATGAAAAGTTAATTGTTCTATTGCAATATTTTGTCAATGGAGAGACTTCCATGTGTGACTTCCCATGGTTCTTTATGTGGGGTGCTGTCTCCATGTCATCTAAATGTCATTGTGATCACAGACAATCACACTTATTATTCTTGTCAAGAGGTGTGAGATTCAGAGCTGCAACTTTGGTTTCCTGGACAGTAAAGCTGTCACTGAATTAGCTCCAAGTTTCTTAACCACAGACAAGCACTATGCAACGTCATAATTGTGGGTTTATCCAGTGGTGGGGAAAGTACTCACATGTTTCACTTAAGTAAAAGTATCAATACTGCAATATTGATAATACTCTCTCTGTGAAAGTGAAAGTCCGGAATTAAAAATGTACTTAAAAGTACAGTAGTATTGGTATCAAAATGTACTGCTGCAGGGAGTTAGAGGGCTGTGATAATAAAACAATCTAACACTTGGTGATCTCTCAAGAAATATTTTCAATCTGCAAGGAAAATATTTCAGCAGGATCGCTGTTTAGTTTGATGGGAGCTCTCTAGGGTCTGACTATTGAACAGGAAGCAAGCTAATTAGCAAGTTCCAAAAACCTTAGTGAAAGGCAATGGCAAAGGTCTTCATCTTTGATTTAAAAGAACAGAGTTTTAGCAGACCTAGGGGGTGGGGGGGTTAAGTCATAAATAATGCAGAATGTGACTGCACTACATCAATGTGACCAGAAGGTGGCAGTCATCAGATGACTGCCACCTTCTACTATCAAATGGCCTTTTCTAATATCACATCGCAGGCCACATTGGCCCGCAAAACACCACTTTGACAACGCTGGTTTAAAATGTAAACGGTGGTGAATATACATTGCTCCAAAGTTTCACAAAGAGACTCTCATTGGGACTAGAGCAGTAGACAAACAACTAATTCAAATGTCATTGTACTGACAATTCCCATATCTGACTTGTAGCACAAAGACACTACCACCTGCAATCCAGAAACTACCTTTCACTCAGTTCACAATCTTATGGCAGCCTACCTGAAAATTAATGAGTCTCCATAAATCGATTGCACAACATTCAGTGTGAATTTGCATACCAGTTTTTTTTAGCATTATTACTCTATTGTTGTTTAATGTAGTACCTATGTTTTTCACTATTTGAAGATTGTATTAATTATTTAGGCATTATGGTTCTTGAAAAGCAAACATCCCAGATGCAGTAATGTATGTTTGCATGTTTTAGGTTGTTGTATGTAGACGAATTCAAGTGTGTTGCCCCAAACTTCACATATTTTGTGAAGTTTGTCTTGAAGATGACATCCTTTTATACAATAAGGCAAGAGTTAGAACATGGTTGTACGTCTCACACGAAAGCCCCAACTCTGAGCGTCATCTGGACAGCTGACCATATCATGTTCCACTGGGCTGTCATTACAATTACAGCTCCACTGGTTGTACTGGGAAACTCCCAGTGTTAAACATGTAGCTGTATAAACATGAAGCAGACCCTTTGCTGAAAGGCAGCATGCCAGCTCAGGCAGTAGCGTACGGTGGGTTCTAACGTGGACCGGGCCAGATTCTTAACCCCCCAGATTCTTAACCCCCCCCCCCCCCCGCCCCGCTGGGGGGGGGGGTTAGAATCTTGGGGGCGGGTGGGGGATGGCTGATAAGTGACAGTCTATTGAGAATTACCATCAGTGTTAATGCAAGCGAGAGAAACGTGAATAAAACACAATATGCAAGTATAGTTGGGAAGCGGCTTAGTTTGGGTTGAGTTGCTGGCTCGTCGATAGCAGAGAGGTCTGTAGGCGCAACTGCGCTGCTGGAATCCGGGGAGCAGGGGCGCACTTATGGTGCTGCGGGCCGCGGAGATGGTTGCTGGTGGTGGCGGGTCTGGCGTTGTGGTGGGCGCTGCTGGTTGTGGCCCCACTGGCCCCCCACCAGCAGCCGCTGGTGCCTGGCAAGAGAACCGGTTTGACGGGGAAACCGTTTTTTAATGGCCACCCATTAACAATTTGGCCGAATGCAAATAAGCCCGATTTGAAAACAAAGAATTTCTGTGGTTGGCAACAACAGAATAGGGTGAGGGGTGCTAATGTTATGTTGATTTTTTTTGTTTTTCTTTCCCCTGGGGGAGCAGAGTTTTATAGACCGGGCCATGGCCCCGTTGGCCTCTATGACGATACGCCCTTGAGCTCAGGTGAGAAGTCTGGCTATTTTTTCTCAAAATGGAGTTTAGAAATTTTTCACATTTTGGAGAAACAAAATAGCCAATTTCACAAGTCTTCCTGTATCCCTGCAAAGACTCCATGGACAAAAACAAAAGAAAGGATTTCATGACTAAGATGAATGTATGTCCCATTTAATGTTGGCAGTAGAACTATTTGAAATGTCAGACATATGAACTTCATTCATTTACACTGTACTGTATAATTTGATTGACATGTGTAATATTTTATTTACAAGTAATACAAACATCATTAAGAGGATGATTTTCACCTAAAAATCAGAAAGTTGTGACACTTAATAAAATGAAATGCAATTTCATTCAAGGAAAAAAGAAAAGAAAAGAAAGAAAAACTGTCTGAGAGAAAATAACATGAAATGCAAAAACAAACAGAAGATGGCAACACACAATGGCTATATTCCAGCATATTAATCAGTGGAAAAGTATCACATATACACTATTATCCTGTGTTATGTCTTAGTGTATTATTTCCAAGCAGGGTAACAACCCAAGTACATTGTCACTGTTACATGCTTGCACATTGATCACGCTTGTCTATTAGGAACACTTTAATTCATAATATATTACTGAGCACTGTCAGGTTAATCCACAGGTTAACATACTGAATAAGGCCATTTTAAAACTGAAACGTTACCCAAATAGCTCGTTGCACTCAAGGCAAATTAATCTTAGCATGCTTTTCAGAAAGACACAATTGTCACGGTGCAATAAATTTATAATTACGATTGACAAACAAATCAACAAGCATATGGAATAAGAGAACCAAACAAATATGACTGTTAATTCAAACGAGCAGTAGTTAAACTTTACAACAAAATGTGTTACTTAGGTTTAAAAGTGATACACTTAAATGAACTAACTGATGGCAGTTGCCAATACATGCGTAGCAAGAGTCCAGAGGTGGGTAATGAAGAAATGATTGAGCGGCGTAAAGGATCATATAATAAATGAATGAAACATTTTCCTCTGTTCAGTCAACTCTTCATAACTGAGGAAAACCGTCACAGGGATTTAACACGTCACACATCAAGCTTAATTCATACTTTGTTGCATGACAAGGCGGTGGCACGTTGTTAGCTTGAAAATCAGCTACTTTCAGCGAACAGCACCATCGTTCAAAGTATAAAGTAGGCTTGATTTTGAAACATCCACCATACCAGTTCTGATGAGGATAAAAACAAACAATTTCATTGTCCCCTTTTCAACAAAGAGTTAAGCACTGTAATTACACACTGAACGCTTGAGACGAAGGGCATTCAGAAACAGAAACCACCCTCAGCTTGATGGTTCACATTTTTGCATATATTTTATATTGGTCCATCTGTCTCCCCGTTGTCCATTCGAGAGCCCAACGCTAAGCTAGCTTCTTAGTCTCATCGTCTTTTTTATCATCTCAAGGTTTGAATACAAAATAAAACAATTTGAATACTATCGACATGCACGTGGCATTACTCAGAATAGGACATTGTTGGAAAGGATTAAGACAGGCACGACAACCTACTACATCATGACGCAGTGAAGAGTGATATCTAGTCACTTAAAACGGTAATCAGAGTGAACATCACCACAATAAAGACACTGATGAACCCCAGGGGGAAATCAACTTGTTTTAAATGACCTAAACACAGAGGGTTGGGGAGGGGCAAGCACTCAAAGTTTGTCTTTAGATTAAAAAAAGGCAATTTCTTTTGCCATTATTACAAGTGTTTGGGTCATGGGAAAAACATCTGGGAGAAAAGAAAAGAAAACTATTCAGTTACAGAGGTGACATCTCCAAGATCCAGCTCAGTAAAGAGAGAGAGATATATAGATATAATCATATTCTCCCTAGAAAAAAAGGACAAAAAAAACGTAAAAAAAGAAAAGAAAAAATCCCCTCATTTTTTTCCTCTTTTTAAAATCTTTGATTCGTAAAAATTACAGTCTATTCAAAAGTCAACCCCAAAGCTGTGCATAACACCAACATAAAATGGAAGATTGTTTTTTTTTTGTCGGCGTCTTAAGGGCCGACTTCATAACCCTGTTCCCAATGATACGCGAGTGACTCCAGGATGACAGATGGAAGGAAGGACCATCCACCCAAATAGTCATGAGACCAATAAACAAAAAATATTTCACGCTAAATGTCTGTGAGCTACATTTATACACAATTTATAACCTTAAGCAGGTTTGTTTGGGATTTCTTTTTTGTTCCTGTTTTTTTTTTGTATATTTTTCAATGTTTTTATTTTTCCATATATTTTCATTATGAAAGCAGAGCTATTATTTCAACACCGCGATAGTACTTCACGTTTTTTTGTTTTTGTTTGTTTTTTCTCTTTTTCATTTTCTAAGATCCACGCCATGTAATTTCCTCATTGCTGCATTTACAGTAAGAAAAGTGATTAGAAAATTCTGGTAATAAAATCTCAGTTAATGCTGATTTGTTACTACACACTTAAATAAACAAATTCTCCAAAGTAACGGTTGCAAAAGTAGCATATCAGTAAAGAAAAAAAAAAACAAGTCAAAATCTAAAAACCAATCTAGAAACAAATGACCCAAAAAAACAAAACAGGAAATCATATACTATGTATAATGAGAGCCATGCTCTTCAAAAAACCTGTTCTTTATTCAACATATACGGGTATATTAAATAACAATGAGATACAAAATGAGAAAAAAAGAAATCGAAAAAAGAGAGCGAGAACTTTTTCTTTTTTTTTCCCCTTTGCATTTTACATACAGTCCATAAAAAGTTCAGGAAGGCAAGAAAGGACGTGGGAGGGGTTTGATGGGAGGTTGGTAGTCGTGGAAGTTGAGTGACAGGGGAAGGGAGCCAATTGCGTGCTGGCTGGGAGGAGGAGGGGGGGTTTGTTCATCTCTTCCTGCGACAGGTGCGTTTGTGATCGGCGTGCCAGTGCTCCTGCTGACATTTGATGGAGCAGTACGAGGTGTTCCAGCAACAGTGATACATGGCCTCCTCCTCACAGTTATAACACTAGGAGACACAAATGCACACAAGGCACGTCATGACTACAAAATGCCATATCGCTGCTGTTGAGCGAAAACCGCATAATGTCCAAAACCACAACTTTTCAGCAAATGGAAAAAAAGGAATAACCTGTGTTCCAATGGATCCAATGTAGTTATTATTTAGTCACATGCTCTTGTTAATACTTTTAGTAGGTTCAATATTCATAAAACCCACAGACACTTAACCACCGTCACATTTTGTCAAAAATTGTGAAAATAGCCCATCTAGAAGCTCTCAACCCGTGGAGTCCATGTTCCTTGGTGAGGGAAATGTTTGACAGTACGGAGATAATTCCGTCGTCATAACTGTCATGTGTTAATGTTCACCGATCGGTCTTCGGTCTGCCCCACAGTCTGTTGTTAGCAACACTGCTAGCGACTTGCAGACTGTACAGTACTAAACCCCCCCTGCGATAATATGACAATCAGTTTAGTTATTCCACCTCTGTGCTATGTAATGTGCCAACCACTCCAGGATATCCTAAACAATGAACTACTCGCTTCGCCAGCTCGTAGTGTTGTCCCATCGTATCCATGGATAGCTTTCTATTTACTGCTCTGTGCTCAGAGACGGTCTAAGACCGTCTACTGTATCCGGTAATGCATACATGCTAGGGATGTCACGGTATGCAGTGTTACCAGGTGTTCGGGCACACACCGAGTACGTTACTTGCACACCAATACTGTTTTATTATTATTTCATTTCCGTGTGGCACCCATGTTCTTATAAGCATGTTCTCAATACTTTAGTCAGATAACAGGTGGCACAATTATAATTATTATGAAGAGAAGTGATTGACTATTCTACCTACGTCTCTGCACCCAGGGCTGCTAGGATAGCTGCAGGCTAACCTCACGTCACTAGGCTTTTAGCTGCAGGCAGCGGACACACAGCGATGTCAGATTTCACTTACCGGGGATTGGGGGGGGGGGGGGGGCTTCCAAAGTTGAGTTGAAAGCTGCATTGAACTCTCTCACTACGGTGAGCTTATACTTCCATGAGTATGAGTGCTTTATTTACTTAATAACCTGTAGTGACGATGTGCTCTCAATTAATGTATTAATTCATTTGACTTAATATGATTTTCTGTTTGCGTCTTGAACAACACGATGAAGGCTGTTTGAGCTGAAACACATCCATTGTTGCTCTCGGAGAGGAAAATACCGACCTAAAGCCTTGGAAAGGTTTGGTTTCTGGATCATTGCCAGGCATGTCGAGTAGGACACCTTGTGGTTGACAATATTAAAATAAATGAAATAAATAAACAAACTCCCAAACCTTTAAATTGACATCCGAATGTCAATGTAACAAACGAACCTTCAAACATTCGGGGCCAGCCTTATTAGATTATTAGTAACTACCATGTCTCTACACAGGTGTTGTATTGTGTGTGTGTGTGTGTGTTCCCACTCACCCACTGTTTCTTCTTGGTCTGAGAGATGAGCTGTTTGTGTTGAGCAACGATCTTCTTCACCTCCTCCACTAGCTCCTCTTTACACTTCTCCTTCACCTGTTTACATTTTCTCTCCATCTCAGCCTGGGCTCCCGTAACTGCCTTGCTCACTGCCTGCCTCTTTTCCTCCTCCATCTCTGAACGCAGCTGCAGCAGACAGAGACACACACACGCACATTTGTATTACTATACTTGTGTTGTGAGGACATCCAACACTTTAGGACAGCATTGAAAATATATTAATATTGAATATTTTCCTTATGCAAAACAACCATTTACTTTGTGAGGACCAGGGAAATGGTCTTCACATTCACAACAGTCTATTTCTCAAATTCTACTATACTTGTGGGGACATTTGGCCCTCACAAGTATAGTAATACAAGTACACACAGACACACACGCAGAATGTAAGCTCTCAGTGTATCTATTGACATTACAGTACATCTCTGCTGACAATTAAATGTAAAGTGAGTATGAGCCACTAGGGGGTGCTGAGATCCCAACCCTGGTCTTCAGAGAATCCCTGGTTAGCACAGCATGCTTTTCTATATTACTAACGAGTAGTAGTATAGGTGCGTAGTTTAACAGGTGTAGAACCACAAGGATATGCTGTATGTTAACCAAATAATATCACTTACACCACCTTTAAAAGTACTGGATCTGACTTTCTCCCTGCCAACATGGACCAGGACCAGTAGCGCAAGGCTTTGCTTTTACAGACCATGATCAAACATGAAACAGTTTGATCGCGTGCCCATCACTTTGACATCCTTGCAGTCCCTTGCAGATCTGCTACAGTATGCTTGGTTAATGTTCCCCTACAGAATATGGATGCTGGGGTTCAAGTGGGTAAAATGCTTTCACATTTTTAACTTCACGCATCTAGCTTTGTAATTTTCAACGTATTTATTCCCTGCACTAGCTCTCAATGGGGTGTTCAGGTCACACACACACATACACACACCTTTTCCAGGGCTTCTCGAACCACCCGCTCCGTCTCTCTCTTGTTGTCCTGCTTCATCATGTCCTTGACGTCGTTGAAGATCTTGGTGTACTTCTCGTGACACATGTTCTGACAGGCTCCATCGCTGCTGGTCTGGGTGCTGCGGTGCAGGGTGCGAGGCGACCCCCCGCTGGCCTTCTTGGTCTGCGTTGAGACCGACAGCTTCTCAGGCTGCTGGGGGGGGCACGAGGAGACGGGGATCTCCTGGCTGGAGCTCACTGCTTCCATCTCAGGCTCTGGATCCTGGGTGGGATGGAAACACAAGAGGAATTTAGAGGACGAGGAGTCTGTGTCTGTCCCTTTGTGTCCAAATAGGGAGATCCCTGATCTCTCCCAAGTTGTTGCGTCATAGATGACTGACATCATAGACTGGCCTCCAAGTAATCTGATACATGTTCTGCTAACCCTCTAACTAATAAGTAGTTTAAATTAGTTTGAGGTGTAATTAACACAAGGGCTTGAATGCAAAGGGTGTTACGCAGCTTTACATTGATTGTAATTATTTAATTAATTAAGTAAGTCAATTTTATTTGTATAGCACTTTTCACAGAGAAGACTCACAAAGTGCTTTACATACAGCAGAAATAAAAACAGCAACAAAAAAAAAACATTCAAATGATTAGAAACAGAATTATTGTTACCATTGTGACACTGGGTTCCTCTTTGGGTTCAACTGGTTGATTGCGACGGCTCTTCTTAGCCTTGGGTTCCTGACTGCCTTTGAGCTGGACAACACAACACAGGATGACATGATTAACAGTGGATGGGTTAGGTTAGTGTTTTAATATAAGGGATAGTGCAGGTTTGGCGAGAATGTAACTATTTATCCTACTTAAAATTATGGAAACATTTTCTTTAAAGCTTTAAAAAGAGTAAAAAGATTTTTTTTAAAAAAAGCACTTGACAGAGTTAACGTTGTCTATTTATTTTAGTTCTGTACATGTCATGCGGTGGTCAGTCCACCAGGTGTCACTGTCTCACTCCAAGACACCAGTAAACTTGTTAAACATCACAGAAGCAGTGTCAGATTTTATGTTTCAGTGATACAGTAGATAATGTGTGCACAGGCATTATAGAGGTACTGGAGGTGTGGTGGGCTGAATGCAATGAAACCACCAGCCATACCTCCCTCTGGGGATTAAGACCTCCATCTTTTAACCCATATCTATCCTATCAAATCCTACCGAAGTGAATCTAGCAACGTTTCTACAGTCCATCTCATTAAAGAACAGAGAAAGGGTAGTGTATGACACATTTCCCTTCAAAACCTCCCTCTCTAGGGATTAAGACGTTCATCTTTTAACCCATATCTATCCTATCCGGTCAAATCCTACCAAAGTGACCCTAGCAACCTTACTACAGTCCATCTCATTAAAGAACAGACAAAGGATAATGTATGGCACATTTCCCTTCAAAACTGAGCTCCCATATCTACATGCATGCTTAACTAGCTGGTTTTCTTTTGCACGTCTACCTTTTTCGGTGGAAAATCTGAAAAGAAGGCAGATGCACACCTCAAAGGTTCTGTGGAAAATCTGGAAATGAGCTTTGCCTGTCTGAAAGACTAGCATGAGTTATATAGCACTGTGTTCTTATACCCCGTCAAACAAGCCCACATCTCCACTTACTTCCTGTGTCCACGTACGTATGACATGAAAGAGAAAGTCTACACTTACATGTCGTGCTTGTTCGTTGCTTGTGGATGAGATGCTGGACTCTGCCTCTTCCGTCCTCTCCGGCCGCTCCACCACCTTCCTGCTACTAGTACTACCACCACCACCACCACCACCACCACCTCCTCCTCCTCCACCTCCCACCCTGCTCCTCTCCTGCTCCTCTTCTTCCACTACGTCCTCCTCCTCCTCTTCCTCGGCATCCTCCTCCTCTTCCTCTCCCAGCTCCCCTTCGTCGTCTACCTTGGAGATAAAGCGACGTCCGTCCCGGTAGAAGCGCTGGTACATCTCTAGCTCATCACAGGCCTTCTTCCAGCCGGCGCTGCGCTTCACCTGCAGCTGCTGAATGCTCATCTTGATGTCCTGAATGTTGTCGGCGGGAATCCACGCTCTGAAAGAGAGAAACAGGAGAGAGGGATAAAGACGGATGGGATAGAGAGAGCAAGGAAGGAAGATTAGAGATGGTCTTTCCTGAAAACGTCCTCCCGGTATTACGTGGTCCAGTATCACCTCCCTCCCTGTATAATGCGGTCCCTTACCAGTACCAGTTCTCACCTCTGGTGTTGGTGTCCAAAGAACCGTACATCCACCTGGTTGTCTTCTCTCTGGAGGACCTTAGCCGGCCAGTAGCCGAAACCCTTCATCTTAGCCCATACGATCTCATGATTCGGAGTCTGTACACACCAGGGATGCAAACACAAAAAGAAAAAAGATAAATGAAGGTAAAGGTATAGGTAGCCTAATGTTGTAAAGATGTGACAAACAACTGCTGTCATATGTATACCATTTGTATTCAGATCAATAAGAGACAGGTGGTATGTTTTTCATTTACAGAATTATGACAGGCATGAATACGTTGAAGCCCATGGCACAGTGGTGTGGCCACTCGGCTTTATGTTAAGCAATGTTTTGGGGTATGAATGTCATGCGAAGGAATGATGGCAGCTGATCTGAGGTACACAAAGCAGGTTCTGGTTACTCACACATGGGTAGCAGAACCAGTTTTCAGGCCTAGCGTTGGACAGGTAGAAACAGTTCTTACACAACATCAACTCGTTTAACTGCAGGAGAAAAAAGGAGACATAAAGAGAGAATGAAGGAGATGAGATGTTCTTGTACATGTATTTAAATGGAAATACATTTCATTTTATTGATAACACATTCAAGTGAAAGGTGAGACTGCAAAACAAATTGTTATTTTCTACAGTATATAATACACACACACACACACACACACACACACACACACACACACACACACACACACACACACACACACACACACACACACACACACACACACACACACACACACACACACACACACACACACACACACACACACACCTATATATAATTCTGAAACTTTCTCTCTCTGAACTCTTAATACATGATGAATGAAAATGAACAATTTATCCTTCCTTTCTGTATATGAATCCATAACTTACTCACTCCAATCCATCCATTAATCTTTCCTTCTGTCCTTCATCCCTCCCTCATTCTTTCTATCATCCCTGTCTTCCTTCCATCCCTCCCTCCTTCCGTCCATCATCACCGTCTTCCCTGTCTCTTTCCATTCATCAGTCTTTCAAAAGCATCCTTTGTTTCTTCTTCCCTTCCATCCTTCCTTCCACTATTTCACCCTTTATCCTGTCTTCTTCTCCCACCATCCTCCCTCCCATCTAATCTATCCTTCATTTCTCTCTCCCTGCTTTCCTCGCTTCCATCATGCAACCTTCCATCTTGTCATGTAACAAGTCTTATCCTCCTCACTCATTGGTCACTACAGAGAATATAGATGTTTTACCTCATGACACATGTCGCTGTACAGGATCCGTGCAAACTCTGCTTGGTCGCTGTGCACTGCAAGAAACAACCATCAATATAACACTCAGAAATCAAGCACACTGATCTCCAATTGCAAATAAATAGTAGGTAAAACCACAATCATTTTCACAGACTTTGTCACCACGACATTACAGTAATTAATTGCTAAAATTGCCAATCAACTTTTATCTGTTGCTTCTGTGCTCTGTGACCAAATACTTACAAATGACTTATGGACAGGTAGCTATAAATCCCTAAAGCAAAAAAAAAAAGGTTCAACATCACTTTAACTACCCCACCCCCCCAGCATCCATATTCTGGGGGGAACATTAGCCAAATATAGTAGATCTACAAGCTCACAACGTGTCGCGGCACGTTGTGAGCTTATGGATCGCCAAAGAGATTTGGTGTAGATAGAAGTAAGTGGTCCAAGTACAGAGCCAACTCAGTTTAATAAGTCTAGAGGGTTTAACACATTGGGTGCCAAAACCGTATATATACTTCTTTTCAATTACAACCATGGAGTGCCAAAACCGTATATATACTGTTTTTGAAAAAAAAAAAAATGAAAAAAAAAAATGTTTCAATTTTTTTTTCTTTTTTCCTCCATAGCAACAGGAGATATCATTTTTCGAAGATTTAGACTCCCATCCACTTCCTGGTTAACTTATGACTTCAAAAGCTTGCATCTCGGCTCCTGTGTACTTTTTTTTTTACAATGTATTTTTGACTATTTTTGACTATTTTCAACTGGCTGCAACTATGGAACGGATTTCCGAATGTTTTTAATTTTCCCCGATTGTACGAGACCTCTATATAATGAATGGATGCTTTTTTTTTTACATGGATTTGCTCGTCGTGGATTCTAGAGCTTTAAACATTAAAGCGCAGTCAATGGGGAGAATGCTGGCACCCAAGGTAAGTTGTTATGAGAAAATGCTGGCACCCCATGTGTTAAGTGGTTATGGACTAAATGTGTTTGTTAAAATGATGTACTTTCACAAAAGCACGACTGTCACAGTGTCTAGAATTAGAACAAATAATAATCACTTTTCTATTCTAATCTGCCATCTGTTACCAGTACAGCTGGAGTACTGGTTCGGACATAAGGTTTGAGTTTAAAAGTCAAGATAGAACTGGAATTAAAAGAGAAAATATTTTCATGTGCACTATTTCCCTCTCAATCACCTCCAAACAAGATGGCCGTATTGTGAACAATCAGCTGGGCATCTGCTTTAAACTCATCAGAACTCCTATACTTCCCCTCTAACAGGTTCTGAGAGGGAGAGAGAGAGAGAGAGAGAGAGAGAGAGAGAGAGAGAGAGAGAGAGAGAGAGAGGTGGACAGAGAAAGAGAGGGCAGATGAGAGGCGGAGAGACAGAGAGAGGGACAGAGAGATGATTGGAGAGAAGCAAAAATAAGCACAAAGAGCTCTATTCATATGGAAGGCAGAAGTGTGTGTGTGTGTGTGTGTGTGTGTGTGTGTGTGTGTGTGTGTGTGTGTGTGTGTGTGTGTGTGTGTGTGTGTGTGTGTGTGTGTGTGTGTGTGTGGTCATAACATGCGAGGGGTCCAGGAGAGGGCAATGTGGCACACACAAAGACATACAGTCCAGGAGCTGAGAAGTTATCTAGGCAGTTTTGCAGAGTAGAGTGGAACGGTCCAGTAATTACTACCATACGGCACACACTTGGAGACCAACACATACATACATACAGTACATACGTACACACACAGACAGACACACACACAGGGCCATAGAGGTTTACCTCTTGGATGATGTTGACATCTGCTGCCGTGTGAACCAGACGTCTGTACATGGGATGTTTGGTGTCTTTACCTTTCTTATTCAGATCCACCGCCTGGAGAGATGGAAAAAGAGAGGGGGTGATGATAAACAATAAAGTTTTAACATAATGACTTGAGGCATATTGTACTAAGTCTTGTGTAGTAAGACGATCTGAAATCTCTGCCTACTAGTGATGTGCGGGTCGGGTTTTTTTATGACCCGCCCCGCCCCGCCACAGAACCCAACCCGCCTCAACCCGCCCCGCGAACCCATATATAAATCTATGGCTCAACCCGCCCCGCGACCCGCGGTGGCGCTCTTTTAAGTACCCAATATAGCGCTCTTTTAAGTACCCAAGGTCGCTTTAAATGTCTACAGTAGCACAACATTGTGTTTTGTGGGCAAAATAAACAAGCATGTTGTTCAAAATATTTTTTTATTTTTTTTGTGTGAGAGTGGCTGACCCACTCACCCGCAGCCCGTATAATTCTATGAAATCCTGACTCGACCACCCGCGCCGCGGGTTGACCCGCGGGTTACGGGTCGGCCCGCTCATCACTACTGCCTACCAATATGTCTGGTGACACCTAACTTCAAGGTAGAAGCTAAAACTGTGTGGAAACAACTCAGAGATTTAAAAAATAAGAGAAGCTGCATTGCAGCACCAATGCAAAGACTTTAGGGCGGTCCCCTAAATTTAGATGACACCAGGGGCGGTCTCCTGAATTTAGATGACACCGGGGGCAGTCCCCTAAATTTAGATGTCATCAGATGTATTGGTAGTTGGAGATCTCCAATCGTCTGGATACGCAAAACAAATATTGACATGGAAGAGGTAAAAGAGAAGGATAGATTGAAGACGAAGGGAGAGATGGTTCTGGAGCAGGAAGGGCGGTAAAAGAGGGATGGAGACAGAAGGGAGAGAGAAACGAGAGTAGGCACCAGAGGAGGAATAATGAGATTTAATAAAATCCGTATTGTGTACGAGGAGCTGACATAGATATTAGAGAGAGGGGGAGATGGGAAGAGATAAATGACAGAGAGGGGAGGAGAGATAAAGAGATGAAAAACTTGCAGAGTAAAGCCTAATTTATTATTTGTTGCACAACGGTGTCACAATGCATTGTGTTTGTACATCAGTTATTTTTGGTACTGCGCCACATTTTTCACTGCTAAATCTGTTATTTTCTGTTACATTTTCCACTTGTAAAGTAATTATTCTCAGCGATGAATCACCTTTTCTACTTGTAATTGAATTATTTTTCATGTTCTTCATTCATAAATAGATCATTTTGGGCGATTTATTGTGCTTTCCGCTTATGAATCTTTTTTTCTTCTTCTGTAATACATTTTGTTATTTTTGGCTCCTGCTTGTAAAACTTCAGATGAAGCTGTGCAACGAAGCATAAATTAGGGCTTTAAGAGAGGAAAGGAGGAGTAGAAGATGAGAAGGGGTTGATTAGTTGTATTAACTCACTGAGTGCCATTAACGTGTTTCACGCGTTATTACCGCTATGGCGCTGGGTGCCATTAACGTGTTTCACATGTTTTTGAAAAAATAGTCAATTTTTTTTTTTTTTTTTTTTTTTTTGAAAAACATGTTCAGAACCCAAGATATTATCATCTGAAGATTAGCAGCTCCATCCACTCCTTGTTTAACTTAGAACTGAAAAAGGCTGTATCTCGCTTCCTAAGCACTTTTTGTTTTCTGTGAAAAAAACTCTGGCACTTTTCAGAATCAATTCTGAAATAATTCTGGCAATCCTGGCACTCAATGAGTTAACAGCATTCATGTACAGCAGTAGGAGGGATAGAGGGATGCATGGAAGGGTAAATAGATGAAGACAGGATAGAGATTTAACATTTTATGGCATAGAAGAGCAGTGGGACGGACGGAGAGAAAGAACGAAAGAAGCTAGAGAGGAGGGATGGATGGAAGAGATGGGATATGAGAGATAAGGGATACATAAGGAGAGAGGGGGGTTAAGGGGGGAGGGGAAAGGGGTGGATGAATGGAGTGATGAGAGGAGGTATAAAAAGATTTAGTAGCACTTTTATAGAGTACAAGGGGATTATGGGTAAAAGGAGAGAGAGAGATGGAGGGAGGGTTGGAATGAAGAGGGGATGATGGGGGAAAAGAAGGAGGGAGAAGATTTAAAGCCACTTTTATAGAGTGGAGAGAACGAGCGAAGGACAGAGGGAGGATAGAGGCAGAGAGAGATGGCAGAAAAATTAAAGGCAAAAGATGGGATGAAGGAAAAGAGGAACAGGGAAATGAGAGGGAGGAGAAGTGAGGAGAGGGAAAGGGGGGTGAGGAGGAGAGAGAGAACAGGAGAAAGAAAGAGAAGGTTAAGAAGGGATGACAGGAGACAACAGGAGACAGGAGGGTAGAAGGGAGGGACGTAAAGAGAAAAATGAAGAGATATTAATATTGCTATAGAGGAGGAGGTGGTCAGGAAGGAGAGAAAGAGAGAGGGGGGTCCATGGAGAGATGATGGTAGGAGAAAGGGTAAAAGAGAGGAAGTATGGTGGAGGAGAGGAGGGAACAGAATGAAAGGGTGATGAAAGACACGAAGGGAGTGTGAGAAAAGGTAACTAAGGAGAAGAACAGATGGAGAGACCGAGGGAGTGAAAGTGGGATGACAAGAGGGACGAAGAGAGGGAACGAGGGGGTGTTGAAATGAAAGAGGGATGAAACGGGGGAGAAAGGGGAGAATGACAATATATACTGCAGAGATGAAGATTTACTGAATCCATAAACAGCAGAAAGAAGGGAGATGAATAGAGGGGGGGATGGGGGTGGATGGATGGAGGAACACAGGAAGGTGGACGGTAAAGGAGAAAAAAACAAATTAAATAAATGGCTGCTGTGGGCCGTTACTGGACCTTTGATTTAAACCAGTATAAAAAACACGGATGCCAGCCTCAACACACACACAGTATGGATGTTTTTCCAGCCGCAGAGACCCCAGGATCTGGTACATTTCAATATTCACCCCTGTCATGCTGGTTTATGACTTCTAGAACATACTGGTTTGCCTTGCCTACCAGATATGAACGACCTTGGCACACTCAACCAAGACAGCAATTGACCGAGTGACTCAATATCAATAATTTGACAATAATTTCTTCTCCTTTCGTACTGTATTTGTGCCTCTTGTAATGTTGCTTGTTTTATGTATGGGGACTACAGATGGAAGTTAGCATTCTTGCTTAATACGGTGTATTTACACAATATGTATGTATTGTTCATTAATATGCGCTGTCACGTCCAAATAAAAAGGAAAAAGATTGGGTATAGGTGCTTTCAGAAGATAATTATACCCAAGAACATTTTGAGAAATTAATACTACTAGATCAATTGCTCCAGCCACTGAGGAGAACCGGGCAGAACAATTTTGGCTCACCACCACAACACCATGCACCACAGAGGTTTGTCAAATTATAGGAGGATTAAAGAGGATATGATGACTAGACAGGTAGAGGCATTATATGTTCATTTCACTTTGTAAGAATATCAAAGCAAACCTTCCATCTTACTGTACCAACCACACAAATGGAGACTCTGACTCTGTCAGCATATTGTCACTGTCGGGTGGAAACCAGGTATCTCCACATTATTATAATTTTATAGATCGATGCTATTGGTCAAATTGTTGGTTTTACAAATATTTTACCACTTATGCCTTATTATATACTTCCAATTTTATCTTTTTATATATAGAAAATAGCCGTCACGATTTGACATGATCTGCCATTTTCACTTTTTATTATTTATTATGCCTATGCTGACATGCCAAAAATAGTGATGTTAGATTGAAAGTGGTTAACCAATTAAATGTATTAGAGCTTGTAACTAGAATCTAATAACTCCAATAGGTTTTATTTTTCCCCTACGGTTTTGGACATTTTCTACCCGACAGCAACGATATGCAGTACGTTAGGTCTGCAAGTCTGGACTGATGGCGCATTATGCAGTAGGTTAGGTCTGCAAAGGTCAATTTATGCTTCGAGTCAGTGACAAGTGTTGACTAACGTGTCGCACGTCATATCATGACGTTCGGAGCTTTGAGTATTCATACTGAGAAAGTCCTCTGCTGTTTTGACGTAATCTTTGTTGTCATTTGACAATTTTTGTCCAAAGTATAAATTGCCCTTAACACATTGGGTGCCAAAACCGTATATATACGGTTTTTGCAATACTTACACGGAGTGCCAAAACCGTATATATACGGTTTAAAAAAAAAAAAAAAATTGAAAAAAAAAAAAAAAAAATCAAAAAATGTATTTTTCTTTTTTTTTTTTTTTTTTTTACCTTCTAAGCACCAGGAGATATCATTTTCCGAAGATTTTGACTCCAATCCACTTTCTGGTTAACTTATGACTTCAAAAGCCTGTATCTCGGCTCCTAAAAAATGGTTAAAAATCCTGGCACTCAGTGTACTCTGTTTTTAAAAAAACCTGGCACCCAATGTGTTAAGTCTGTATGACTGATGAGAGCTGGCTGTGATCATTACACCTTCACTCTGTTTCCCGCTCTTTTCTGAAAAACACTGCACTCAAAGAGGACAATAAGGTCACCATGAAAGTCTGTGTACATAGAACACCATGACAGAATTGTGCATCTGACCAAGGAGGACTTATCCCACAATCTGTGAAAATCTACACATCTTCTTCACATCTTTGGTCAAGACTAATATGTATGAACAGCAATAACCCTGCAAAATGCACATACCTTGCTGTGAACGACTTAACCACAACAATTCTTAATTATTTCAAAAATAATTATAAGCTCAAGACATGTCACATCGCAACATGTTGTGAGCTTGCATATAGACTTTTTGTGAATGCAATCTCTCAGCTTAACAACGTAGGCTACTAGTCTTTGATAGTCTAGGACAGTGATTCTAACATTTAATGTCGAGGACCCCAGTTTCATATGCCATTGTGTTGTGACAACAAATGTGTGTGTGCATACGTGTTTTCTCACCCTCTCTTTCATCCGCTCAACAATAAAACGCAGGTATTTACGCATGTCCTGTCTGTTCAGGTTTTTCTTTTTACTTCCCTGCAGATGGAGAGAGAGAGAGAGAGAGATGGGAGGGACAGAGATGGCGAAGAGTAGTCAAGAGGGGTGAAAGAGAGAGGGCAGGAGGGGAAAAGAGAAATGTTAACAGTTAAAGAAAAATAAACATTTGAAATGGACATAATCTTTTCAAACACTCCAGTCACATTGAAACCATAACACACACACTCCTGTGAGGTCAGCGGGCTTTTAGCTGAATGCAGTGAACTGTAGAGGAACTGACCTCTCCCTGTGGAAGGGTCTCACTGCCTGGCTGTCTCTCTCTCTCTGTTTTCAGCTGCTGTTTACATCCAATTCACAAGAAAACAAAACGTTTTAATCACACTTTTGAAGCATTCTAAGAGAAAGTCATAAAAAAAAGAAGTGTGAATTAAGCGCATTTTGATAATCGCTTGGCTGGTCTGGAGATAACGAATAAGCCACCTGAACACAGAATGCAACTTTTATGTCAGAAAACACATCGGTTGGGTGTTCCTGCCCACCACCATGGAGACTAGGGTTGGATTCCACCACGGTGCCGCCGGCTTTGCCGGGCGCTCCGACGAACACAACTGGCCGTGTTCATGGGTGGGAAGCCAGCAGAAGAGGGTATTCTCTATAGCATGTTCCTCTGTGAGCATAACACCCTCCACTGACAGGTGATACGAAGCAGCTGGTAAATCCATGTGTATTGTAGAAGATATTATTGTCTACACCCTTCGCAGACCAAATAGCCAATTTGGGGATTATATTAGGAAAATAAAATAAAAATATTTTTTCAAAAACATAAAGAAAACACATCAATGACAGGAACGGAGGGATAACTGAGGATTATCAGGTCAAATGACAGTGGAATTATGTTATTTGGAATATTTATTTATTGATGCAACACAAAGATAAAAGCCTTTTTCTTTCCACTACTAAGTAAGTTTTATCAAATGTATACTTATTTATTCTCTCCAAACATACTAGACTCTGAACACCCAGAGGTTGGTTTAAACCGTCCGAATTTCAGATGTCATTTTCTGGCATCTCACTTGGGTCTGTTGGATTTGCTTACATTCTGAATATATACTGAGGACAGATGGGGTTTGACTGAATAACATGAAATGAATATAACCCTCTGGAAAATGATTCCTCTTTTGTCTTCAAAGAAATATTCTCTTGAATTAATTGAATTATCTATTCAATTAAGAAACTATCATTTTTAACAACTTGAATGACAGGAATTCCACACAGTATGATGCATAAATTAAATTGTTTAGGAACACTCCTCTATAGGGTCAAGTGTCGGTCAACCTAACATTCCGTATCCATGGCATAGGTGACAGAGCTCTAAATAAAGGGATCAAGAATTATATGTAAACTGCTGGAGATCTACAGTATATAGCAAAAAAACTGTTTTTCCAATTGTCAACAAATACCTGTAAAATGTATTTTACCAAGGCTGTCTATTAAGCATAAACAAGAGACAGATCTAGAATTCATTTATGATTATGTTGATGGTATTAGTTTGTGTGTGGGGGGGGGAGACACAAAATTGATTTGAAATCCTCTACATCACTTTACATCTTTTGCACATAGTAATATATCCTTGTTTGCATAATTCAATCGCTCTCTCTCACACACACACACACACACTAAAGACAAGCTTCGACGGACTGTAAAAGGTTGTCTGTAAAAGCTTTGGGAGACAGACAGACACATTGCACGTGGAACAAGCTGCTGATCCAGGGCCAGTAACACAAACTGAGGAGAGCCATACTGGTAGATAGGTTTGGCTGATACAGTATATCGTATTATTTGACTTTTTTAATTAATCAGTATCAGCACCATTGTCTGCCCCTGACAGTCGTGCCAAAACGACTTCAGCATCGAAAATGGACCAGAAATGTATTTATGTATTTTAATTTTAATAGTGGCCAGTAGACCAGTGGTTATGGTAAAGCCAGTGATCATGAAATTTTACTCTAAGGCAACCCCTGCCAAGTTGTATATTTCACCAACTTTATTTGGGAACATAGGTCAACACAAAACACTCTGAAAAGCACTTTTATAGTGATGAAACTGTACAGTGGCACGGGGGGGGGGGGGGTTTTGTAGTCAAACCTTACTTTTGATACCTGGCAGGGAACAGACAAAAAACAAAAAAAATCTAGTTATCCTTTCAAGTACCTTTGGGTGTCCGCAGTCCGCACACCCATATACGGTACACCCATTCACACGCACACAGACACACACACACCACCTACCCTGCAGACCGCACAGTGCCAGTGGAAGCCCCCGTCTCGTGGTTTGTACTCCTCTGAAAGACACTTGAGGTGATAGACGCGGAAGCAGTTTTCACACGACAGCACATCGCCCGGCAGGTGGCACTCGAAACAGTACCAGTCGTGACTCTCTGTCTCCCATTCCTGCACAAAACACACACATGGAACACCGGTTTGGATCACCCCCTCCCCCACCAACCATACCACCCCAAGCACACCCGCCCTTAGGTCCACCACCACCACAAACCTTTTGAGACCAGCCAAGGAGGGAAGTTAATCTGTTCAGCCATCAAAACAACATTTTGGACACCGGCAACATTTTGCAAGGTGATTGCAAAATGTTGGTGTGAGAAATGTTAATATTTGAGAGATTAAAGGGAGCTCTCCAAACCTCAGTTTGATTTATCGCGCTGGCGATGCTGCCCAGTAGCAATATAATATAGCGTCACTGAACACTAACAGTTGTGGAAAGCTATGTGCCAATGCCAAATTGGCCGATTTGAAACTTTAGTGTTCCACAAGGGCAAATTTGTTTTGCAAACAGACCAATGCAAACATTGCATGCACTTATCAGCCTTTTCTTGGCTGATGTTATCTTCCCACCTTGAAGCTAGGTCTCTGCTATCTCACTGTACCCCAGTACATAACTAACTAAACTAAAAAAAACATTACAGATGAAGAGGTTCATTCCAAATTAAGCATTATCCATCAGCTTTTTAAAAATAGACCGCTTCTCTTGGCATCCAAGTAAAGCAAGCCGTTCTGCCAACTGTAACTGTTAAATGGTACAATCTAGATTAAGACCTTCAGACACAGGAATGTTTTGTGAGGTTTCAAAAATATATATAAATATTAACAAAATATATATCAGGAGTTTCCGCCCCAAAAGTGATGTATAAGGTTTTGGAATGAACCTCTTTCATATCAGTTTCTATTAGGAATAAAATGACTATAAAATATCAGGTTGAATGTACATACTTCTCCCCAGCATACAGAACTCTTACTTACTTGCCCAACCTGTTACTACCATAAACAACCTGACACCCTAACACTGTAGATGGTAAATGCAATGGGCATCAGAGTGGTCCAACTGTTATCACGGTTGTACCACAACCAGAATCAATGTCATGGGTTTGATCACCACAACAGCCATTGGTCCATCCTGTCAATATGTCCATGAGTAGAACTCTGAACTAGCCTGATTATCAGACTGAAGCTGCGTGGAGCTTCTGTCTGACATTGGCTCCAGTGTAGGCGATTACAAGGGGGAGGGGATTAGAATTTCCCTAAACCAATCACAAGGGATCCCCACCCCCGACTCTGACTCTCATTGGACGGTACTTTTTGTACCGGATAAATCCTAGGTTCATTACAACACCAGACCAAGAGGGGCAGTCCACTCAGAGAGTGGGCGGGGTCTATGGTCTGGAACCAGGCTAACTCTGAACACCTCCTGCTTGCTCAATGTAGATCAGTCAATTATAACGTATTGCAAGGAAGGGATGCCAACATTCTTGAGACAAATTAAGACACCTACGCTCCATAAAAGTGCAACACAATACCATCTATTAAACCAATACACAATGATCTGGAATGTTTTCTCAAGCCTACAAGGACTTTTACTTCCTGGAAATTGATTATGTCAATAACCATACCAACTCCGGCCACTAAACATAGCTCAGGTCAGCACTGCTTAGCAACAATCTTATCACCAGTAACTACTTACTTATTTGCCTAACGCCAGTTCCTCCATAAAACGACTGAGCAAGCCTTGAGGTGTCTAGGGACACTGCCCTCCCCCTGTAGTTACAACCTGCATCTTAAAAATACCATATTAATTGAAAATCCACCCCAGGCAGAGATGCTCGTAGGCCTGCGTCCTGCGTCGCTGACGCACCATATTGCGAAAGGACGCATTCATGACAACTCTAGTGCGTCCATGGGACGCAGCTCCGATTAGCTCCGATAATATATAATATTTGTCAGCTGTGATCTACATGGACTCTCTCGGTTAGGCACTTTTGGTGGAGAAGTATAACTCTCCGGTTAGACACCGTTGTACTGGAGAAGTATAACTCGGTTAAACGGCGTTGTGTGGCAGAAGCAGCAGCACAGCCCCTCGCTGTTAGTCTACGCTACACACACAGAGAGAGAGAGAGAGACGGCATGAGGACCTGCTCTTAAACGTGTTAAAACGTCTTGGATAGACCACTGTCTGGAATAATAACTGATCATCATACATACAGGTCTACTACTAATCTTTGTTGCTGTTGTCATCTTAAATTGACCAGCCAAAGTAAAATCCCCGATTTTAGAGTGTTCTCCCACTTGCTTGGAGATCAGAGTGAGTGGTGGATTAACGCATGTTGCCAATCAGCTGTGTAACATTAGCAGGTTAACGATGGCTCGTTGATCCTATGCATTTGACCCTAATTTGACCACAAAGGCAAACAAAAGCACTAATTAATGGCAGCTGTAAGTAACCGGTTGTCTATCGTCTGTGTCTTGTGTATGTTTAATAGGCAACTGGATGTTTTCTGTAGCTTAGAGATATCATAACAATTAATTCCCTGAAGAGGGTAGACCCTCTCCCTCTTGCTAAACTTAAAGTGACTTATAAGGTTCCACTTCTCCTCAAAAAGACAACTTTATTTTCCTTTCTCAATGACAAGCCTAATAGTATTATTGCATGTTGACTATGTGCAATAACTGCAAGCCAATGTTCATAGGCATTGTCAGTATTTGTCTTCATTATTTCTTGAATTCCTATTTCTTTATTTGCCAATACTTCCACTGTAAGCCAGTGTTTTCAGTCTACACAATAAATAGTAAAAATAAATTCTACATTCATAAATAATACAAAATAAAATAATAATAATGATTAAAAGGTTCTATGATTAAATGTATTCTATTGGTCAAAGGTATGTTAAATCCACCTGTTGCCCACTACTAGTATTTCTTACCATAAGGTGTGCTAATACTACAGAATCATATACATTTGAAAAAATATATTTATGATTTTTTAATATATGTATATATATCGGTATCGGTCTTGAAAAGCAGGAACGGGTCGCACTGATCTAGATCTGCTATTTTCACAATATGTATCTGTGGAACTGAATCAAACTAAATTAAGTGCCTCAACTCCTAATTCCTCAGGGTGGGGGGTCCCCAGTTAAAATATGATTATTTTGGGGGGTCGCTGCCTGAAAAGGTTGAGATCCACTGCATCAGGATATAATGTACACAGTCACACACGCATAGAAGATATGGAGATTGGAGATCAAAGAAAACGATAGGGGGGGGGGACGTGTAATTGGGGACCCATAAAATGTCCCTGGGACCCATCTAAAAGACCACCCTTGCATCCCAGGACCCATTACATTGAAAACCTAGCAACATCACTGCCCAGGTACTCAAAATGCTAATGATATAGTCATGTTGAACTGCAATAAAAAGTATGTATATTATACAGGCCTCAACAATAAACAGACAATATCTTTAAGTATGTTATGTAAGTCCACAGTCATGTTACATGGGAGAACATAAACAACAATACATTAGGGAAAGCAAATACAGGCTGACCCACTTCCTGCTCCCACCCCGACTAATTAACCTCATAGTATCCACTATGTACATACATTTTTAAAGGGGAGAGAAGTCCACTCCCCTTGCATTTTTCTTTATTTAGACTTCAGAGTAAGCTGAGATGGTGAAGTTGAGGCATAAAGCAAAAGCACTGGTCAGATTTGATCTTAGCTCAGCCAATGGTACAAATGGGTCCAGAGATGGAAGTCTGAACCACTTAAGCATCAATTAGCATTCGACTACATAATTAAAACAGACATAAAGATGATGTACAGACGTATACTTGTAGCAACATTTCCTAGAATATGGTCCCCTTCTAAAAAATCTAGCATGGAACAGCACTCGTTGTGGTTCTTGATGAAAGGTGAGCAATTAGGAGGATGCTTCATTGCATTGCTTAACATCAACCTAAGTACCAGTTCTCTGTAAGTGTGCTAAAGTGACACTAAATCTTTACAATGGTTTAAAGGCATTCTGGCAGCTCTGCTGGTTAGCATGGAAACCAGAAAGTCACAGGGCACAAAGAGTAGAAAAGTGACCCTTATTTTTAAGAAAACTTCTTGTATGCAATCAATGGAAGCGTCTCATGATTTTGACTCGTTTGCTGGAGTTCCAGTAGGAACGAACCACTAGAGATCATCATCCAACTACGGTAATCTGCAAAGTGTCAAGAGTCCAACTTCACCCCTCACAGTCTGCTGGAGTGGCTCAGACCGACTGTCACAGCCACAAAAAACAGCCTAAAAGACTGATGCTTTACTATCCATTTCTGGAAATCTTTATATTTCTATGGTTTTGTTGTTTCAATTTGGCACATTGGTGCATAAATGATACGTATATAAATCGACAAGAGCAGCACATATCACTTTCTTAATCTCTTTCTATGTTTGTCTTTATTGTCCGAGTCTCTAGATCAAATCATCAAATTCGGATTCAACAAGTCAACACACTCCTTCCACAATCACGATCCTGAAATCTTGACTCAACATATCCAGCTTATTATTAGCTGGCACATTTCAGATCAAACAACACCATCAAGGCCAAAAGTAGTTTCTTAGAAAATCTGTCTTCATGTGGTAAGGCCCGAAAATACTGTGTATGTGTTCAATTATTTATCTAATCAGAACTTAAGCTCATGATAATATAACGTACAGTGCATCACCTCAAAACCTCTGTAAATCTCATATTTAGTCATCACATGTTAACAGTGCTTTATCAAACATTCAATCAATTGATTTGATCACGCAGCAACCCTCTTCACTCTAGTACTGTAAATCACTAGTTTTCGTTTTTGTCAAGTTATTTATAAACTTAATCTGTAACTGAATATTTTTTTCTTTCTTGAGTTTTTATTAAACAATACTTTTCAATCCCTTGCACCTGACTAATTTGTTTATTTGGTGCAGGATTGAAAAGGGCCGAAAGTATTAAACTAAAACGAATAAAAACTAACTAGAACTATTGGCATTATCCAAAATAAAAATAAAAACTAGCAAATCCGCTCTAGAAGCTTATTAAAACTGAATTAGAAGAAAAATCTCAAAACGAACTAAAACTAAACTAAAATGAAAAATCCAAAACTATAAGTATTATAACCTTGATTATGTAAACAAAACCTTAAACATAAGTAACATTAAGGCAGATGGGGGTACAATTCAAATACGCAGTCTTTAGAAAACTGTGCACCTAGTCATGTCAGATCCTGCCTCTTCCTGTCTACAGACCCATGAACTTGAACTAGAAGGAGCAGCACTAGTGTCTTCAGTCGGTCATAGTGGGGCTAAGAAGTAGACAAGCCCAAACAGCACCATAAATAGTCATGAGGACAAAAGCAGCAAAGACAGCTCCATGATAGATCTCCGCACCACCAAGGGCCCTGATGTGAAGCCAAGCCTGACAGAAACACTGGAATACAGTGTCTACATACACACACAAACACAGACACACACCGATACGGAGGACATACACACATCAATATTGTACACACATTCACAAAACACAGAGACACACACACACACGTATAGACACACTTGACAACCCACAGGTGCCATATGGGTTCTGTCAGGTAATAAGAGGCATCTTCGCTGCTGCTGGAACGGTTTGATGAACAGAAAGTGTCAGAGTTTTTTTGGGAGATCGGAGCCTGGGAGAGTCTAAAGATGTGTTCACACAAGACATGCAATGTTTTTGAGCGAAGCAATTCAATATTAAGTCAATGTAAAGACACATCATGGAGCAATATTTCCTTCTACACCAAAACTAAACAAATCATGCAAGTTGAAAAATGTCCAACTCTGGGAAGCGAACAGAGCAACATCCGATGTAGGATACAGTTGGAGAAGTAGTTTGTTGTTGCTACAGTGTGTGTGGATTTCTTGAGATAATGTATATGATGCAACACTTGTGAATGGACTAGTGAGAGAGAATTGTATGTCTCAGGTATAAGTACATGTTGTGCTCCCTTGCTTTCCAAGCTTATAAAAACACACTGGTGACATAAACATTGCCAATGCTGCCACCACCAAAGTCACAACATGTCAGCTGAACTGAGCGACATAGCTCCCGCGATTCAAATGATGCGGGAGGGTTTTGGTTTTAACATGAGCCACAGAACCAGGATGCCTGAAGTGGGCCAAAGACAGAGTGTATAAGATGGCAATTATTACTTATTTTTGGTTTGGTTTATGTCACTGAGGCTTAAATAACTGAAAGTCAATGAACACAAGAGGGGACAAGGTGCATCAGTCCAATGACAAAGATGATTATCATTATAATAGCACGTTTAGTCCTGCTAGCAGCGTGGCTCTGCTGATGTTGGTTAGTCAGTTGGTCCATCTTTCCAACACTTGTCACAAACAAGATATCTTGGAAAAACACAGGCTTTCAGCACTAATGCAGGAAACCAGGTTCAAATCCAGGGTAGAAGAGGAAAGTTACATAGTGCTGCTTTAAGTACCACAACTATAAGCCATAATTTGGTAACATGAGTCAGAACTTCACACAATTTGGTACACATCATCTTTGGAGTCATGTGATGAAAACATATCAAACTTTTTTTTTTAAAGAATATAGGCCTATATTCAATATTGTTTTGATATATTCATTATTTGATGGACTGTACAACTTTAATTGTGTACTGATGGGCCTCAATAGAGCGGACCACCAGAAGCACCTTCACTTCTACCCAGGGGCACCACAAATGCAAAAAGTTGAACCCTATGTCGTAGAAACACAATTTTCCCCCAGTGGATTCCTTAGGCCATGGTAGCTGCAATCACAATGTATAATTTCTCGAAATTGTCAAGTTTAGGTTTTCAACAGATTTGAGATCATCCTGACATTCTTCAGCATGCCATGGAGTGCTGGCTGACAAAAAAGAAGGGATCCGCTGCAATGCAAGTAACAGGCGTGGACATGGCAAGAGAGTACAATCACATAATATCACCCAACCCCCCCAACATTCTCCCTCCTCTCTCCCCTCCAGCACCTACAGACACATCATTTTCACTTTGTCAAATAATAATAACTACAAAGCATGCTGGACAGAAGAAACACACAGCAGTACATCCCCTACCCGACCCACTATGGAGGAGAAAACTACAACTACCATAAGCAAAAAGACTACAGGAAATACACACTCATCGATGTGATGCTTGCTACCAACCTGCAGCTATGCTAGCATTGCTTGTCGTCTTGCATGAGGACGCGAGTCAAATAAAGGACACTGACATGGTTCACTCTGAACCCTCTGGTTTTGATTGCGATACAATCACACCGTATGCATAAAGCCACGGTACTGAAGAGAGCTTTCGACCATGTCACTTCATCGCTGAATCTGTTTCAATTTGCCACGTTTGTCAAGCAACGGCACATCTGTAGATAAGTAGCGAGCACACTTTTCATGAAGATCACTGATCCATTCCGCAAGAAATTTCCGGCCACCTGAACACAGTGCTACAAAAGGACTCTTGTGAACTTGAATGCGTTTGGAAATCCCTTATTGCTGCAATGGAAAGCCACTGAAATCTTTTCAGTTTTCTGAAAGGATTGCAGGATTTCAGGTAATTTAATTTAATTTAAGGTAAGGTAGTAGCCTCAACCACAAGCATCATGTTGGAAAGTAGACATTATTTACCTTGTGCACTTTGTGTCTATTTGCAGTTAATGTAGCCTACACAACCAGCAGTTTTGTAATGCATAAAAAGCTTCAATCAAATCCTTGATTGCACTGTGTGTGGTGGAACCCATTTCTCACAGAATGATGTTAGTTGTGAGGGGGGAAAATAGAGAGAGATCAAAGAGAAACAAACCAACTCCCAAATTTGGAGAAACAATGCAGCCCTTACCTTGTGTCCCTCAGCTTTCGGGTCCTGTGATTGCAAGTGATTCAGAAAGTAGTGTTTAAATGTTCCGCTGATAAAAAGGAGCTCTGCTTGTGTTTGTCTCCTAAGAGCCTGACACCTCCGATACCTTGACTTTCATGGATTTGTGACTACTAATTGTGTGCGACAATATGAAATTGGCCCCTCACAAGAAGAATTCCCTAACTGGTAACAAAATGGTTTAAGTGTTATTGTGTGTGAGTCTTTCTTTCTCCTATTTCGCCTACCACCAGCACCTATAAATCAGGCACATGGTGAGGTCTGCAAATGTGTATGTATAATTTATATGTAATTATATGCAGCAGTTAACATCAGTTCAGACCATTCTAATATCCCTGCAAAGTGTATATCATTGCACTAAAATGAACAGGGTTAGGAGTTATATTCATTGCCTAGATCAGTGGGTAGAGAAATAAACTGCCATGGTTAGGGATTTGTATCCCACAGGGACAACTCATATTAAAAAATGGTATGGTTCTATTTACTTAGACAAAAACATTCATATCATATCATGTTAACAAGACAAGTAATTGGTAATTAACCATAAACACTTAAATATGGTTTGTGTGCAAGCTTTATGGCATAATGTACTTGTCACCCACAAGATGTTTTTACATACGGTGCACCCGTCTTATATTACAGTATGGAAGTTCATTACATAGTGCAAATTGACATGGCGGTGCAGAATCACTGGTACACCATTGGAGGAGAGTATTACAAAACAGCACACTGGTCCTTCCAACTAACAAGGGAAATAATCAAATCAGGACACCAAAAGAAAATATACGTATATAAAAAAGTTAAGTATAATAGAATAATATATAAATCATGCTGATGCAAAGCCAGCAGATTTTAAAAGCTAAAAATGTATATGTGTAATAACTTGTGTTATTGTTGAAAAAAACAATACAATGATATATGATTAAACAGGACTTCAACCTAACCTATGGTTTGAATAAAGAAGGCGCTGGAGCAACTCGGATGATTGGAGCCTTTTAATTTAATAACAGGGTGCAAAAGCACCCAACGTTTCGATATCAGATTACGTCCTCGTCATGACCTGACGATGTATGCATGTGGTGTATGTGGAAAGGGTAAGCAGAATAAGCTTATTATCTTCAGCCTATACCTTTTTTGGTCATAATAACTATGTAATATAATGTATTATTATTGTTGTTTGGTTTTAGTACTGTTATGTTTTATGCACATGGTGTGTATTGTTTACATGGTTGAACCGATGACCAAAATAACATTTGCAATGAAGTGAACTATATGTGTGCGCTCCTGAGACACACCGGATGAGCCTGATTTCGGCTTGAGGTGGAATATTCCTTTAAATCGTAACCTATGCTTTGTCGCACAACAGCACCCCTCACCAGAAATACATTCAAGCGAACAATACTTTACGTTGTTTGTTTGCATTTATTTTCGGTGAGCGACACCATCGTGCGGCAAAGCATAAATTAGACTTAATGGTGTGGTCCTAGTCGAGCTTGGCTTACCATCTCCTCCCCAGGCAACCAGTAGCCCTCCTGCTCAATGCCAGCCTTAGAGCCTTTGCAGCCGACAGTCAGGGTCTCCACCACCAGGCCGTCCTTCACAGCCAGAGTGAGTTGCCTGGCCGTCTCCTTGGGGTGCATGCCGAACATACGGCTCAGGTACCTGTTGGGGTTTGAGGGGTGGGTGGCAGGAAACCAACTGAATTGGTGATTTCATTCTAAATCTTCTCTTATATCGCTGTCTTCAGATAAAGAAACACACATAGATGTATATGACAGACATTTCCATTCATAGCAAAGCTGTGCTTCTCTGTAAAAAAAAGAAAAGGAAGAGGAATTCATCAATCCATGGGGTCTCGCCAACACAGACTCTATGCAGGATTGTTTAGATAAGGTTGTAAAGCTGAGGCCAGGTCCATTCTGTCCCATGGGCTGATTTTGGGAACATCCATTTTTTATGTAGCGTGTTGCAAAGGCAGCTTGTTGTTGTGTACTTAAAAAAACAATAGATGGCAATAAACCACCCACTGTGTGTGGTCAACCCCCAGTCTGTCCAGGGCCTCAAAGAGGTGCATAATGTCAACACACAAGGCCACAACAACTTGCTATGGAATAATAAAACAACATTTGTGCCTTTCAAATTAAATTAGACCTGTGGGATGTGTGGGACTCCATGTGTGCATGTCACTCATGGGAATAATTACAACATGGACAGGTACTAAGTGGGGGAAAAAGAGCTGAAAAGTGGGAATCCTTTCCAAGTTTTTACTCAGCTGAATGTGCATGAGCATGTGACAAATTAATGGTACGTGAGGGTTTCCGTCAGTTATTCACTACTTAATATTATCTATCGTATCGTTGTGCACTACTATTGTATATGCTTTGCAACTGTACATTGCTATGTCATCGCTGCTTGTACTACTAAAGGGTGTTACATTATATAACCTAAATTGGTGGTTAGTCGGTTATCCGGGGCAGCCGTAGGTGAGTTGGTAGAAAAGCCATCTGGGAATAGTAAGGTTGCCGGTTCAACCCTCAGTTTGGCCAGTCCATATGTTGAAGTGTCCGTGAGCAAGACACTTAACCACTGACTGTTCCCCGGATGCTGTATTAATACCAACCACTGCTCCTAACAATGATATTGAGGCAGCATGGAGCTCAGGGGTGTGGTGCGTGTACATGTGTACTTAAGTCAATGAAGTTGAGTGAGTGTGTCTTTACGTGTACTCTCAGTGAAGTAGTGTGTGTGTGTAGTAGTGTTTTGATGGTGTGTGTGTGTGTGTGTGTGTGTGTGTGTGTGTGTGTGTGTGTGTGTGTGTGTGTGTGTGTGTGTGTGTGTGTGTGTGTGTGTGTGTGTGTGTGTGTGTGTGTGTGTGTGTGTGTGCGCGACACATTCCGCTGCTTTCCATCACCATGACAACAGCACGGGTGCCTGGCAAGCAGCCAGATCCCTGAGGTACTCTGCATATGAGACGCGCTAAGTGTTTCATTTAAACCGCCCATTCAATAGCACAAATCAAAAGGAAATGACTGCTCAGCCACAAGGAGAACCGCCGTCAAGGATTCTCTAAGTCTAACCCATCTGCACACACTAAACCCATCAGCTCTTAACTGGCTTAATACGGGGACTCCCACTGTGCGCTAACCACAAATGCCAGGACCAGGATATGCTGAATTAACATTAATATTCTACTACTGAAGTCATTGTCATTTGTGCGACCCCGTCAGCACATTCCGCAACGCTGATTTGGGTCCTGGTCTGCTGCAATGCTTTTAAACAATAGTATAAACAATATTCCTCATCCTCAATAATTTAACAAGTGTAATGAAAATGGGTGAACCTGCTGTGTTCAATATAAAGGCCTGACTTCTACAGAGGGGAACTGCAATATGGGCTGGCTGGATTCCCAGCCAGAATGACAATGAATGTCAATCCACCTATTGATCATGGCCCTGTATGTTACAGCGTGGGGCTGAGTGCAGATAAGGTTCAGGATCACTAGAAGAGCATTTTATTTGAAGTGCTGGTCTGAGCTCATGTTACTGCAGTTGAAATGCTTCTGATGGTGTTGCAACTCGCAAGATGCTGTATTTGTATGTTTTTCAATAGACAATAGACATTCCCAGAACCATGACGTTTTGATTAGGCCATTGGAAAAAATAAAATCTTTGACAGTCACTTTGTCAAGTAACATCGAGTTTAACATCCAAGCCTAGCTAAATGCCTAGCATGTAAATTGTGCTCAGAATGGTATTAAACAAGTCAAAAACATATATAGATTGTGGTCACTTACTTTGAGATCCTGTCCATATTAGCAATTTGTTTCTGGTTGCGGATGACTTCGATGGCTGCCCAGACATACTGCACCACCTTGGGGTCGGCCTGCCTCTTCCTCACCACGCGAGACATGACTTCCTTATTCATATTACCTGGTGGGCAACCAGAAATACAGAACCACTCAGACATTATGTCAATTTAAAAAGGAAAGGGAGAGAGAGAAATTATTTTTTAGATTTTAAATATCTCTCTATTGTCAATAGCTGCTTGCAAAAATAAATAATCAAAATTACTGAAACGGATAGAGCAATTGTAAGATCAATCATCTGCTCTGGATGATTTCACAAGTACTCAAATTGTGCTGAATTGCTTTGTCTATAATTGTTCAACTAAGTTCAAGCCAGTGTGCAGTGTCAGCAAAAAAGAAAAAAAAGCGGGGGATTTTTTTTAAAGCCAGTAATGAAAGGGATAGGAAAAAATAAAAGGAGTCTGTAGGGTTTCACAAACTGGTCATTTGGCTCAGGTTTGCCTCATGAAAAGGAGACAATCATCAAAGCAATATATGGAAAAATCTTCCTAGCTATAAGCATCTGCTGCATCTGACACCATCTTCCAAGTCAACTATGTAGTACGTACACATTCATCCAAATATATCCATTGTTCCATTAAAGGCCTCAGGCCTGTATCAGTGGTGCTAATCCTAATACAGCTGCCATTACACCCAGAAAGTTCCAAACCGTGGCCAATGGGCATACAGTATATATTCATCAAACATCATGTCCATAAAACAACTTGCTACATCTAATATTCTCCCATGGTTTTGCCAAATAAGCCCCGCTATGGGCCTGCTCCAGTGGTGTAGTCAAAAACACAAACAAACTGTCTGAGCTACCCTAATCCATTGCTTCTAGGGCTGCAACTATCGATTATGTTCTTATCGATTATGCTATTGATTACTTTTTCAATTAATTAATAATAATTGAGAAGCTTGCTTTACATATATTTTTTTGAATTTTAATAAATCAACGAATCGAGCATTGTTTTATAATTTGTCGCACAATGACTTTGTGCAAAAAGATCTACCGTTGTGAGCTGGTTTTAGATCTCCTATTTTCACTATTAAAAAATAAATAAAAATGTAAAGGTTTTTACATTTCGCATGTAATGACATGCCCAAAATATATAAATATATATATATTATTTATTAAATGAGCTATTCTTTTTTATAATAAAAATCAGTTAGTTAAATTAACTGTTGCATCATCAATTGCTTCCTATAAAATAAAAGAGAAGCTCAAGCTACATGGATTTATCATAGTCGATAAGGAGCATTAGGTGAAGCCTGGACAGAGGTAAAACCCAGGACTTTCTACTGGTATTCTTAAGTTGATACCTCCACATAAAGCGGCATTACATGCATTTTGTAAACGTATCAACTAATTTAAAGCAGTGATAATAACCATCAGTTAGAAAGGAAGAGCTAGAGCAAGAGAACAAAACTGTCCTCATGGATAAGTTGGATGGATAAAGAATGAGTTCCTCATACACATCTCCAAGGACCTCGTGGACCACACACACCATGTACATGGTGAAAAGGCCCAACATCTGTACAACCTCTGGTGAAGCTGAAGACATTCAGCATGCGTCCGGATTGGATCCTCTCCATTGAGAGCATACCTATGAGCCGGTATCACGGTATGGGAACACATAACAGTATGGGAACTGCCAAGTGCCAACTGCACCGCCCTCTATCGCAGAGCGCTAGTAGAGAGGCTGGTGCAGTGGTCCAAGAACATCAGAGGTGAGCTTCCCTCCCTCCAGGACATGTACACCGACCGTGGTGCCTAGCCAGGGCTAAACAGATCATCAAAGACACTCACCACCTCAGCCAAAATCTGTTCATGGTGCTAACGTCAGGCAGGTGATACAGCAGTATTAAATGCCAAATGAAAAGTCTAAGGGACGCTTTCCACAGCCAGGCCACCAGGCTGCTCAATATGACTGTATATACCACTCCCATACATTGAGGAACGTCGCCTTTGTATTTGTTTGAGATTAGTTTTTCTTATTTAAAATGAAACTGAAATGTGTGGGTAGCTTGCACTAAAGAACTTCACCCACTATTTTATACCTGTAGAGTTTTGCAATAAAGTTAAGTTGAAGTGGAGATGTTCCTTTATTGTTATAGTATTTTAAGAGAGCAGACAAGATAGAACGCCAGAATACACAAGAACACAAACATGAAAGGATAATGATTAAATAAAAAATATTAAGCTAAAGCCAAATCTTTCCTTTTCAAATACTTTTACTACAGTGCTGTCATAAGGACATTGTCTAATCTAATGTCTAATACCATTTGCCATTTTGACATAAAAACAAAGGTTGCAATGGAGACTGGAGCTTAGAGATCAGATTGCATTAGAAAATAAACATAACTTAAAGACCTTCAAAGGGAATATCACTAGTTTGCCTGAGCCTCCATGCAGCGGGTGCCTGGGCTTAGCATCCTTTGAAACCTCTTCAAAAATTCAAATCCAATTTCATGCGTTCTCCTCCTAAGCCTCTGTGAAACCCAAGGTGTCATTTTTTGCGGACAAAAACAAACCATAATAATAGCATGGAGTGTGCTTGGCTTCAGAGCTTTCTGTGAAAGCAGGAGCTCTAATAAATGAAGGGTGAGAAAGTAGCCTATATTCTTCATTTTTTGAAACTTTTGTCAGGCATGCCATGTGTGAATTACCACAGAGGCAGTGAAGATGTAGGCCTACTGCAAGCTTAATCAACATATGTTGATCGTTGGGACTTGGGTGAATCGGCATTGCCTAAGAACATATATACACAACTCAACCTAAACATGCGGTCAGTCACACTCACAGTATGCAGCCATTGCACGAAGGCTAGAAATACAGCAGTTCATGTTTTGCATGACTGCTCATGTGCTGAAGCTTTGTGTTCTTGGAAAGCAAATTAGTTTATTGCACAACAGGGAATATTCCAAAATAACTTCCCTCCTGCATGCTGTACTATAACCTATGTGCGCTTTGTTTATACCCATTATGTTTAACCTTGTTTTTCTACCAACTGAAATAGTTAAATTGTTGTGCATTGTGTTTTGATTGTGTAGTCAAGCCATTGTATGTTGTCTGTTGTAGTTTAAATCTTTCATGTGAACACAAAAGCAAATAGGCCTACTCGACTACATTATAGATGTTGTCATTGCCTACCAAAGACAATTATTGCTCTATTCTCTGTACTGGAGTAAAGGTTTGGCTCAAGCACATCGCCACTATCTCTTCTGTCAAAATGACATATTAACCTCCTGCCGCTACAGCTAAAACCAACACCCTTGCCTATGAAGAACCCTTGCCTATGTGAACCACAGCGGGCAATAATTCATGTTGAAAAGTGAATGGACAGTAAATCAGGCAGCCTACAGCATTCAGACAGGCCTCCCACCTCTTCTGGAGTGAAACAGGAGGCGAGAAGAGAGCAGATAGGCGACAGTGAGCAATGAGACACCCCTACGCTATGCCAGCCACAAGGTGTATATTAGGACCACCTGTGCCACGGTCACAGTGGCGTGGATGGCAAGTCCCTCCTGCATCTGCTAAGGTTGCCATGCTCAGGGCAAAGACAAAACACAGCTGCAGACCCGCACACCTCTGTCTCCCTGGGGCCCGCACTTGTACATGATGCTGTGACAAATGGATCCTGGACCTCACAAACATCCTCAAAACAAACTAGTTGCAGTGCAGCACTGGGGTAGCCTGGTAGCGCTGGGGCCAATTAACCACCTAAATCCTCTAGTCTAGTCTTAGTAAACTGGTCCCAAGTTGGCTCTGTTACACCTAATTTCTTTGCCAAAAATAGCTGATCTACAGGCTCGCAGAGTGTGGCATTGTGAGATTGTAGATCAGCTACTTTTGGTTAATGTTCCTCCAGCATATGATGCTGCGGTTCAAGGGGTTGAAAAAAAGGCAGCCAACAAGGTATGTTGTTGCATTTTGTTATTGCCCAGGTAAACAAATAAACAACAACATTGTGCACATGTATCTGTTACCAACTTTCTTCCATCACAAAAAGGAGCATAGTTCGCACTTGAATCCCCCCCCCCCCCCCAGAAAGTGACACGTGTTTTGGGGATAGTTTCAGTGGATGTCACACAGCCTTCTAACGACTTTGTGTCACCCAGCATTGGCAAGTTGATGACCAAATCACATCTGACACTGGACTGGATTAGACAAAACGGCACGTCTCTGTGAGCTGTAAATCTGTGTCAGTTTTTCTCAAAGTGGATTCTAGGGACTCTTGCAAGTCTGTAACTCTGACTGTGTACAAATAGAACCAAATGGGTCCATTTGGTTCCATTTCTCTGTCAGAGTTAAGGGGAGACCTTGAAATGTAAAGGTTTGATAACCACTGGCATATGTGCTGCAAAATAAGACACATGTCACTTTTAGATTACTGTGTGAACACCACTCGTAGATTCCCAACAAAGAGGAGACCCAACAAGGCCACGGGGCAAATCACTTTAGCTTATCCTAGCCTAGCCAGGCTAACTAACTGGCGTAACACAAGTATATTATTTGTATTACTAAAAGACAGCGAAAAACAATACATTACACGTTTAGTGTGCTTTTATCTCATCACAATCACATCACTAATCCAGTTGCTAATGAAAGAAAAAAACACACAAAACAACAAATACAGATGGGAGCTGAGGAGGCTAATGGCTTAATAGTTTGTCGTTAAAAAAACTAAAATGACTTATTTTCAACTGTAATAACGTATTATGCTTTTTTTTAATAAGACGTACGTCAGTTTTGACGAGCGGAAGGCTCGTGCGGGACCTAGTCTAACAATTTAGCATTTTAGCTTCAGTAGCTAATGTTAAGACGACCGAGTGGTGACAACAAACCAACCCGACAAGCAGCTCATATTATCATGCGAGTTTAGTTTGTCATCGTGTCGTGTACATTAAAATAACCAGCCATTATGTTTTAACAGTGCTTTATAAAATCAGCTGTTGGCAGGTTTATCGTGCGACACGTTCGACCAGCTAACTCGCTTTTTTAGCTAGTCGTTTGTTTTGGAGGGCGCCATGTTCGCCACAATCCTCCATCATGGGAGAGGAAAAGCCCAGCAGCCAGCCCCCGTAATGTTGTCATTGAAGACAATGCGTTTATGTGTTCGCTCGTTAAATAAATAACTTACCTCTCTTCTACAGTGTTGCCGTTAACACATGCGATGCTGTAGAACGTGTAAATATCCGCGCAGGACTCGAATGCGAGGCGCCTTACATTTGTATTTCCGGGGTTAGTTTTTTTTTGGACAGTATGAATATAAATGTGGTTGTTGGTGTCCAGCTGGCTCTGGCTCTCTGGCTCTCTCTGGTTGGGAGGTAAACAGCGTTGCCAGGTTTTGCGAGAGAAACAAGCAACCAGGGGTCTATGAAAACAAGACCAAAACAAGCGACTATATGCCACTTTAAACATATACGTTGCGTTGGCTATTTGAAAGTAGCCGATCTCACAACGCGTCGCACCGTGACGCGTTGTGAGCTTGTAGATCTGCTATTTTTTTTAAAGAGAGAGAATTTAGAAAATGTGGATTTTTTTAACAACACAAATCTTGTATGGGGGGGGGTCCCTGGCATCAAATATTGTCAGATGTGGATGTGAGCCCGCAGACAAATACATATTCATTTGGGGGTTCTTGACTTGAAAATGTTTGAGAAACCTTGTTTTAAACAACATTAGGAAACAAGCCCAGATAAGCAACTACACTTAAGAAACAAGCCCCCCCCCCCCAAAAAAAAACGCAACCCGCAAATAAACTACCAATATTTACAAGCAACTTTACAGAAAGACAAGCTCAAAATCCCTTATAATAAGCGGACATGGCAACACTGGAGGTAAACACAAGCCGAGCCAGAAGCACACGTAGCAGCACAGCCTGGGTCTCTAGTGGTGGAATGTTGGTAGTTGTTCGAAGTACAGTCACGTTTCTGCTTGTTGAGCCAGGAAGGGAATCAAAATGTAGCATATTATTATTTATGCGTACCATTTATGTCGTAGGCAGTGGTGGAAAAAGTACACACATTTTTTACATGAGTAAAAGTATCAATACTGCAATGTAGTACATAATACTCGTCTGGACTTCAAATTTGACTTACACGCTGGAACCCATCAAGGACTCCACTTTGAGAACCCCTGTTGTAATGAACTTGCCTGGTAAACCCTCCCTCCAGAAATCTCATTTCCATTTGGAAATTAGATTTCTGGAGGGAGGGTTTACCAGGCTAGTAATTAACTTAAACTTTACTTATTTGTGGCGATCTGCACAAAATATTTCAAACCAAAAACTCACCCCATAACAACAACCCCAAGCCAATTAACTATACATTGTTTCGCCACATTGTTTAAAGAAGTAACATAAATCATGAAAATAATTAAACAACATATGACATCAGCAAAACTACATAAACAACCCCTTTTGGAATCAAAAGTCAATCAAAATTTGGTTGTGAACCACTTATTAACATGGAATGTTCTGCACATACAAATATTGTCTTAGTAATATCATATTACTTAGACAATTTGTTTATTGTCTATTACTAATATTTTTTCCCCGCAAAAAACATAATGCATCAGCACACAGATTGACAGGGTGAAACGTGCCTTGGCTGTAGGCTTCTTCACACCATAGGCAAATAGGCACACACCACTAGGGAGCAATTCTCCTCTACACTGCACAATCCTGCATCTTAATTCAACTCTATATAATGTGTGTAAAGTATCAAATTCCTTTTGTACATATTGCCACTCAGGGGTTGGAAGTGTAGCGTGCCTTGTTTTGTTAGTAATCTCTGGTTGTTGGCAACTGTCCGCCATAAAACAATTTGTAGCTGTTTTCCAGGTAATGTTGTGATTGCTGGTAAATTGGATTAATTTACACATTTTGCTGAAACCAAAGCAGTACAATATACAGTCAAATCTTCATTCAGCTAATATAGAAAGCAACTGTCTCTGAACAGGATTAGTTCTTGGCTTCTTGAGATGACCTCTCCAATCCACTCTACCAGGGTTCATATCCCATCCCTCGTAACTAATCCAAATACACGAACGCGCACAGCCGCACACATACCTTTTCCTTAAATTCCTTCCAGTCGATAATTGTTTTTGTGCATGTACGCAGCTACCAATGCTCCAATTTATTTGTCAATTATCTTCTTTTTAAATCCCCAACCAATGTCATTAGTTACTCTATACAAGTTCTACAAATACATGTATTTGAATACATGTACCTTTCCCCTCTAGCTGATGATTGTTAAAGGTTTTGAGCACGTAGGCAGCTGTAGAATCTGTCTGTCTGTCTTTTTCTCTCTCAGAGACGTGAGCACACAATGTGGGGTTGTGCGCTTGTATGAAAAGTAACAGGGCAATGGAAGAAGGGATGATAAAGGATGCTGCTTAATGCCTTATGCCAATCATGTTTGTACACAGACAACTCTGGATCACAATTCCACAATTACAAGTGCACCTTCTTTGTAGTTTTGCTTGCTCTGGTGGATGCCGACTACAGATTTCTGGCTGTTAACGTTAGAGGTTTTGGCAGAAACAGCAACAGAGACATCTTTGTCAACAGCCAACACTCATCTTGGCAAAGCTCTCCAGGCAGGTGACCTTGATCTCCCTCCCCATCACTCCTACCTGAATAAGCTGAAGGCGATCGGTTTTGATAACACTGTAAACTGGATGAAATCCTACCTTGAGGGAAGAGAACAAGTGGTTGATATCAATGGAACCATGTCCTCGTCCCTCCCAGTGAACTGTGGGGTTCCCCAAGGAAGCATACTAGGGCCGTTACTGTTCCTTCTATACATTAACAACATGAAAGTTGAAAAGTTGAGGAAGCTCTCAGTTCTGAACTCAGTAAAATCCATACTTGGCTTTCCGATAACAAACTGTTGTTACACCTTCGTAAAACAGAATTCATTCTTTTCGGTTCCAGAGTAGAAATTCCCTTAGTATTGTAAATGCAAATGATTTCAAGGTCAGAGTTGATGATATAGTAATCTCAAGCAAAGAAGAGGTTACCTAAATTTGAGCTGTATTCTTGACAACAAACTGACAGGTGAAAATGGCATCAAGAGTGATCAAAAAAGTCAATCAAAGAACAAGATTTTTGGGCAGAATTACCTCTCTTGTCAACAAAAGTGTTCATAAGACTCTTGCCAGAGCCCTCATTCAATGCCACTTTGACTATGCTTGCACCTCTTGGTTCTCCAACATCCCCAATGCCACTTAAAACTAAGCTTCAGACCTCCCAAAAAAAACTGATTTGACTACTTCTCGGCCTAACGCCCATGACCCACCTAATTCCAACACATTTAGCTAGGATGGCTTAGGGTATAGTGAGAGACAGGGTTAAGCAATTAAAAAAGGGATTGGTTTTTAATATAGTCAAAGGGGCATTGCCCTCAATGCCCTCAATACCCTCATACCTGACTAACTACTTCTCCAAAGTGAGTTTCAGTTTCAGTTTATTAAACTTATTTATGGTGCAACATCACCCCAATGGGTCTGTGCAATTCACAACAGGTCATACAACAAAAACACAGTAGCAAAGAAACATAGTAAAATGTGCCCGCACGTATGGTCAAACAATTACCATGCAGCAGTGTACAGCTGAAAAAATTACAGATCAGCAAAAAAAGAAGAGAACATTTAGAACAATGTTAAAAACCACAGGGCAAGAAGAGGTGGTCATAGCAATGAATACAATACAGCTATGGGGAGCCATAATGCAATGAAAAAAGATGGGTTTTTAGCTTAGATTTAAAAATGTCACAGGTGGAACAGGTCATCAGCAGAGGCCCTGCAATAACATACACGATACATAATGTTGATGACAATACGTGTAATACCAGGTGCAGGTGTAGGGTACCTAGCTCTGCAGAATGCATTGCTCACCATGGGTAACCCCCAGAAACAAGTACCAGACTTGCCAGATCAGCTACAATGTCACACTGGCACACTGGAGACATAGCCCGTGTTTGTCTTGGGACCGCCACCAGGGGGCATGGACACACCACGGCTGTATGTCATACAGTAGCAAGAAGAGACGTCGGCTGTCAATTGCAATTTATTTACGACCAGTGCTACAAAGCATGGAGAGTGATTTGATCTGATCTCTCACTTTTCTTCAATCATGTGTCCCTATATAAAAATGACATTTGCAACTGATTCACTTGTCGAGCAACACCTATCAAAATCAAAGTTTGTCCAATTAAGTATATGAACTAGAACATTTGCTCAGTAGAGCACAGACCTCCTCAAGCTGTCAGTTTGTCTGTATCAATCAATCAATCAATAATTCATTATCCTACACATGGGGTACACAGACGCTCAGTGGCCTCTGGAATTTACAACCAAACGGTGTGACCAGTTAATCAGTTCTTCCTGGTCCCATGATAAACCATTTTCTGATGTCATATTAATCTGTTTCCGAAGTTATGTGCATTTTTGTGACAGGCCACGTTCACTGCCATGCACTACTTCGACCAATCAGTGTGAACATTACAGGAACAGTTCTTATTTGACCCTGCAGGACCACCTTTCCACCAAGTTTTGTGCAAATCCATTTATAACTGCTTTGAAATACCCTGCCAAAATTTGGCAGCCAAATGTCAAACAGATGAGGACAGAACATTTCCTCCTTGGCGGAGGCAGCTAAATACCATAAGTTTTCTTTGTGTTAGTATAAAGTAGGCCTACTTGCAATAAAGGGACTCTGACTTCTGAGATTCGACTATTGATACCTGTCCACATTCACCATCCATTGTCTATCCCCCAAACCCCAATGGTCAAAATGAAGCAAAATGTAGGCCTATGTTCGATCACCAATGATGGGGGACATTGGAACATCAAAGCACAGTGAACTGGATTACATTTTAACTGTTCAAAATAATGTAAATTTCTCTGGTGTATTATTAGACAACTTATTCAAGACTGCCTTAATTTGGTGGTTATTATGGTTAAACATGGTTATGTTTCTCATTAAATTCACTAGCTTGTACTTACTTGCCCCTCTAAAAACGTGCAACTTGCTCTGGATAAGCTAAATGCCTAAATTGTAATAGTAATTGTAAAAGCACCTGAACTTCACAGATCTTGTAATGAATATATTTTTTTACTCTCACAAGCTTGACTCACTAAATTAAAACAAGCAAGCAAGACACTCATAGAAATCTAGGCTACATGACAATACCACACTGGAGCGGTAATATTAATTAAATGCTATGTTGATGTAGATGTAATAGGACAAAGAAGCCCATGTTTTTCATGTTTTCAAAAAACATAATTCCTATAAAAATTAAAAATAAACAATCTCATAAAGTGAATGCCTTAATGACAAAAAATGTGATTGGTTTCATTCTGAGCTTCTGAGACTAAATGTAATAATATTTATATAGGCTTCTAATATATTGTAATTCTATACTTTTCAAAACCAAGTTACAAAGTACTTCACAGTCTTGGAAGAAACAAATCTCATAGACTTTAGCAATAGCTGGGAAACACCTTGACAGCATAGTGTCAGCTTGTGTCATCAATACAGTATGCTCACGAGTATTTATAGAGCAGGGGTCTTCAACGTTTTTAGGCCAAGGACCCCCTAGCTAAGAGAGAGATGAAGCAGGGACCCCCTTTATATGTATAACATTGTGTTTCAGACAAACTTTTGCTGCTCTTTTTTCCAACACCTATAACTCTTTGTCAAAAATAGCCGATCTGCAAGCTCACAACGCCTCGCAGCTTGTAGATCTGCTATTTTTGGCTTAAGTTCTCCTCAGAAAAGGGATGGTAGGGTTCAAGTGGTTAATGTAAAACGAAAATCATATCACACAAAGATTTGGCGGACCCCCTGTAGTAACTATGAGGACCCCCTAGGGGTCCCGGACCCCCTGTTGAAGACCCCTGTGGGATGTGCTCTCATCAACCACAAGGTGGTGAAAGAGCTCCAATTACAAGTCTCAATAGTAGTCTAGTTCAGCAGTCTGTCAGGGTGATTTTGTTGCCAGGCTTCACTTAACTGATTTGTCAAGTGAACATCCTAATGTTCATTATTGTCAATTAACCATTAAAGAATGATTTTGTTGAGAATATATATTTATTTAGCTGTTCCTGCACCTGTGCACCGACCATATATTATAGGCACTTCTCCTGGATTCTATTGCATTCTAAGCTCTGTGATGAAATGTGTATTTGAGGGACATTTTAAAATATGTATGTATGTATGTATGTATGTATGTATGTATGTATGTATGTATGTATGTATGTATGTATGTATGTATGTATGTACCCCAAGAAGAGGGAAGTACATAATTATTATATATAATGTAATACGTTATTATTATTATTATTATTATTATTATTACCCTTATTATTATTATTATTATTATTATTATTGTCTCTGCCAGGCCGAAAGGCATGGCGAGAGAGTATGTTTTACCCTCCGTCCGTCCTTCCGTCCGTGTGTGTGTCCTGTCTGTGTGTTACCAGCCTTTAAGCATGGAGACTGGGTTGCACCAGCTAATCTCCGGCACCGTTGGCCCGGTCGCTGCGAAACTGTGCACACCCACTCCCTGGATGCCAATTCAGAACCTCTGCCCCACATTTTTCACATGGGCCTGTTATAGCGCCACCAGAAGGCCGATTTGTGCAAAACCCATTTTTCCCATTACACCTACAGCTTTTAACAAAACGTCATGCAAATCGGTACACAGTATCTCTATAGTCATGTGATCAACCCGGATCTGTCCGATTTCCCATATTGCATCCTCATTGGCTAAGGTTGGCTTCCAAAGTTTGCAGGATTGGTCCGTTTTGAACAAACTGCCTCCAATCATGAACGCAGCTTGCCATTTCCATAAAATTGCACACGCACATTCCCACTAGGCCGAGGAAGAAATGCCACTTGAACATTTTCAAATCAGCCTCATGGTGGCGCTATAACTGGCCGATTTGCATTTTTAACTATAACTGCACCGATCTGCGTGAAACTTTGCACGCACACTCCCTAGAGGCCAAGGAAAAACATTGGACTGCATTTTTCACATCTGCTTTTTACAGCGCCACCAGGAGGCCGACTTATGTAAAATACATTTTTGGAGATTATTCCTTCAGATTCTGTCCAAAAAACACGCAAATTGGTACACTGCATCTCCATAGTCATGTGATTCTGATGGATCTGTCCGATATTTCATATTCCATCCTATTTGGCTTACAGTGGCTTCCAAAGTTTGCAGGATTGGTCAGTTTTAAACAAAATGCCTCAAAACATGAATGCAGTGTGCAATTTCCGTGAAAGTTTGCATGCAGATTCCCACTAGGCCAAGGAAGAAATGCCCCCCTTTTCACATTCACATTGGCCTTTATAGCGCCACCAGCAGGTCTAATTTAGCAAAACACATTTTTGGAACAAAATGCCTCAAATCATGAATGCAGTGTCCCATTGAAAGGCCTAAGAAGAAATGCCACCCTTTTCACATTGGCCTATTATAGCGCCACCAGGAGGCCACAATAACCTACCTGACCTGGCGGAGACCTGTGCTCCGAGGAGCACTTTTTCTAGTTATTATATTATTATTATTATTCATAACATGCACTGGGTTAATACAACAATTACTGTGAGCAGTGATTCCTGCCTGAGCTGTATCAAACTTCTGGATCTTTCCATGGCCAACAGTACGTCATATCATTCAAAGTGTAGGGGTTCCTGGGAGCTCTGGAGTTGGTCTGTTCAATTTCTGTCTGGTCTGTTCAATGGTCTGTTCAATGTTTCATGCCGAACAAAAACAGGAGCACAGAGTTCCTATATTCATTAGTGAATGTCATAACAGGAAAGCTGGGCAGAACCGAGGCGGATGCAGACAGGAGCTTCTATATTCTGTTCAAAGGGAACCTCATTAGAGCTTTTTCTGACAACAGCCAAAGTCCGTTAACTCGCAATCAGCTGCAGTTCCCTTAGAATGAGCATAAGATTGAATCTTCTTTATATCACTTAATAATAAGATGGTCCAGTGTCTGTCTGTCTGTCTGTCTGTCTGTCTGTCTGTCTGTCTGTCTAGCTAATTACTGTAACATTCAACTTTATATCAACTTTAATTAATAAGAATAAGATGGTCCAGTGTCTGTCTGTCTAGCTAACTACTGTAACATTCAACTTTATCTCAACTTAAAATGTGACATTTAACAAACCCTATAGAACTTAAGTTAACTGTAGACCCCCAGGGGTCTATACATGGTCCTCTCCTTTGTTCCATCTACACCAAACGTCTTTACCGAAAATAGCTACATCTACAAGCTCACACCGCGTCGCATTGCAACAAGTTGTTGTGAGCTTGTAGATTTGCAATGTTCGCCCCAGAATATAGGGATGCAAGGATTCCTGTGGTAATAAGGCAATATCTTAGAAAGATTATCGCACAAGTGGTTGACAAAATGATAACATCTGAAAATACAGCACATTTTTGTTTTGATCTATTTATTTGCTCCCAAAGTGAATATATACTGTAGAGTTTAGGGATCAATTCAACTATAATTTGTTTCTGTGTGACATATCACTTCATACCACAAGTTCAAATGAATATGCCTCCTCTCCATTTTCTTTTTCTGTCCTACTCTGCCCCACATTTCCCTCTCTCTCTCTCTCTCTCTCTCTCTCTCTCTCTCTCTCTCTCTCTCTCTCTCTCTCTCTCTCTCTCTCTCTCTCTCTCTCTCTCTCTCTCTCTCTCATTCTTTCTCTGTCTCTCTTTCTCTCTCTCTCTCTCCCTCTATCTCTCTCTGAAATCTCATTTCTTTTTGAAGAATGATTGTCACCTACATCACATCACTCTGTCAGAGCTGCTTTCCAAAAGGCCCAGTGATGGAGAGAGAATTTCCTGTAATTGTCGCTGTAGGAACTACAGCGTCTTTTGTTGCAACCATTCTGACAACCAGAGAAAAGGCTATTGTCGGGCATCATTTTGTAAATCTGCACTCGATAAGTGACACTACTCATCTGTAGAGGCTTAAAGTGTTTGGATTGCTGAGGGCTGCGTAGCCAATACAGTGTTGAATAGAGTTCTGATTACAAGCATTGTTCTTAATCCGATGATTTGGGGACGTGAAAAAAATTCAGTGGATGACAAAGAAGAAGTTTTATGGGTCGGGATTGGGTATACTGAAGAAACACATCACACGTTATCAGTTTTCTTTTTCCACTTCTACTTCTTTTTCAGCTGTCATTTGACCTCAACTTATTTTGTTCTTCTCCTACCCAGAGCTGGCAATGTCCTTGACCTACTGTTCTCAGGAACATGCTCTCTAACAACCCGCTTCCCCTCTTACTCCTCTTCGTGTCTCTGACCACCACACGTTATACCTTCTCCATCTCTCTCTCTTGACTCTCTCACATAAACCTATACAACCTCAAACTGTCACCACTCAACAGAACCTGAGGTCTCTATACCCCTCGTCTTCTATCCTCTCCTCTATTCCCTCCCCTGATTCATTCACCTGTGTTTGACAGTCTGCCCTTTCCAAACCGGTATGCCTGTCTTCACCAGAGCTTAGCAAACACATCTCAAGTCGTGCAAAACTTTTCAATCAGATCCTGGCCTCTCCCACTTTCCTCCTCTGCTCTCTGCTTTCTCCCTCTCATTATCTATCTACTGTCAAATCCACTTTCTATTGCTGTAAATTCAGTCCTTTGTCTCTCCACCTTCTCCTCCCTGCTCAGCGAGCACATGACGTCTCAACTCAACTCAAAGTTTATTTATAAAGCACATTTAAAATGTCCAAGGTCAACCAAAGTGCTATACAGATCAAAGCAACAAGACAGTAGAATAAACTGCAACAGAGTTAAATTCAAAATAAAATACAAACAAAAATAAGAAAAAGCATTAGGGTGCCAGGCTCAACTGTAATCAAAGGCCAGAGAAATAAATAAGTCTTTAATAGAACAATTTCTTAGTTCCAGAGCCTGGGGGCGGCCGCCACAAAGGCTCGGTCACCTCTAGTTCTTAGCTGGTCGGCCGACCAGCTTATATCTCTGGATGGGGTGTGTTCATGTAGAAGATCTACAAGGCATGGGGGAGACAGCCCATTTTGAACTTTAAAAACAAACATTAAAAGCTTTGAATAAATTCTGAAGTAGACAGGGAGCCAAGGAAGCGAGGCCAGAACAGGAGTAATGTGGTCTTGCTTCTTTTTACCAGTAAGGAGGCGGGCAGCGGGATTCTGAATGAGCTGCAGACACCGAAGCAACAACTGATCAATGCCGACATATAGGGATTACAATGATCAAGTCGAGATGAGATGAAAGTGTGGATAACCCTCTAGGTCCTTCGGTGAGAGAAAGGCCTTGATCTTAGCTACGAGTCTTAACTGAAAAAAACGTTTTGACCACAGTGCTAACCTGTTTGTCAAATTTGAAAGTGGCCATCTAAGGTAACACCAAGGTTTTTTAATGAGGAGTAGATGTTGGAGCTTAGGGGCCCCGAGGAAAGACTGGAGAATCATGCCCAAAATGTTCATTTTCGTCTTGCTTTCATCAAGTTTGCGGGAATACACACACTCACGCAAGCACAATTTATTTTAAAAACAAGGTTGCAAAGTGCTTTACAAAAACAAAGATGGACATTACAACAACAACATGAATGACAAAAAGATAGTAGATGTCGCAGTCACAGACTTTTTGTCATTGAGACAGACATTTTTGTCATTGATTGTACTGTCTAGGTCTTGTATTTCAATGTATGTTCTGGTCAAGTTTTCTAGGTTTATGTGTCTGTTTGTCACAGTATCTCATTTGCAATCAGCCCTATTGTGTATATCAGTCTTGTTCCTCGATCATTCTTGAGTCTGTTGTTGTTGATTGAATATTTTATTAGACAGAAATGCAAAACAGCACGAGTACAGTCAAACACTTGGTCTAAAAGGATGACACCAAAAAAGTCCTTGCGGTCTTGTTTCCATTGGGGTCCTATGTATTCAATTCATCAACATATAAAACATAACACAAATTCAATATCATCACAAATATAAAACACTATATGTACAGAGTAGAAAGGGGGGGGGGTAAAGTGTCACCTGTTTAAGTAAGTCTGTGTGAGATGTTCATGTTGGAGGGGGTACTACTGAAGCACATGCTAGTTTGATTGTGATGTCCTGGTTCTGTGGGTTCCGTTGTCACTCCTAGAAGTCCTGGTCGTGATGGCTCCGATATCTCCTTCCGATGTCTTGGTCTGGTCCTGTCTTAGTCTGTCTGTGTTCATATTGGGTTTTTGAACATTTTAATCCGATCGGCGGTCCTTTTCTCATAGAGTTATAATGTATCAGAGTGCCATACACCTCCCAATCGATCGGGTCGCGTAGTTGAAAGCATATGGAGAAAATTCTGAGAAAATGGCCACCGATCGGATTAAAATGCTTTTTATTGAACAATACGGAAGATACGGTTTCATATTGTAACATTTGTGGCCATGGGGTAAGCACTTTATATTTGAAATCTGAACATTTATGTAGATGGGTTGTAAATGGAGAAAGTGCCAAAACCAGGTTGAAGCTCCGCCATGACTGTCATGATATGATAGTCATGTTTCAGGGCTACTAGTATGCTGTAGGTCAGTGGTTCTCAAACATGTCATGTCAAGCACCTCCAATATGACTTTGAATTTGACGGTGGACCATCATCTGAAAACATTTTGTGCCAGGAACCCCATACAAGATTTGCGTTGCTGAAAAAAATAAAAAAAATACCCCAACCCCCCCCCCCCCCCCCCCCAATTTCATTAGCAGATCTACAAGCTCACAACGCGCTGTGATGTAATATGAGCTTGTAGATTGGCTATTTTCAAATAGCTAATGTACTGTGTATATAGGGTTAAAGTGGTTAAACTGATTTTGATGCTATAGTAGGCCTAACTTCTGTAATTTTGCTGGAGACCCCCCTTTGAGAACCACTGTTGTGTATCCACAAGTTTCCCATGGCATTGTGGGCATCACTTCCTGTCGATTTGACCAGGTATCAGGGATCAAATCGACAGGAAGTGATGCCCACACAATGCCCTAGGAAACTTGTGTATAGAGTAGAGTGCCTGGACCGCAAAAGCCTAATCGTCCCTAGGTAATAAGACTACGTTTTCGGAACAACCAAGAGGGCCCTACCTGATCTCAGTCTATACACCCACACTCATATGCGTAAAATCAATGCTGAAACTCACAGGCAACCAGTGAATATAGGACATTTTTTCATATTGGCACAACATTTCCTCCAGGCAGTGTTTTTCTACTGAGAAAACGCTGTGTGAACACAGCCTAAGCAAGCCTCTTTCACATAATCAATCCACTCCCTTTTTGTTTTTTCATTTTCAGCAGAAAAGACATTCTAGGCAGCGTTTTTTTCTTCACAAAGGGCGGACAGAGTGTTAGCAGTTGTTTTCACTTTTCTAAGTTGGCATTTTTTCTCTTTTCTAAGTTAGTAGTTTTTCTTTAATTTCTATGAAGCCTTTTTTACTTTTCTAAGTTGGCCTTTACCCCACTCTTCTAGTTTAACGGTCTGTTTATTTCTCTTCTTTCTTATATTCTATTCTTCTTTCTTTTCTCACATAAATGATGTCCTGGCCCTGTTTAAAGCAAAATATCTTAATGTTCTTCCATCGAGACATTTTTGAATTCATTCATTCTCTCCCTTCCTCATCCATCACCGCTTTTTTAGATTTCATCAGATGGATTGACATATAGAAGAAAAGAAGAAAAAGAGAATGTATTTACCATTCCCATCAGCTTCTCCATAATGTTCCATCTTGATAAGTTCTGACATGAATGTGTTACATTCATCAACTCCATTCCTATCTCACAATGGCAGTCAGTTATTCGAGCAATCATCCGAGCTGTCTGTCAGCTTAGTTTTATGCCTTTCTTTCTAAATATTGTAGAGGCCAGCGACAGAGAAGAAAGAGTTTACCATAATTTAAAGCTCCCAAGGCAAAAACGTGCTATACATTTGTGTAATATGTGTGAGATCATAATATTTATTCATTTATATTATTATATGACCTAGTTGGTGATTAGAGTTGTTTTGTGAAATGCCCTATTAGTGCCAGTGTGTCCGGAGGTGATGTGATCACCTGGGAATTGAAAGGTTCCCAGTTCAACCCCAGCTCAAGTGTCCATGAGGCATGGCGTTGAACTGTCCATCTGACACTGAACTGATCCCCGGGCGCTGTTCAGCAGCTGTCCACTGCTCCGAGTCCTTAATAGTTCGGATGGTTTAAATGCAGAGGACAAATTCTGGATATTTGTAAATGTACTTGGCACATTAAATTAGTCATGGAGCCCTGATCTCAGAGACAAGCACAATTCCTTTTACAAACCACCAGAGTACTGCGTTGTGGCCAGGCTCATTACCTCAACGGAACACTTATTAAAGCATTGGTTCTCAACATGGGGCCCGAGACCTAATGATTTGTAGTTATTAACCAAATGGACCCTTACAGGTCTGTTACATAAATTCTGAGGGTTTCACAGCATATTGGGGTCCTAGAGACGAAAATCATATCAGATGGGGGACTAATAATGCATATCAAGATGGGGGTCCTTGAAATGAATAAAGTTTCGAATCATTGTGTTAGATCATGAGCTTTGATTCATTACCAAAAACGCATGCTGTAATATTAAACTGGTCTTAGGCCAGTCAAATTCGAATCAATTGTCTTGAATAGCAGTTTGGATGTCACCATAATGACCAATCAGAGCAATGTGCTTGATATCACCTGGTTGCGTTACCAAAAAGCATGACTGAAGTAAACATTCCAGTAGTAAATAAAAAGTAAGCTTCAAATGCCATCTTTGTATGTCTCCTTTAAAATCACTCGTAGCCTATGAATTGTTGAGCAGTGCAACATTGTAATGCATTCTAATGTGAAAGAAACCATAGGCTACAGCTTATGGTTCACTCGTCTATGGTAGCGGATATTAACATGGGATTTGAATTTAAAGTTCTTGTTTGAGGTGATATTACATTCATCTTTGTCTGTCGTGTATGGCCCATTATAATCAACCAAAATATATGTCTCTATGTCTCTACCTATGTGACTACCTTGCTAATTGTAAGTCGCTCCGGATAAGAGCCTCTGATAATGCCTAAATTGTAAATTGTAAATTGTGTTGCATTGGCAAAGTCTTTGAATGCTAAGAAACTCCAGGGACTGGCTCACTCATCTCACAGATGAACAAGATGAATTGAGGTAGGCAGTATGGTAATGTTGTCACTTTTAATCATCTCAATCAGGAGATTTATATAATCGGCAACTGAGACACAGGTAAATAGAATTTTCAAATGGCAGTTGCTAAATCGAATTTCACTGTGCACGATGGATGTCTCTGGACGACTTGAATTCCCTCAGCAGGAGTGGAACGGACTGCACCAGGCTAATCTTCCTCACCGATGTTAAGATGTGAGATTCTCATTCCATTACATAGCCTACACAACAATATGCTTCAAGGGTATATAAATGACTATGGGGTGGGAGTGGGGGTAAGGAGGCCTGCTGCACACTGTTTGTGTGATATCAGCTGTCTGTTTAATGTCAGATATAATCCTCATGAGATCCAAATGCTGTGGCAGATTACGATATGCTGCCACATCTTACACCGTGCCAGCAGTGACTCAGGTGGTAAAGCAACCTCTTGGGAATCGGGTTGATTCCTGGCTCCACCTGTGTTGAAGAGCGCTTGAGCAAGACTGAGCAGATGCATTTTTATGGTGGCGTCCCTCACATCTCAGTTGTTGTGGCACAAAGAAGACTCGGCTTTGCTGGATATTGCTACAGAGCAAAAATACCAGAACATTATCATCCAGAGGAAGCAGACCACTCGCATTTCCAGATCTTTCCAGTTGAGCAGGGATACAGGATTGACTGTGAATGAACTTGGGATTGGCAATGAGCAACAAGAGACCAGTGGAAGCAGGATCTCGAAGGCACTCGAAGGATGATGATGAGCAGGAATTGTTGCCTTGCATTGTTTCCTCTGCTGTCAGTGTGTGAATGTACATGTGAAAGGGTGAATGTGGTTCACTGGCTTATTTTAAAACAGCCCTGAAAATTCACATTTCAGAAGGCCAAAGGGGGAGGTATTTATCACTTCTCTCTTAGACAGGCGACCACCTCCCCCCCTTTCTTTACCCCCCCCCCCCTTTCTACATATAGTGTTTTATATTTGTGATGAATTTTTGGTTCTGTTTTTTATGTGTTGTGTTATCCCTTATAGACAAAGTGTTTGACTGTACTCGTGCTGTTTTACATTTCTGCCTAATAAAATATTCAATCAATCAATCAAATGTAATTAACGCACATTGTAAAGCACCTTGGATAAAGGTGCTACATACAGTAAATGCACAACGTACCATTTATGTACTGTCAATATAAGAGAAGAAATAAAGCCTGGGTACCAAGGCTAGAGACGCAGTGATCGTATAGCATGGTCGTGGTCCAGAATGTTAGACAATGACAGAATTCGTCAGAGGCTGTGTTTGGGCAAAGGACTGCTATAAGATGAGGTTGACACCAACAGTTTCCGCTGTCACATCCAAAACCGTTACTGTTCAGGAAATGGAAAAAAAGAACGTGTGTTCCAATGGATCCGATGTAGATATTATTTTAAGCTCTCTTAATATTTTTGGTTAAATATTTATAAACCCCACAGACAGATTTAACAACTTTCAACCTGGTGTCCCCATTTTGGGCATGTTGGCAAACACTTCCCCAAAATGTTTTTTCAAAAATAGCAGAAAGGGCAGATCTACAAGCTCACAACATGTTGCATCACAGCACATACGATGACATATAAAATAGGGCATTAATTTATGAAAAAACTAAACAAAAACACAAACAGATGAAATATGGAGAAAGAAGGTTCCTGGCCGACAGGGACGATATACTGGTATACCGGTACCTTACTGTATATACTGACCTTCCAGTGCTCCCTCTTGCAACGTGTCCATCAGCCTTTCTTGCTGAATTCTGTTCCTGGAAATGCTTACTGTGCTTTCAATGTCATAAATGATGGGTGGAATTCTGATGAGGTGATAAAAGGAGAGAGAGAGAGAGAGAGAGAGAGAGAGAGAGAGAGAGAGAGAGAGAGAGAGAGAGAGAGAGAGAGAGAGAGAGAGACACAGACAGAGAGAGAGAGAGAGAGCTGCATACAGCGGTTCACTATACATACATACAAAGAACAGACATCCTAATGATTAATAGAAATATGTATAAAAGACCATTCTCATACATGGACTCAAGATCCAAGGAATTTATAAAATTGACAAAAAAATGGACACACATGGTAATTCATTTACTCCAGAAAACAATAAGTCCCGAGGGGAATAACACTCAAGGTTAAAAACTTTCTTTTTTTGTTAGTGTTTTGAGACAGGTGCATCCCAACACTTAAAGTAGCAACTGTCAGCTCATAACCAGCATGTGGCATCAAAGCAAACATTGTTGAAAACATCTTGTTGTTCCATGTAAAGCTGTTTTCTCTTCCCCGAATGTTAACTCTAATTAGTTGGTGAATGTCGCCAGACAGACTGATGCTGCCTGCCTAGCAGGCTTGTCTTCAATTCCGTTTTGATTAGCTCAAGTGGATTTTCTTAATTTCTTTTATGAATGTTGGGGGTCTATTATTGTGATGTGTTGTCCTGAGACCTAGAGTTTCAAGTGGCTACCCTGCTAGTTAGGGAATTTTAGCAATATGTGTGGACCATCTGTGAAAAAATTTACTACCAATAGCTTTCTTCACCAATGTATTCTTATAAGTGTCTAGAATCACCTCTCAATTAATGCAAACCCAAATCCTCGTGGAAAATCCTGGAGAGCCAATCAAAGTTAAGGAGCCCAGAGGGCTTGGGTGAAAGATATTAAAACAAATAAAAGTCTAAAATGAACTTGTGAGGTGTCTAACTAGGGGTTTTCAGGGGTGCTGAATCCATTCCAACCATTATTTTTGAGTAAAAATGTCTCCCTGGCCATCTAATATTGGTATATTGGTTATTGTTAGTGTATAATCAGTGTATAATCAATGGTAGGGGATTGGGGTGTTGTTGAATTGATTCTATTCTGAAAAATAAAATAAGAAAATATTGTTAAACACTTGATAAGAGTGTACACCTACTGTGCACATGCTCAGTGGGATACACTGTCTGCATGTGGGGTAGGAGCGGGAGTGTTGCATCCTGGCAAATATGTCTGGACGATTTTAAGGTACGGTAGTTTGTCTACTTTTTGGCATTTATTTTCCTCTGCTGGCAAAACTTTTGATTACTGTGAATTTAGATGTCAATTTTCTCTAGCCTATTGCTTACATTGAACAACCATTAGTTAAACAATCATGACACTTGTCTTTTAGTAGACAACATGGAAGAGGATTCTGTAGCTTGTGGCTTAAGGTGCTTCATCTGTGGTGGTCCTGAGACTGAGATTCAAAAGTCACCCAAAAAGGCTATGCACATTTTTTGTCTTATTCTGAGAGTGTGGATGATGCAGCATTAATCAGAAGACTTCATGGGACTAGAAAAACTGAGATGACCCCAAACTAAGATACCATTTGGAATGCAAAACCGAGCTATACAGTCGTGCAAGAAGTACAGTATATCCACTGGATATCGTGCACCTGATAATGTCTACCAGGGCCGACTGAAAAGGAGTTTGATGCAGAGAGCAAAGCGACGAGGTGATGACTGGGGACTTGAAGTCGCTGGTCGCCTGGTGGCAGAAGAGGCAGTATATCATATTCGATGCAGAAGAGACTTTGAGAACCCTGTTACAAAGTCTGAGGTAACATTATATGGATACACAATACAGCTGTACAATACAACTCACATTTCTTATCCTGAGGGAAGAAATATAATTTTTAATAGTGAAACTTTTGACTTCAAAATAATTTATTCTGCAAGATTGATATGGGTCCAGGAATGAGGGGGACTAATAAAGGATAAGAAATGTGAGTTGTATTGTACAGCTGTATTGTGTATCCATATAATGTTACCTCAGACTTTGTAACAGGGTTCTCAAAGTCTCTTCTGCATCGAATATGATATACTGCCTCTTCTGCCACCAGGCGACCAGCGACTTCAAGTCCCCAGTCATCACCTCGTCGCTTTGCTCTCTGCATCAAACTCCTTTTCAGTCGGCCCTGGTAGACATTATCAGGTGCACGATACAACTGCCAAGCTCTGTCTGGATAAAAGGTAGCCACATACAGTATGTGCATGATTAAATTATTTGACTTTGAGTGGAAGCCTATATGAGGAGCAAGAAAAACAATTATCAAAATTCATTTGAATCTTACATACAAAAGACTTACCAGGGTTTCTTTTCAATGTGCCAACATTGATACCTTCATTGCAAAGGATGCAAGTATTATGGTAGATCAAGTGTGCCAGCTACCACTTGAACTACTTGACCCAGACAATGCCCTGCGTCTTTTCTTCCTGTCTGGCCGTTGGACTTGCTCATCTTGCTCTAAAGAATAGATTATGTTTAAAGTTTTTATTAAATTATGATGTCACTCACAACATAGAATAGGATTGAAATCTGCATGTGGCAACTTTCATCACAATGAAAAAAAACTTACGATATCCAGTGGATATACTGTACTTCTTGCACGACTGTATAGATCGGTTTTGCATTCCAAATGGTATCTTAGTTTGGGGTCATCTCAGTTTTTCCAGTCCTCATGATTAATGCTGCATCATCCACACTCTCAGAATAAGACAAAAAATGTGCATAGCCTTTTTGGGTGACTTTTGAATCTCAGTCTCAGGACCACCACAGATGAAGCACCTTAAGACAAGCTACAGAATCCTCTTCCATGTTGTCTACTAAAAGACAAGTGTCATGATTGTTTAACTAATGGTTGTAAGCAATAGGCTAGAGAAAATTGACATCTAAATTCACAGTAATCAAATGTTTTGCCAGCAGAGGAAAATAAATGCCAAAAAGTAGATAAACTACCGTACCTTAAAATCGTCCAGACATATTTGCCAGGATGCAACACTCCCGCTCCTTCCCCACATGCAGACAGTGTATCCCACTGAGCATGTGCACAGTAGGTGTACACTCTTATCAAGTGTTTAGCAATATTTTCTTATTTTATTTTTCAGAATAGAATCAATTCAACAACACCCCAATCCCCTACCATTGATTATACACTACACTGATTATACACTAACAATAACCAATATACCAATATTAGATGGCCAGGGAGACTCAAAAATAATGGTTGGAATGGATTCAGCACCCCTGAAAACCCCTAGTTAGACACCTCACAAGTTCATTTTAGACTTTTATTTTTTAAAATATTTTTCACCCAAGCCCTCTGGGCTCCTTAACTTTGATTGGCTCTCCAGGATTTTCCACGAGGATTTGGGTTTGCATTAATTGAGAGGTGATTCTAGACACCTATAAGAACACATTTGTGAAGAAAGCTATTGGTAGTAAATTTTTTCACAGATGGTCCACACATATTGCTAAAATTCCCTAACTATGCTTCTAAATGACTCCCAAAATGACAAATTAATTAACAAGCAGACTTGTTAAAGTTGGTGTAGTAATTCCTGTCATGACATGATGATGCAATGATTGATCATGAATTACATTTGACATACCAGTCAAACTAGTAGCAAGAGAAAAGATGATACCCCAAGATATAGTACCCACTATTCCCACACACACACACACATGCACGCGCGCGCGCGCGCACACACACACACACACACACACACACACACACACACACACACACACACACACACACACACACACACACACACACACACACACACACACACACACACACACACACACACACACACACACACACACACCAATTACTTAGCATATCAAGTTCATACCATAGATCAACTCCCTTTCATGGAAGGCTTAATGAATTGAATACCCTGCAAAAACACACTGTACATGCTTCAAAGGCTTTGTGGCTCCGGGCAAATTGGCATTCAGTGTTCAAGAGTCAAGCCAGCTTAAAACCATCCCACTGTTCAGTGATGCCATCTGCCATAATTCATGCCCCGTGGGCCTTCATTTAAGTTCCTCAGAGCCCAGTGGTCTTCACTCTATGTGGGATAGTGCATCGACAAAAAGCATCACAGCAGTTTCTCTGTAATCAAGAGAATGGCGGGAAGATGTGCTTGTGATTCAGGCAGAGCGGGGCCAATCCTCCACAGAGTGCTCTTGGCTCCCACAGTATTGGCTCCTCCATTGGTCCACACAGGCATGAAATATAGCTGCCAAGCTTGAAAGTCATCTCAGGACAAACGTGAAAATAAGACTTGGCCCAGATAAACTTCCCTACTTAGGCCTTACTTAATTGGACTAATTGAAGATGAGTGAAAAAGTCATCTCTCAGAGATGTTTTTCTATGGAGGACCACTTTGGAAATAAGTGTTTTCAGTAATGCTAAGTGCTATCTACTGATATTTAATTATGCTCCTTTGAGGTGTCCTTTTTTAATTCCCAATAAAAGTCAAACCAAAGCCCTGAACAGCAAGATAAATTATTCAATTATTTGTGGCCAAGTTTATTTGACAAGTCAGTGCATCACATGCACACTAAAAACCTAAAAGAAATCTAACTACCCCATTGGGTTTGTAATTACCTCACATGCAGAAGTTGGCCATTTTACTGTTGCAGATATTTGTTTGCCCTGGCTGTCTGAATTTTTCATCTCAGTGCAAGGATTACCTAAACTAATTTTTAAAGATCCATACTGTCGGTGAAGACATTTAGGTTTAGGGGGTATCGAACCAAGGATGCAGGCTGAATTAGAAACCATGCTGTGAGGTATATTGATGACGTAATGGGAGGATATCAATTAATCTTTGGACCATAGCATCGCTCGACAGTTGAATCCACTGCCCTTGGAAGAATCAATTTGCCTATTTATTTAGGCACACTTGAGCCTATCAGTTTGAGGAGCTAGTATAGAAATAAGCTTTGAAAACAAAACAGAATACTTTGGAAACAATGAATACATTAAGTGTGATGCTTGAAGTAGTGTAGTTTAAGGAAAAGTACCAGAGAAGAAAAGCCTTATAAGGATATAGGAGTTTTGTTCGTAATTCTTTAAAACAAATCTAATTATTAAAAACTCATATGATTTCAGTATACAAAATTAATTAATCTTTGTGGAATTTGAACTCCATCAATTGGTCGACTATTTTAGCGGAGCAATCCCATCAAGGCAACCCTCTCTCTGTCAACACAAAGTTACGTTTCGGTTTCTTTTTCGCCTCAGAGCACCGCTGTTGCAGTGAACGTCTGCACGCTCTACTGTCTCTGTTTCCGATGTGCGGGCCAGGCTACTAAACGGGAGGGCCGCACAGTGGCCCGTACCTCTAGTATGATACAGATCTCAAAATCAAGGAAAAGCTGTTTGACCCACCAATTGCTATTCTAATAATAATGTTATTAGTAAAGTGAAAATATATATTATGACTATTGTGTTGTGCCTGTATTTGCCTGTATTTGTCCTCCTGGGCCTAAAATACTCATCATTTTGGTTGTGGGTGGCATATATTACATAGCAACTTTCAAAAAAACTATACTCCACACTTTTCTCTGCTTTAGTTATCAACATTTCTGTTAAACCAGGACATTTATCTAACTATATAAATGGCGACCAACTTCCGCACCCTCGGTGTCCACACCCCACAGCTCTGTTATCGACTAAACAACGCACCGCCAGACCACATGTCGCCAACTGACTCGCCACGCCGGCCGCGCTGAATTTACGCCTCGCGTAGGGGACATCTCACTGCACACTACACCTTTTCCACCGCGCAACATAATTAATTCTACTCACCAAATGTCGGACAAAACGGAAGGGGAGGCAGCTTCGTACCGTTTACCGTGCGCACGACCTCATCACCACAACAGCACGCAGCCGCTGCGGGGGTTTTTTCCTTTTTTTCCACACTTTTTTTTTGGTCACCATTTTCTCCAGGCACCATTTCTGGTGTAACGTGCGGCAGCATGCGCTGGGTTGCCACGTTTGTGCGGCAGCATGCGCTGGGTTGCCAGGTTTGCACAGCCAGCGCCAGAAACAAGCAACCACCTTCATGAAAAAAAAAAAAAATGTTCCAGGGGTGTCCCCGCGCGTCCCAACACTCCACAGGGGGTCAGTGGACCATCAGGGGGTCCGCGGACCCCCTGTGGACCCCCTGAAACATAACAAATATTATTTCTTCAAATTTTTTCCTTTTTCAAAAAAACTTTTCCACAGTTTTACTCCGGCGATTTGGGTCCCCCAATATACACACGGCTGGGCCCCGTGCGCGGCTGGGGTTGAGGGGGGCGTAGCCCCCCGAAACTCTAGTTGGTACATAAAAGGACAAAGTGTCCCTGAGTTTGGGCACTGGCTTCCTGATTAGCCAACCCGACCAGTGAGTACAGTACTCAAGTAAATGTACTTAGTTACAGTCCACCACTGGACCGAAGTATGTTACTTTGGTCACCACATTTAGCGCTTAATATGTCTGCCATAAAGAATGAAGGAACATTTTTGTTTCAATTATGATTGAGCTAAACTGAAGGGAGCCATTAATGAGAGAAACAACTCTGTGTGTGTGTGTGTGTGTGTGTGTGTGTGTGTGTGTGTGTGTGTGTGTGTGTGTGTGTGTGTGTGTGTGTGTGTGTGTGTGTGTGTGCGTGCGTGCGTGCGTGCGTGCGTGCGTGCGTTTTGTGTGATGTCTTTAGTTTCATATTCATGGGTCATCAAATGTCTCTTACACGCCTAAATAAAATCTTTGTGACAGGTGCGTTGGTTGAATGAACTCGTCTTCATTAGCTTCATTAATAAAGATAAGTTAATAGGCAGTCAATGACCTTCTTCATTTAAACTGAACTTAGGAAAAAAGGAGACATTGTGGTAAAGCTCAGGGTATGCAGTCACATTTCTGTCTGGCTAATGAAGTTGCATTGATGTGACTAGGTGTAAATGAAATGTCTGTAAATCATATTAGGATATTATCCAGTTAGGAGACACTGAAACGACCGTGTGCAGGATATATGAACATACTATAGAATGGACAGGCATTCTTTATCAACAGAAATGTCAACCTTGTGTTCTCTTCTAAACAATGAAAAACTAAAAAAACAAAAACAAAAGGGAACCAGTTCAGTGTTGATTGATTGAATACTTTGTTTAAAAGTTTTCAGAGAAAAACATAAATGGAAGTACAGTTTATAATACAAGGTCAACTAAAATGGATTGCTCAGGAAAGCCGCAATGGCTTGTACTCAATTACGTACTCAATTCATGGAACATGGATGGTCACATGTTTGCCATCTATGCAGTTATGTAGCTGCCAACGCTCCTCAAACTCCTGTGCACTGGCATGGCCCTCTATTCCTCCTCTTTTTGCCTCGGCATGTAATTGCTTACAAACAATTTCAGATCTGTATGCCAGAACATCTACGGCACAATATGAGATATTCCATCAGCTCCATCATGGCAGTTGCCAGGTATCTAAAATGAAAATGACAAAAATAATGTAATGGCTAATATTTTACTTGGAATGACCATGGGATGAAACCCGTGCCTGCATGCATCATGGCATGCAGGCATGGACTTTTGAGAAGCCTATGTAATTATGTTAATGAATGAATATTCGTTTTATTAATGCATGGTGCTCCTATATATTTTAATCAAACTTTGGTCTGTTCAAATTTGTTTGTAATGAAGCTCGACTCAAACCTATTGCCACATTCTCAGCAGTACTGATCCATTTAGTAATTGTTCGACCAATTATGGCAAAATACGGCATAAAACTGGTCCTGGTTACTCTGATAAAATTATGGAGTCTGTGATAAGCACTCAACTCCTGGCAGAGGATTTGCATTGAATTTGCATACTTTCACAGAGCTTTCTGGAAACGTGAGTAATTTGAGTCTAAAAACTAAATGTTTTTTTCTTCCACCCTCATAAGAGGTTATGATGCTTCAAGGTGACCACTCAATACTTGGCCGTCTTAGTGTCATCCAAGATGAACTTTCATAAACGTAGCAGAATCTTTCATCGTATGCGTCTGGGTCATTAAGTGTGACAGGGTCATGTTCGGCCATCTACGAGCCAATCGGCACAGTAACATAGGATACAGGAACAGAGTTCTGAAACTGTCAGCAGTTTTGGTACGTGTTCGTGCAGTGTGGCTGGTACCACGATGATTGTCAACGTGAGACTGAAAAAGCTAATAACAACAAGTAAGACGGAAGCTGATTCATATTGTGGAAGCATTACTGCTGCAACTTGACCGGTTTCATATGTTATACTTGACAGTTAATAACTGTCTGCTAGTCTACAAAGTCCACTAGATAGTCCACTGTCATAAAGCGAAAACTGAGGTGGCACGGACACATCTCCAGATCCTCAGGCCTCGCAAAGACCATCCTGCAAGGCACCGTACAAGGTGGCAGGAGACGAGGGAGACGAAAAGATTGGAAGATAACATCGGAGAATTGACTCACTTGAAACTCAGTGAGGCAATGAGAGCTGCTGAGGACAGAGAGGGATGGAGAGAGCGGCTCAACAGGTCGTCTGTGGTGCCCCAACGACCCCTCCGGGGTTATGGGATAGGTGAAGGTGAAGTATACAAAAGTGACAGTTTCATGAAAAGGGCATGCAGATTTTTGGAGAACTGTCAACCCATGTTGTCCCCTTCTACCAAGTCAAGATCGGGGTTCAAATCCGTTCATATATCAGAATTCTTTCCCCAAGAGGCACAACTTCTACCAGCAGACGTGGATCATCGTCTCGCCGCAATGTGTTTGTAGTTGCATTGGGACAGATCCCCGGTGCCAATGTGCACAAATATGAAAAAGAACCAGAGTCCTCAGCAAACCTTCCCTGGATGAAAAAAAGGCTTTAAAAAAGTGCATTGAAGGACACGGAAGATAACAGGATACCATGGCCTAATGTGGGTTTTGATGTAGGAATTGCACACACCCCCATCACACATCCACCGGGACACGTCTTCCATCGTTGGGAATAAAATAATCAGATCCCAGCTGAGTTGACAAGCTAAAAAAATAATGAGAAGCATAGTCATGGCCCAGCATTCACTCAATTACTGTGTTATCCTGATTAGACCTTGCACACACACCACCCAAAGTACCTTAATGCTGTCTACTGTGCTTCTTGCCCCACTGCTCTGGTTTGTTCCCCCACACCAGCAGAAATAACCTGAATAACCAACATTCACCCCTCCCTCAGCACCCACCGTTGAAGTGCCCTTGAGCAAGGCACCTAACCCCCCAAACTGTTCCATTGGAGCTGCTCAGTGGCTAATAGTAAAAAACTGTGGTTGTAATTTGCAGCTTTCAGGGCCCACTTGAAAAAGATAAGGAAATCTCAATGTGATTTACCCTTGTTAAATAAAGGATAATTAAAATAAAATAAATTCTGGTGAGAAAGTTTGTTTAGTTAAACTCCTCAGAATAGGGAAGCTAGGGTTCAAGTGGTTAAGTAGGTGAGTGTTGATGAGAATGAATGACTATGTGATGGACTATATAATCTGTGTGTGAGTGTGAGTGTGTGTGTGTGTGTGTGTGTGTGTGTGTGTGTGTGTGTGTGTGTGTGTGTGTGTGTGTGTGTGTGTGTGTGTGTGTGTGTGTGTGTGCGCGCGCGCGCGCGCGTGCGTGTGTGTATGAGCTACATTGAGCTGATGACCAAGTCAGCAAATAAGTGAGTAAATTGAGTTGGTGAGCAAGTGAGTGAATCGGGAGTTATATTGAGTTGGCGAGCAAGTGAAGGGCTGCAAAAACGACTGAGCTACTCAGTGAGTGAATGAATGACTGTGTGAGAGAGTGGGTGAATGTACCTGTATGAACGAGAGACTGGATGAAGTGTGCAATCATAGAGACACAGCCTCTGTCATGACATGCTGCTATCTGCCTTTTTTATTTCCGTGGCTAACGTTTAATATTGAAAGCATGGCAAGCAGTATGTTCGAGGCTGTTGTCTGTCCATCCATTGAGCCTGTTGCAGTGGGATTGCCTCCAAAACAGCAGCTGCAATGAACATAACAAATGTTTACAAACAAATAATAATAATAGTAATACACTTTATTTGTATTGCACCTTTCATGACATGAAATGCAGCTCAAAGTGATTATCAGAGCAAGAATACAATTACAGAAAAAGTACAAATAATTTAACAATAAAAGCAAAAAAGAAAAGCAAAAGCATAAAACAACATTAAAATAATAGCAAAAAGGCAGTGAATCAGGAAAAACAGTGAGGACATGAATAACAACACAGAAATGAAAAAATCAAGTAAAAGCCAGAGAAGAAATAGGTCTTGAGCTGTGCTTTAAAGCTATCCACAGAGGCTGCCTGTCTTAGGTGTAATGGGAGTTTAAATGAAATATAATAAAGGAAAGACTTGCAACACTGCTGAGTCTGCTAAACCCATTTTTTAAATACATTATCTAATTAAGAACTACTCAGTAACCACCTGTACTCCAAACAGACAAATTAGCAAAAACGTCTATAGCGTAATGAGAATAATTATATGGCCTCAGTAAAAAACACGTATATGCAAATACATTTCCAGTTTGAGCTCCTCTGAGTGTCTGTTTTCCATAAAGCCTTATGCCAACCACGAGGCACCTGTGCTAAAAGCATAATCACTTTGTCCGAGTATCTGTTGTAATGCACCACAGTAGATCCAGTACTGTTATCTCTAGATGAGATTGTGTGAAGTGCTTTTCAAAATTGGATGGGAGGGAGTGCTGCCCACATGATCCATTATGGCATTGGCAGGCAGTGTTTAGTCATGTGATGCATACATAGATGCCGCCTCCTACGCAGTGACGGTTCTAGCTTGTATGGCGCCCTGTTCGAACCCCCCCAAACTAAAATTGTGTGTCTATCCACCCCTATTCAAATGGCCAGAATAGGGACCAATTTAACCATACAAACATCCATGGCTAATTCCTGGCATACGCCCCCCCAAAAAGACTCAAATATATAACAAAAGATACAAAATCCCAGCATAATGTGGCTTCAAATGTTGAAATTCATTTTTTACCTACTTGAAATTGAAGACGCCGTAGAGAATAATCAAAGGGCCTGCAGCACATGCAAATTTAATCCCCCAGCCATAAAAAGACCCCTGTTGCAGGGTGTTTACAGAGGTACAAATCCATAACAAAAGCTTTGGAAAATTGTCTCTTCTTTGAATAATGCTTGAGTGTTGCTCTCCCAGTGATTAAACACATTTTGAGGTCTTTGTGAAGTAAACAAGAGTAATGGGGATGGCCATTGACAATGCTCATTTCTGGCCAGAGAGAGTGTTCATTATTTTCAGATAACCACAAACCTTTGATGTAGTGACAGCCCTGGAACAACACCACCAAGGATCCTTGTGAACGATTTTGGAGTAGTATAGACACCCCAAAGGAGAGGTCAAGTATACTCGCCTCAAATGACCGGTGATGAAGATGACTGCAGTTAGTATTTGTTGGTCGTTTCTATGTCTTCTTCCACGCGCTGGTGTTGTAATGCAATGTTTCAAAGCTTCTTAAAGATTATGGCCCCAAAATATGAATAAACAATACTTTTAATTGTTCCCAAAGTTATTGCCAAAACTAGAATCATTCAGTATGTGTGTTTGGACTGATATCTTGACCTCAGTGTTCCTGTCTCAAACAGGATACATGGCACTGCTCCAGTTTGTTCAGTTCAGAGAGGACAACTCACACATTGAATGAAAAAATGAGCAAAACTCTTGTTTGGTTTACAATGAATGAATGGATATGATTTTAGGTACTAAAACGACATCTCCCCTTCCAAATAGGGGGCCCCCCCAACGCCCCAAATTCCAAATTTCAGATCAAAATCAGGCGGCAAGGAAGCTCGGCTGGATTTGAGGCTAAATAGGAAGTCATTATCAGCATGCAGTTCCTATTAATGGCCAAGCAGATGTTGCTATTTCACCTCCTGCAGGCGAGGTGAAAAATGTACTCTCAATATTAGTGAAGAAGGTTTTGGCCGGACTTTACACTTGATTTTATTACATTATAGTATTAGTAAACATTTTCATAAACACTTACTGTTTTCAATCATTAGTTTAAAGTATTTTTTAAATCATCATGATATGCGTTTAGTCAATTATGGTCCTATTCATTTGAAAATGTATGATAAAGTAGGGTATGTTTCTAGGGCTTCCGTTTTTTTGGGGGGACCAGAAGTTCAAAGATGGCGGAATTGAATTCGCCCAAAAAATGGCTTCAAAATGGGTCTAGAAACCAATGGGGCTCCCTTTGTCCATATTCTTTACAGTCTATGAGCAAAATCAACAGGTCGTAGCTGGGGTGGTGGAGGGTAGGAGATCCAAAGCAGCATGCTGCATGTATTAGCTGGAGTAGTGGAGGGAGCAGCAATTCCTAGAAGGGTAGCCTCAGTTCCACAACGCAGCAAGCAAGCAAATGAGCAATGCAAACTTCCTGAGCTGAGTCTGATCAATGGCCGGTCGCCAGTAATTGCAAAGAGTTTCCTGAATCCTGACTGAACTTGCTCTGTGCATGTCATTGTCATGATTCTGCCGTCACAAATAAACGCACACACACATGCACGGCACGCACGCACGCACAAGTAATCCTCCTTTGCACCGGCTCCCAGAGGATTTTAGAACTGACTTTAAAAATGAATCACTCAATGCTGGAGTGAGTTTGTGTGCACGTACAGCACATCTGCTGGTTTATCCTCATTTCCCACTGCCTTCTGTCTAAATTGTGCCCATTGAGGGTGGCGTTTTGCCCATGAGGGAACTCCCACAGTTGCTTCAACTTTTATGTAATTTAAGGGAGATGGCTGAGCAAGGACGTTCATTTTCAGTAACACTTTGGTTAATTTTCATAGCATTACACATATTCCCGTAGGAGTACAGCATTCTTTTGATAAATACACAAATGAATCTTAAGGGAGCGGTCATGTGATCGAGATGTATAAGTTTGATGTTGTATGAAATTTTGTATTTAACACATATTTTGTATTTTGTATTTTGTATTGTAGGTTTTATATGTATTACTGACAAATTGAGTACAATGGACCACAATTGAAACAAGTCCTGGGGCTTTTTGTGTTATCCTTTTAGCATTACCTTTGACTGTACTTCCTTTACTGTTACTTATAGCGTTAATAAAGTATTCAATCAATCAATCCCTCATGTGCGAAGAATTGCCTGGCTCATAGGTCAAAGTTTATACTGAATGGAGCTGCAATCATATAGGGAGTGTTTTCATCATAGCTGTGTAGCCTTGCATACTCATTTGACTGTGTGTTGACTTCATAAAAAAAGTAGAATGTTGTATTGGCGTGCACTTGAGTTGGGCCCATTGTAACCATATGCCACTAATACCTGGTGGTACAGCCAATTAGAAAGAAAACCACACAATCCTTGTGAGTTGTGAGGCCCGAGTTCAAATACAACTCCGGCATGTCTCCATTCTCTCTGCCCTTGGTTTTTCTCTATAATCTAAATAAAGCACAATAAGAAAAAACTAAAAAATCCCCTTTTTGTTGGAACTGGAGCTAATAAAGCAGAGCCGGGTGAATAAATTAGCAGAGCAAGAAGAATACACACGAAAAAATCAGCTCTGAGGCTGATATACTCTATAAGGAAATGTAATCCAATAATAACAACTCTTATCCATTCTGCCATATGTGAGGGGGCTAATGTCTAATTTACATCAGCAGTGGTACTCCGCTACCGCGCTTTGAGAAAGCGGCGAGGTTCCATGCTTTGTCTCCGCCAAGGGAGTGACCACCGCCTTCAAAAAGTGGTGCCGCAAAGTCGAGAAAATAGTTTCACTTTTTCATCTCTACACATAAGGTGTCGAAGAAAGAAGTCAAATAGTGTAGCGTCATTACAGAACCAGTCCCTGTCTGTCCAGGAAGCAGTTAGGAAATTACTGCCAAAAGGCAGATAAACCATCAGTCATACTGGCCACCTTGTACAGCAACAATGTTCAAACGTCTATAGATTAATGCTGCACCCACATCACTCATCCACCACAAATATCAATATCATATCAAATATGTCTGCCAGGCCGAATTGATCTGCTATGATATAAAACCACTTCCCTTGTCCTCTGTTATAACACCAGAGGACGTTATCTTCACAGCACACAGCCCAACGTGAAGCAAAGCAACATGAAATTTGTTCTCTGTTTAATTCGAAGCGCTTCGGGCTAAAATGAGGAACACACCATGCTGGGAGCAGCATGTGAACAAAAGTGACAGCTGCTAATGGAACATTTATTCAAAAATGATGATAACTTGGAAGGTAAAGATGATAACTTAGAATAGATTGAGTAGATAACTAGTTTAATAAGGGTAGAAAGTAAATGAGGTCCAGAGTTGAAAAGTCACACTTCATTATGTTTTAGAAATATGAAGTAAAACTTGGGACTTGTTCATAGTTAAGTCAAGCAAAGTTTTGCATATCAGTTCATACCTGGAGTACAGGCCAACTATATGCAGACATATTGCCATTCAGACGTGCTATGTCAATTGGAACCCCCTCAAGGACCCCTGGGGGTCCCCAAACCCCAGTTTGAAAACCACAGATTTATGCAAGATTTTTTCCTTATCCTAACCCTTGTCTTCTTCCACGCTCCTGCCTTTTCGTTTCTTTTATCTTTTTCTTTCTTTTGTTGTTTTTTTGCTGTCATCGCGTTCTAATTTTATTGATCTATTTCACAATCTTCATTGTTGAATATGCCACCTCTCCCATCTTTTATCTCTTGTGGAGTGTCACATAAATCAGTTAATCGTGTTGTTGAAAATTCACGAGTGATTTTCTCAGATCGATGTGTTTGTACTTCTGTGTTCAGGAAAACAGTGTGAAAGGGATCCCTTAAGATTCAATGTGTTGCTTTCTGCCTCTGATTAAAGTGTAGGCAGAAGGAAGGCATATCGAACACCCCTCTGGCTCCAACAAAAGTTGAAAAACTTTTTCATTTTGAAGGTCCACTTTTGAAGTGATAATTGCTGTGGTTTGCCAGAGTGCATCAATAGTGGTTGATGATATATATTAATCACATCAGAGTCAAGATAAATCACTCAGGACTTGACCACGACAGATTTTTAGAGTTTGATTCATTTGATATCTTGCTCGAAACATGCCAAGGTCAAACCACAGAGGTGCAAGAATAAGAAAATTCCTCACAGCCATAGTAATGTTTGAAAAGGCTGACAAATGACATCAGCACAGAAGACTTCTGCTGCTGTAAATGAGGGCCCTTTGCCAGACTTGACACGGCTCTCTGAAGGCAAATGCTTTCCACTCTTTCCGTTGGCTTTTTTTCTTCTTCGCGTCTCCTGAGCTGTTGGAGATGGGTAGCGACATGTTGCTCTCAGTCAGATCCCAAGGGCCATTCAGAATATTCTTTTATTTTTTAATGGCTCAACGAGTGTCAGTCTTGTCCTGAGGACAATTGCACAGCAGATGTCTTAGAGTTTGCACCAACTGTCAGATATGTCTCTGGTGGTGAAGACAATTATAAGTATGTCTGTCTCCATCTAACTACAGCATGTCTCTTCCTGTCTATCTATCTACTGTGAGATTTAATTACACGTTATCATATCATTTCAAAGTCACTCCATAATGTGTATTTTAAGAATCAGATGCTATAAGTTTAGTTTGTTGATTGTTGTAGTGTGTTTCTACTGCTGTGTGTATGTAATACAGACAACATTCATTTAAAGTTATGAAGATGTGCAGGAGGATTCATATAGAGGTTTCAACCACCATAAACATACTACAGTATATAGGTTGGAGGCACACAGGTGTAAAGCAGTAAACCCCCATTGCTAGACTGGTAGCCCTTGACTCTTTTTCATTTTCCCCACTTGAAGATGAAAGCTAACATGATCATCTACCCGCTGAGTGGCTTACATGACCTTTTGAGCCGACAGAGCCCCATTAAGAAGCCCACTACAACAAGCCTTCTTCCCTTCACTCCTGAAAAAAAAATACTTTTAAGAGACTAGGCCGAGGCCTGTTGAAATGATGCCCGCTGGGAATGATGCCCGTTGAGAAGGCATGCCCCTCCGGTTATGTAATTCCCATATCCAGCAGCAGGTTAAACCTCAGGGGGGTTTATCTGTCCTTCACGTATCTCGAGAACCGTTCGGCCAATCGACTTCAAACTTGACGTGTGCGTGCACAGGCGACCCAAGGGACCCGAGGTCAGACCGGCGGTCGGACCGGCAGTGCTCAAAAAAACATTGATAAATCCACAAAAATCTCCATATGGTCGGATGAGCAGTTGGGACCTCTGCACTCCAAAGGGGCCCCCATGGACCGCTGTTGAGGTGCCTTTGTCCCTTTAATGCCATATATGGAGTTCCTTTTAGCCATGCCCAAATATGGAGTCGAGGCCAGACAATAATGTCACTATGACCTCATATTGATGACATTAGAGTACTCCATATATGGGTATTTGCGGTTAACCACTGATCTGACCAACTTCCCACTCTGCGCATCACTCCCTTGAGTGACGTGCAGAGTGAATGTGAGGCCTGAATGGTCTATTAGATCGAAGTTTCAGTAGGGTAGTATATCCTACAGTCTCTGACATATTTGTGTGTGTTTGTGCGCGCGTGTGTAAGTGCGTGTGTGTGTTGGGAAGATGCAGACCTGTCTGAGGACCTGTCAACCCTGGACCCTCTCTCTTACAAACACACAGTGACATATTACAATTTAGGCATTCAGCAGACACTCCTATCCAGAGCCAATTACAAGTGCAAGATCAGAGTAACACTGAACCTTAGTCAGGTAAATGGTCATGCAAGAGTAGAGTACAAAGAAAAACTAGAAAAAGTGCTCCTCGGAGCACAGGTCTCCGCCAGGTCAGGTAGGTTATTGTGGGCCAGCAATTTTCGGAATTCGCCAATCAGGATGGAATATAAAAAATTTGACAGATCCATCTTGATCACTTGACTATAGAGATCATGTGTACTGATTTGCATGTTTGGACAAAATTAAAAGTAATATAAAAAAGAAACATCTGCCTCCTGGTGGCACTATAATAGGGCAATGTTAAAAGGGTGGCGTTTGTTCTTCAACGTAGTGCAAATGTGCGTGCAAAGTTCCACCACAATTGGACGCTGTGTTCATGATTTGCGGCATTTTGTTCAAAACGGGCCACTCCTGCAAACTTTAGATGTCAATGTTAGCCAATCACGATGGAATATGAAATATCAAACAGATGCATCTTGATCACATGACTATAGAGATCATGTGTACCGATTTGCGTGAAATTTGGATAAAATGTGAAGGCTTAATCTAAAAAAAAAAAGTTTTACATAAGTCGGCCTCCTGGTGGCGCTATAAAAGGCTAATGTGAAAAATGCAGGGCAGATGTTTTTCCTTGGCCTCTAGGGAGCATGTGTGCAAAGTTTCATGCAGATCGGTGCAGTTATAGTTAAAAACACAAATCGACCTTTTATAGCGCCACCATGAGGCTGATTTGAACATTTTCAAATGGCATTTCTTCCTCGGCCTAGTGGGAACATGCGTGTTAAATTTCACATAAATCACAAGCTGCGTTCATGATTTGAGGCATTTAGTTCAAAATGGACCAATCCTGCAAACTTTGGAAGCCAACCTTAGCCAATCAGGATGGAATATGGAAAATCAGGCAGATCCGTGTTGATCACATGACTATAGAGATACTGTGCACCGATTTGCGTGATGTTTGGATAAAGTCTGTAGGAGTACTGTCCAAAAATGTATTTTGCACAAATCGGCCTCCTGGTGGCGCTATAAAAGGCCCATGTGAAAAATTTGGGGCAGAGGTTCTGCTCTGGCATCCAGGGAGTGTGTGTGCACAGTTTCGCTGCGATCAAGCCAACGGTGCCAGAGATTAGCTGTTCACAGACACACGGACACACGGACGGACGGACACACGGACGGACGGACAGGGGGTAAAACATACTCTCTCGCCATGCCTTCGGCCTGGCGGAGACAATAATTTAGTGCTTCAGTAACTAGGATACTTAATGCCATGCTCTCCAGGCTCCTTTGCACTGCTCCTGCTATACTGAACATAGACCCCAAGCACACTCCAGCCCAACACCGAACCCCACCTATGAACAATTATCTACCATGTATCTGCACTTCAGGGTGCTCCTGTAAAGGCAGCTCTCCACCGCACCGACATCGGCCCGACTCGGCCGCGGAAGGAAAGTGTCTCCTGTTGACAACCTGCCGACAACCTGCTGTAGATAGTGCCGTTCCGTCGGGTCGGGTCAACACCGAGCAGCAGTGCCGCTTTAGACTCCACAGGGGCCCTACGCAGGATACGGGACACATGCACACGCGCGCAGCGCACGTGCATGCATTTTTATGCTTTTTTTGGGGGGTTCCCGCGGATAAAGTTACTTTTTTTGTTACTTTATTTCGGTTTTAGTGTGCTGCGCAGCCTGCGCTGATGTGAACGCAGTAATGCACGTTATTTTCTGCTGAAGGGAGGGGGCGGAGAGGGGGCCTCTTTGATCGGCGGGTAGGCGGGGCCCCACGCAACCTGCGTAGTGTGCGTGTAGGGAGAAGCGGCCCTGCCGAGCAGGTTCGGTCGTCCCCCGACGATAGAGCCGTCGATAGCCCTGAGGAGGGGGGGAGAGGGGGGTAAAGATTTTGTCCGAGTGCAGTCCGAGCTGGCTCCAGTGTTGCCAGATGTTGTGAGTGAAACAAGCGACCAGGTCTATGAAAACAAGCCCAAAAGAAACAAACAGTTTCACCACTTGAGCCCTATTACATCAGCTATTTAAAAAGTATCTTGAAAGCAAGCCCAATTAAGCAACAACACTTCAGAAACAAGCCCAAACAAAAGCAACCCTCAACTATGAATATTTAAAAGCGACTTTACATGCAGGGAAAAAAGCCCAAAGTCGCTTACAATAAGCAGACCTGGCAACGCTGGCAGGATCTCGCAGAACAGTGCTGCCAGCTCTAACGCATGCGCACAACAATGTGCGCATCGGCCGTCAGTTTGTGCTGAACTAAATGCTAACTTTTGGTCAGTTGTAGTCTCAAGTAGTCTGTTTGGTGGAGAGTCACCTTAAAGGGGCTACACCATGAATTTCATTTTTTTTAATGTTTTTAGTATTTTTTGGGCTCCCCAGTGTCTCTTGTACCCAAAAAAATATTTTTTTTTAACATTCAGTCATTCATGCTCATTTCATGGATTTCCTGAATGGGCGTGTCTGAACAGGCCATTTCAGAATGGCAGGGCAAGTGATGTCACTTGCACTGATTTTGCATTGATGATGGCCAGACAGAATTGCTCAGTAGCTCCCCCCTGCCCAATAGGACGTTTTGGTATTGCAGCTGAAAAAGCTTGGAACGACAGACAGTCAGATTGTGAGAAAAAATATCTGGATGTTTTTTAGGCTTACAACCTGTTTAAAACGTATTAGGGGGCAATATTTATATATAATATATTTTTTTTTAAATTCATGGTGTAGCCCCTTTAAGACAAACCGCCTAATAGAAGACGAGCTGAAAGCAGCGACCTGTTCCGAGTCGCCACAACCTTTGATATGAATGAAGGGAGAGGATTTTATGCAGGGCTCTGGGGGCGTAGGAGAGGGGATTGTCACAGGAGCAGAAGGGTAATCCTCAAAGGGTTTATTTATTCTTATCGCCATGAAGGCTTTATCCTATAAATGTGCGAAATCTGTGTGTGTGTGTGTGTGTGGGTGGGTGTGGGTGTGTGTGTGTGTGTGTGTGTGTGTGTATCTGTCCTTCACGTATCTCGAGAACCATCTGACCGATCGACAACAAATACGCAAATCCCCATGTATGGTCGGAAGAATGTTATTTGTTGTTTATACAGATGCTAGGTTTGATGTTTACGTGGGATCTTACTTACTGAAGCACTAAATAGTTTTTCTACTCTACTCTTACATTCCAATTTCCAATTCAATTCAAAGTAGCTTTATTGGCATGATAAAACATACGTTTACATTGCCAAAGCAAGTGTCTAAAACATAAAACAAACTGGAGAAAGTATATACAGTTGGGGGGCATTACATACAGCATTATGTAACAGAGCTATGCCACGTTGCAACTTGGAGACTTGCAACTTGTTAGAAATAGCTATATATTCAGGTTGGTGAGGGTAGCTTGGTATAAAACGTTTTCATATAAAGCTTTTTGAAGCATTAATTACTTGTTTACATTTACCCAACATGGGTTCATGCTATTTTCTCTGATCTTGCACTTTTAATTAGCTCTGGAGAGACAGAGATTGAGAGTCCAGGGTTGACAGGTCCTCACAAAGGTCTGCATCTTCCCAACACACGCACACAAACACAAACAAATATGTCAGAGACTGTAATAATATATTACGCAGATAATATTGTGTGTGTGTGTGTGTGTGTGTGTGTGTGTGTGTGTGTGTGTGTGTGTGTGTGTGTGTGTGTGTGAGTGTGTGTGCGTGCGTGCAAAAAAAAAAAAAAAAACACTATTCAAATGCAGGTTTCAGTAATTATCTCCCTCTCTGTTTGAAGGTGTGCTGATTAGTGATGGGTCACTGTTGTGTTGGCCCTCCATGACAGGCTGAGAGAATTATGCATGCTTAATTGACCCTTCCTCTTCATGTACTTTTGTTACTTCAAGAAGTTCATCAGAAGCCTGTGAGCTGAAAGATACGAACATATTTTTGTAAATACAAGATGCTAACTGTGATATGTGTGGTTTTAGCTGCACTATTCTTTTTTAATTGTGCTCCAAAAATGTTTTATTTTCCAAATTCTACACAATTCCAGCGGCATTTGTGTAGGCTTACAGCAAAAAACAATCCGTTCAAAACAGGCCTCTCCTGCAAACTTTGAAAGCCAATCTCAGCCAATCATGATGGAATATGACAAGAGTGATGTTAGGACAAAACATCGGCCTCCTGGTGGCACTATAACAGGACGATTTGAACAATTTTGGGTGTAGGTTCTTCCTTGGCCTACCGGGAGTGTGCGTTCAAAGTTTCTTGCCGATTGGTCCAGTGGTGCTTGTGGCATTTTGTGCAAAATGGGCCCCTCGAGCAAACTTTAAAAACCAGTAGTCAATCGGAATGGAATCCGAAAAATCAGACAGATATATCACATGACTACAGAGATATGATGTACCAATTTGGGTGAGGTTTGGAAAAAATCAGTAGGAATAGTAGAAAACATTGTGTTTTGCAAAACAAACGCAACATGGCAGACAATCTTGTCAGGTGGAAATAGGCGTGGCCTATTCGGGGAGTTGCATAATGATCATCCAAGGAGCGTGATAGTGATATACAGCTTCATCCTGCCAAGACCCGCCCCAGACCCGGAAAAGTCGCGCTGTGATTGGCCAGTGGTCACTTTGAGTGACAGTTGGGGCAAACGCAGTCCCCACAACATCATTTACTATTCTGTGCCTATCGGTACATAACTCGGACGGCGCTTAGTCGACTAGCAGACCATCGGCCTGTCGTCGCGGGCACTCGCGCCTGGAGGCGCTCGGGCGCGACTTCCTCGGCCTCAAGGTCTGCTGAGTCGGCGCGCCTCCGTCATGGTCCAAAACTATACTTTATTAGCCAAAAAAAAGTTGTCTGCGGTTGTCGGAAAAAGAGTGCCCCCAGCAGGATTCGACCTCGAGCCACAGGGTCAGCAGTCTTACGCCTAGTGAGGCACACCACGAGACCACATGCAATACTAGGGTTTTGGTCTGTATTAGACTGTAAATGCCCCCACCGTCCCTTCTGGGGGCGGAGTCCTTGTTTTCTCGCTTTTGTATTCAGCCAATCGCAGGGCGGCAGGGCGGGGTTTGGAAGCTGTACAACAATATTACGCCTCCAAGGAATGCAAGGGGAAAATATTTTAAATTGTTGACCTACGATTCAAGAGTTATCGCGCCACCATGTATGCTTGCATTTCTTCCTCAGCCTAGTGAGAATGTGTGTGCCCATTTTCAAGGCAATCGAACGCTGCGTTCATGATTTGAGGCAATTTGTTCAAAACGGGCCACTCCTGCAAACTTGGCCAATCAGTACAAAAAATCGCAGGCCAAAGTGAAACATTTGGGCTAGAGGTTCTTGCCTCCAGGGAGTTGGGTTCACAGTTTCACGTCAATGGTCCAACGGTGCCGGAGATTATTCTGCCCTGCCAAGCCAAAGAGCAGTAACTACGTTTTTGGACACACCGACTTATTTGGGTTGCCCAAAGGTCAAATTAGCCTTTGTGATGTTGGGGGATAAACAATTACCTCAAGAACAGATGTACAATTAGTGTAATATCACTTATATGCCAATATCCCATTTGGCTGACCAGTTGAATCACTTTTAAACCCATTTTTCAGTGATTTTTGTTTTCGTAGTTACTGCACTCTGCCTTGGCAGGGCAGAGCTGTCCACAGACAGAATGACGGACGGACACATCGGACGGACATGGGAGAGTCTCTGCCACGCCTTTGGCTGGGCAGAACAATTAATGTATCAGTATTATTTCTTCAATCACACGCTCCAGCGTGTGCACAGACTGCACATTAGTTTCCCATTAATTATTCAAATACAATTCAAATACAATACAATTGCATTTAGGTCAATGCAATTGGTCCCACTGGGCCATGCAAGACTGATCACTACCCAAATAGGAAGAAGTGCTTTAAATGAGGTCTCAGCGTACTTTAAAATCTGGGCTTCTTAAAGACGGGGTGCCGTGATTTTCAGTGATTCCCCCCCCCCCCCCCCCCCCCAAAACATAATCATCAGGTATTATGGTTATACTAGGAGGAAGATTTTTTTTCAAAAAAGTGTACAGAAATTGTTAAAATTATGTTTTTATGTGGACACGCCTCCAGTTCATTAAGTATACCTGTCTCACCTTAGCACCTCCTCCACCACCTTAGCACCACCCACCTGTCCTAGTCCCTCCTCCTCCTCATGCCCACACCTGCTGTGTTATGATAATGAGGGGGAGGGTATGTATTTACTATGTCACTAAAGCGCTGTTTCTTTATTGGCACGTTTGACCCTCAAGGTTTCAGCCTCCAGGTAGAAACTCAAAATAGTCAAAGAAGACATAAAACACCATAAAACCACCACCAGGGACTTAATGAAGTTCTATCAACCTCATAGACACATGAAAAACAGAAAAAGTGCAAAACCATGGCACCACCTCTTTAAGCTCAAGATCCAAATGAGAAATATAGTCTCGGACCACAGGAGCCAGGCTAATGAAAACTAACTTGAACTTTTGTCATGCAGACTCAAAGAACCAACCTGAGTGAATGGAGTTCTTCGTCTGTGACACAACCTCCTCAAAACACTGCACTCTTACATAGTAGAATGTAAACCATGCCAATTCAGTGTCTTGACTCTGGGAGCTAGTGGGACAGAAAGTGAAAATGTAACCATCTCTTCTCGTTCATCAACTTCCTTATGTTTTCACCAGGACATTAATCATTTAACTTTACGAGCATTGGCATTCAGTTGTAGCTAGATTACGGCTGTACTTACTGAAGCAGGGAAATGCTCACATGGACAGTTTTCAGTGTACAAATAAATAAATACATTTTAGGAAAGGGGAATGCACTACAGGAAGTAGCTAGATGTTCTGTATGTGCTAGAGCAGCAAATGTTAACTGCTGCTTTCTGGTGGGAGGAACAGGTTTCTGCAACTTTCCACAAATCATGGTCCGAAATCTTTTGTGCTTGTCAGCGTATAGCACTTGTGAATCGATTAGGAATATGATTGGTGTGTTATGAATAAATCAAATGTATTATTGTATTTTGTTGAGATATCGCTTGGGACTTGTATTATTGTTTTTAAGGCTATATGATGTGCTGTGTTTTGTAATGTCATCATCGTGTGTGTTGCTATGTGTAGCCCCCACAGTCAAATTAGCCAAGAACCGGCGTGCAACAGACCTGCCAATCGGGCTCAGCCCTATTGGCATGACTGGTAACACGTCGGACTGGCGAGTGGGAGCCTCGGGTACAATCCCAGCTCACTGCGTTCCACTACAATCTGGCGTAGTCGGCAGGACGAGGAGCGTAATATTCTCGCGTGAGGGACATGAGGGACGTCGTGTACGGTGGTCCGCGGCATGAAGTGTGAAGCGTGAGGACGCGCTCCAAAGATCGGGGGGGTGATTGTAGCCCCCACAGTCAAATTAGCAAAGAACCGGCGTGCAACAGACCTGCCAATCGGGCTGAGCCCTATTGGCATGACTGGTAACACGTCGGACTGGCGAGTGGGAGCCTCGGGTTCAATCCCAGCTCACTGCGTTCCACTACATATGCAACTACACAGTTCAGTCAAGTCGACTCACCAATTGAATTAAAAGGGTTTCGATTAATACAAAATTGAGCTACGTCTTTATTTTGTTTAGCAATGAATGGATCTGCTTTTATTTACTTTACTCCGAGGGAGCACACTACATCTCCCCTTCCAAATAGGACGGCTTGAGAATCCCCGATATATATAAATGCAAATCTAAAACATGTGGTAGCTGGGGTGGTGGAGGGCGTGTTGTGAGCTTGTGCTGTAGATCTAGAAGATATTTCATGCACAAGCAAAATAGGAGGGGGGCTAGTATAGAGCCCTGGGGGACTCCGGTCAACAAAGTGCATAGGGTTTAAGGTTAAACCAGTGTTGCAATGCTGAATTGGAACGTGGTTGCACTCTATTTTATAATGACGCGGATGTCGCTTAACACCTACAACAGGTCACACAATGGACATTTGATATGCATCTAAGCTCATTCCTATGTTAATCCACCTGGTGTGAGTTGGGAGCCTTTGTAAACTTTGTTGAGGTGGGAATTTAAAGTTGTTTTAAATCTATGTGCGTGCCTGCGCGTGCTCCTGGTCAAATAGGTTCCTGCACGGCGTGCAAGGCCGTCTCATGAGCAATGCAACCCTGGGTTAAACCCCCTATTGTATATTTCCAAACTGTAGCTTTTGCACAACACCCACCTTGAAAGACACATCCACTGTGAAAAATCGGTCTTTATTTTTAGTTCATAATAGCTTACATTTGTTTGGCCTTGCTGTCCCCTGTCCATATATACCAATTGTTCTTCTCTGCATTCTTCTCGTTTTTATGACAGTGTTGTTCTGTAACTGCACCAAGTTACCTTCCTGTGCATTCATAGTAGGCTAATGTTTCTGATTCTGAAAATAACACGTTCCTCTAGAGAGGTTTCTCTTAATAAAGTTTGTGCAGTTCGATAGAGACTGACTGTAGTTACCTCTGCCAAGGTGGGGTCACCAACATGTCCATACTGTACATGGACAGACGTGTCTGTGGCAAGACTTGTCTATGTCTGCGGCACTTTTGGGATTTTGAGAAAGAAATTATGACAAATATTTACATTTCTTGCATTATAATGTAAATAAAATATGTCCCGCACCCACATCAAAGCACCTGACAATTGTGTGCCCCATATGTGCTCACTGGAGGAAGCAGAGAGAATGAAGTCTGTCTTAATCTCAAAATGTAGATATTTTAGTAAATGCGAGTTGTCTGCCATTAAATGCGAAATGGATTTGACACTAGAGGATAATTACCTGACCCCAAGTTAATTAGGTGGAAGTCTGCTATAGACATCTCCAGACTAGATTAGTGTACAAAATAATGTTGTCCATGTTTAATGAACTATACAATAAGCACTTGTGTTAGGGTTAGGGTTATGTGTTGTTGTTAGAAGACAATTGTAAACAGCTCTCTGGATAAAGTCTGTCGCCTCCCAAAACACACATCTGAATAGGCGGTTGGTTGTGAATTTGTGGATGTCTGTTGACTTGTCACTTGTGTCGAATAGCTATGCAACGATTTGCGCATTCCCCACAATGAGACCGGAGTGAATCATAGGGGGACACAGTCACTTTTAATTAAACAGGCACCACTGATATGTATTATCATCGTCGCTGCTGCTCAAGTTCGACTATGGAATTCAGCACGACTGCTTTGGTTGCTCTTTGAGGTCGAGAGAGAGAGAGCGAGAGAGAGAGCGAGAGAGAGAGGAGGGGGGAGAGGGAGAGATTAACCTCGCATCACCAGTCTTTCCAGCTCAGAGGATAGAACACACCGAGATGGTGGGTGGGGAGGGCAGACAGGTAACTTTAGTAGTCAGTGTTCGACTGTCTTTGCATCATTAGCTGTGCACGTTTACAGTCAGTGCTTTAATTTCTGTTAATTACATCATAACGTTGACCATGTGGTCCTTAAGACACATATGAGACATATATATATATTTTTTAAATATAAAACATATATATTCAAAACAAAAAATGTGTCCAGCAAGTGCCCCCCATGCCCCCCCTAAAAAAATCGCCGGACTTTGGGACTTTGTCAAATAGCCTATTAGCCATCCCCATTCTCTGCTTATGGTTTCTGGCACTTATTTGTTATGTCGGTTGCAAAAATCAAATTTTGAGTAGATGTCCACCACAAGCTGGCATGGTGGTGACACCTGAAGTCCAGAGACATTGTGGGGGTGGAGCTGGGCTCCCTGACACTATAGCGTCTGAGGAGGATGATGATGCTGTCCAAGCAATGGACATATGTATGTCTCCCACCCTTTCTATGATGAACTGGTCAACAGAAGGAGCACGTTTCGTGACTCGTTATGCCAAAATGTACCACTGAGAGGCACAGGAGGTCATTCCTACCTGCGGCCATTAAGCTTTACGGCTTAGGTGGCATTTAATTGAGGGGATTGACCTAGTGGGCAGGCTGTATGCTAGTTATGTTAAAGGCTTACAGATGTGAAAATGTACAAGTTGATTTCATTGATGTTATCTTGTGTTTTATTATTTAAGCAAAACAGAATGGCAGACTTCACCGTGAAACCTCACCATTGTGATGACCGGCGGGCAGAAAAGATGACTGATTTGACAGCCAAGATGATAGCCGAAGATATTATGCCTATGAGCGTTGTCGAGAGGAAAGGCTTCCGTGAGCTGATGGCATTTCCAGAATACACCGTGCCCTGTCAACAAACAATGACAGTGCGACGAGAGAGAGAACATACGCTGAGGTAACCGGAACGATCACCCCAAAACACACTCGCCCCCATTTTTTACTGAGGTTATGTGTAGGAGTACCTGGTGGCGACCGTTCACATGGTCGCCGGATTTCATCCGGGGTGCCTGTGTTTTGGAGCGAGCACACTTCGTTGAGGTTAGCGGAATGTTCCATAAGATGTTACAAAAGTTTATATCCAGGCCATGAGGCCATATAACTACATATTGTTGAACGTGTTGTGTTACTTTTATTGTAGTTAGGACTAGTACTATTACTGTTACTATTATTATTTGGCATCGGGAGGGAGAGCTCAGTCTAACATTATTCTAATTTGTCAAACGTCAGCCTCGTTAGTTAGGCTGCTGTAGCCTACGGATTAAACAAGTGTTCTGTGTTTAATAAACACATGTTTACATAATAAAGTCTCATTTTTTATTATCATTAGGGCTTTCATGCTAATTCTAAACATGATGGTTGCAGCTGCAGCAGTTGTGGTGCTTAAAGGAAAGCTCAGTTTGGCTCTCCTCTTAATTGCTGCGTAGTAAAAAAAAAACAAAAAAACGATAGACACAAATGCCCTCGACACGTCGACTCGCAAAATATGAGTCATTTCCCATCCCTACTGCCAGCATTCACGGAAATGTCCTTCAGGTATTATTCACAGATATAGAGGCACGGGCAAACCACGTACGTGTTTCGGCACATGCATAATCATGTTGAGGAAGGCCAGGCCCGGCTAATACACAGGCAAAATTCGTGGGAGCACCAAACGCCTGGCCAAAAAGGAAAGAAAAACTGCAATAAAGTATTACAAGTCACTGCCCCAAAATGCCGTTCGGGAGCTGCTGAAATAAAGCAAACATTTTTAGCATGACCCCATGACTTTTCTTCTGCCTTACCGTCAGCCAAGCCTTCCAGTGAGAAATGTATTTTTTCCCATTGACAGGGTCTTGCCTTTACTTGCCTAGTAATGAACTATATCCAACAATGGAAAAAGTTACAATGTCAGGAGTGAATGTGATGGGGTGGTTGAAATAAAATAGCAAAGATTAATTCAGTTACTGCTTAAATGATTTCAATGCTTGCTGGATCTTTTGCCCTCACGGTTTAATGGGCCTTGAGTTTCTATTTCCTATCTTCTAGTCAGAATCCCAGGAGAAAGGACAATACCCTGCAAAAAAATTAATTAAAAAGACCAACTGAATGTGATATGCTATCTGCTTAAATGTAATTTAATTTAGACCCTTTGGAGACACACGTAGTTTCCGCCTGTCGCATGCCTCCATGCCAGTGTGCAATCACTGCTCCGTGTCGCAGACACAGTATCTCGCTGACTGTTCCTTGAACAACGCCGACTTCCTCTCCCAATTAGCACATTCTGCACCTGAAGGCAGTATGTCAGCTCCAAGCAGGGCGGCTCCCCATCTCCTGGATGAGTGAGTTAGAACGCTTCAGCTTTCTGCCTCGCTCCTCACTGCGGGAGCCAAGGCGAGACCAGAGGCCCATACAGAGGCCCACACACTGATGAACCATCAAAGGACATGCCGTTTAATTATTGAACAACACCGAACTCTGTGGCAAACATAATACATAACCATGACTGAATTGACCAAAAAATGTATAACGTATCATAGCGGATAGCGCTATAGGCTTATTCAATATGAATAGATTTAAATATTCAATATGAATATCGTCGCTTCGGGCAGAAACCTCATGTCTCCATATTTCCATATTTTTGGGGGGTACATTAAAGCCCTACTTTTTTGTGCAACAGTGTCACACAAAAGTAGCAAAAATAGCAGATCGGCTATTTTTGCTACTTTTGAAAAATGTTGAAAGTACAATTTAGAAGACGCTCTCTATCCAGAGCGACTTATAATAAGCAAGGTAAACACATACAAATGCAGAGGTGCCTCAATAAACTAGGATCACAGGTAAACCAAGAACCTAGCATCACTCTAAACAATATGCTATCTGTACATTGAAACTATAGAAACTCTAGGACATCAGGTAAATAATAACATGCTATCTAAAAGTGTGTCCGTGGGTTTTTATAAATATTGAACCAATGAAAGGTCTTAACAATGGCTTGGTGAGTAAATAATAACGACATAGAAACAAACACAGGTTCTTCCTTCCATTCCCTGAAAAGTGACTGTTCTGGACATACAAGGTTTCCACCCAGGTCTCCAGACAGTGACGGTATTCAATATCAATAGATTTGGTTATGTTGGAGGACTTGTGTTGTCTTCCTAATAGGAGCCAGCTGCATGATGCTATGTGCAAGAGTGGCTGGCTCACCCATGCACACAATATTGACTGCCAAAGTACTGAAAAGCCTGATTTATACTTTGTTGTATGATGGTGTATTGCTCCGCAAACAGCAGATCTACAAGTTCACAACGTGTCGTGGATTCGACGCCATGTGAGCTTATAGATCTACTATTATGCTATCGCATGACGGAGCATGATGTGACAGGGTCAAAAACCAGTGATGAAAATAAATTTTGTACTATTTTATTGATGCGTAAAAACCTGTATAATGCACTGAAAATAACCATCATCTTAAATGTATCCTATGTAATCTCTCACTGAACGTTTTAACCTGGCAATATATTTCCCCTCAGTCCCTGAGACACTTGACAATGAACCCCATGATAGGCTGCATGACTTTGACCGTGTGACTCCAGCCAGCCAATGTCCCCAGGTCACGCTGTTGGCAGAGCGAATGGGAGTAGGATAGGGTGTGGTCCACACTGTTCAAAAGTGGGCGCGGGCATTTGGACAGCAGAGAGACAGGCACACAGGGCAGTGTGAAGGTGACAGCCGAGGGAGCAGGTTGTGCACAGGTATAGGAGAGCCACGGAGCAAAGGTGGAGAACAAGGATACAGCGAGACGCACCAAGCCACAAGCAGCGGACGGTGAGCTGAGACGTGCCCGCTTCCAGTGACAAGAAGCCGCAGCGGTAGACGAGAGCGACGGGGAGGAAAAGGAGACGAACCGAACCAAGGAGCAGAGGAGACGGCCAGTGGCGATAACGTTGCGCGCTCTACACACTCATAGCCAGACGTTAAGTCTGGCGTGCGTGTAAGTACCTTCCTATGCAACGTTACCTTTATAAAACCACGGTCCTAAACCTCCCATGTGAAGTTACATTGAACAGATGAACTGGTTCTAGTTTCTATAATTGCAGGCAGCGCATACGAAGAACTGAAGAGGCAGAGATTCCTGGCCTAAACCCCCGATCCATTGCACCCATATAAGGACATTCCCCACCTTTTGCATTCAAACCGTGATGAGTATCACTTTAAATCAGCACCTGTCACTTTACTGGTTCAGTAGAAGTAGGCACTTTATGCTAGATTTATATTTATTTGCTAAATTTGCACAAGCCCTGTGTTTTAAGCCTTGTTGTTGAGTTCCTGTGATTGTGTATTTTAGTTAGTTAGCGGGCGCCATAGGAGGTTGAGGGTTTTAGTGTTTAGTGTTATATTTTGTTTATGTGTTTCATTGTTTTATGGCTTATAGATGCCGTTGTATTAGGACAATTGATAGAGCTGTTATTTTTCCTTATCAACCATATGTATAGATACTTATGCATGGCAGAAACATCACATCAGTATGTATATAAAGTACCGGTAACTTTCATCAAAGGCGACAAGGAAAAACCAGACTCAGGACACAGGCAGCCATTGGATGTAATGAAAGTCTATTATTCAGAGAGGGAGAGTAATGGAAGGTTACAGTATCAGCAGGTTCACGCATCATCGGTCGTCGCCTCTCTCCGCCGTTAAACAGAGAAAGCACTGGACTTTAACAGCGTCCAGTAACATAAACATATGACATCATTGAAGATACATCAAGCGTCCAGCCGTTAGAGGTGTCCTCCTGCTATTGGTGGATAGTGATGATTACGTCGTCGTCAGATGAGGATGATGATGGTAGATGATGAAGATGATGAAGATGGTGTGATAGTTTATCTTTGAACAAACAGCGTCCACATGTCTCGAATAACACGTTGACCTCGGGTCTGACCTGTCACTGGTCAGTGATGACTTCAGTGGCGCTGAAGGAATTGTTAGCAGAGGAGAACATCGAGATACAGTGTTCTCAAAACAACTGATAGCCACAGAACAGGCCTGTAACTACTTTGACCTTGCATAGACAGAGAAATAGCAGAATAGTACATGACAGAGTTTAAGCCAATATGAGCAGCTATTATATTAATTTGACATTTAAAGCAGGTTAAGGGCACTAGACAAATTATGATCAATCAAAATAACTCCATCAAGCCTACATCTTATCATGATTTGGATAGGGTCAAAGGGCAAGCTGATCAAGTCTTGTACCTTGTGACATTATTCAAACCAAATCAGACACAGACAAACCTTACAGTGACTAGGTAAGGACACAGAGATTTCAAATGACTTAGGGGCAAAAATAAATGGTTAGTTATTCAGATAACATACACATTTTTACTTCTTCAAAAGGACTGTATAATTTATTCAGATATTAATTCAAAATTGTACTTCAAAAGGACTGTATATAATGGTTATTTTATTCAATTAGGAAGCAAAACATGGTTATATTTCATGACATTTTAAGACACCACACAAGTTTTCCCTTGCAATTTGCAAATAACTTTATTATAATTCAAAAAAAATCTCAGCTAATGTACTGTCCCAAACAAACCTTTTCAAAACATGTTTAGATTAATCAATTTTCAGCACCGTTAATGACATTGGCAGCTTAGAGATAGAGTGAGAGACAACTGACCAGTCTGACAATTTCAAATTGAAATCTGACAAGACACCTACGTGTCCGATCCGATTCTGTGCATGTCCAGGAATAGAAAAGTTACCCTCCTCGTTGTGAAGCTGCGGTCCAGTGCTTTATTTAACAAGTTGACCTGTAGGTCCAAGTATTTGAAAAATGGAACAATACACTCCTGATACCTGTATTTATTACATCACTTTACACTTTATTTAGGGAAAAACTCACGTGGAATGGTCTTAAAACTCAAGAAATACTTTCCGATTGCATCATGTAGGCATGGGGGCATCAAACATCTATCCAAGACATTGGTTGAAATCTGTAAGATAGATGGAAATCAAATTTACTGTTTGGCATGAGACCTACAGTTGACTATAGTATGAAACAGAGTTTAAAACAGTTTGGAATAAAATTAAAGTTTTAGCCCTGTATGTCACAATTAGCAGGTATTGTGACATTATTGTTGTCCAGGAATTGGCTTACATTCTCGTTCTAAAATGAAACAAAGACAAACAAAGCATATTAAACATTTAAATCAAATCATATTTAAATCAAATATTCATCAAACTCCCCTCTATTTGACACCCATATATCTGTAATATAGTGTGTGTCAGAGGATGAATTTGTTGATGAGAAAGAAAATAAATCAAACTGAAAATCAAGAGAAAAAAATGAAAAAAAAAAAAAAAATTCAAACATTTTTTTTTAAAAGTTATAATTAAAATATTTAAAATTAAAATATAACAATGAAAAATAAGGAATAAACATCTTTGTTCTGAAGAGTATATTAGAGTTAGGTAAAGTACACCAAAATAGATCGAAATTATTTTTTTTTTCAAAAAGAGCAGATCTACCAGCTCAAAAAAATCTTAAGTTAAAATGATAAAATATTTTCAAAACTTTTTAAAATAATTCAAAATGACTTTATAATAAACTTAATATTATAGTTAATTTTTTTCCAATATTGATATTAGAACATATTGAATCGTATTAGGGTTAATTTAACTGAGATGGGTTGAATGAAGTTGAACAATGGAGGCTGTAGGGGCAATCGTTGCTAAGCAACGTGGCAGTTAGGATTACGAGAACTAACACTTCCTGTAAGGAATTATGGGTAATATAGTTTTAGAGACCAGAGTGGCAAACTAATTTTAACTGACTGGAAAATGACTGAAATTTGGACTAAAATTGTTAGAGAACGAGCGAGACAGACACGCATTCAAACATTCACGCATGCCTGCATAGCTGAATCGCTCACACACAGAAAAGAGAGAAAGATAAACAGAGAACTTTCACCTTACGCTCTCCCACTCCCTTGCACTCACACACTGGCGGATCCACACAGAGAGAGAGAGAGAGATAGAGAGAACAAAAAAACAATCGTTCATTAATACACACAGACATACCGAACATACATATTTCAGCGACAAACTAAATTTGGAATGAGAAATATTTTACTGACTGGGTTCAGTATTAGGCTACTTATTAGTTTAAATTATATTAAAAATATTTAAAAGAATTTAAAACTTGGAATTTTCAAACTTAGAATTAAGGCAAAATATATTCACTGGTTCAAAGGAATATAAAATGTATTATTAAGGCATTTAAAACTTATTGTTTAAAGCTCAACATATTAAATGGATGGATGATTTAACCTACAGTGGTCAAAATAAAACCGGTCTGTGTTCAATATATATAACTTTGACTGGTGACAGAAGAAATCAGAGAAAAAATATATATATATTTAACAAACCATATAAGACAAAACAAACAAACAAAAAAATGTACTGACAAAGTAAGTAAAACACAAACTTCAAACGGACTCGGGCCGATGCAGAAGTTTCTGAATTACAAGGGAGGCAACCTGGCAATGCCGTACGGGAGTATGCAGCTGCCTATTAATGTTTTGTACTCGCGGACTGGGGCCGATGGGTGGTACTAACATAGAAATACAACTGCATACAAATGTGTTACCTGTAGCTAACAGGTAATATGAGGCCAGGGGAAGAGCAACACTGAAGTACCCTTGAACAGCTGATTTGAGACCCGATAAGGCGGACGTTTTATGCCTGTCTATCTAAGGCTAGAACAGTAGACTAGAACATTAACCCACATACAGCCGATAGGCAGTGTGTAAAGGGGTGGCAGGGGTTAATCTTAGGTCAAATATCAGTATAGAAGGAAAAATGAGTACATTATGACAAACCTGAAATAGTATATATTCATGTAGGCACCACACAGACAACCCCCTCCCACCTAGTGTAAAACTATTATTAGATAAATCTAATCGAACCGAACACCAATGACGTGATAAAGTGGTAATTCGAGGTACAAAAAAATTAATCCATATGTTTATATATATGGTCACGAATACATCGAAACACCCAAGTTTGGATTGTGGGTTATTTCTAGATGCATTTACATAAATATATATATAAATAAAGACAAATAACTGTAAGTAACAGCTGATAGCCAAACATCAGTGTAAAAAAACGTTGAGGATGGATGTGTCTGGTGGTGATCAATATATACAATGGACAAGCCAGAAAATAAAACAACATAAATAAAGACCACTGTATTCTAAATAAGAGGATAATTTATGAGACATTCAGGGAATGTCCTCCCAGGTGATAAAACATTTTGACTTGACTGACTCCCTGGCGGAGCTGTGTTAAACAGTAATTTAAAAACAGGCTGATAATTTATGAGACAAATCGTTCGGTAAAGACAATAAAATAAAATAAAAGGTATACTCATCAGATCAAGGTTCACAGGGAGAAGTTACGTGGAGATCCCAATCACTGGACCATGGTAAAATAAAATAAAAATATATACATACCGAATCAATGGTTCGGGGATCTTGACTCCGATGGCTGGACCATGTGGAATTTGAGACATGTGGAGAGTCAAAGGGCAAGTCCAAAGGTCCAGCGATCGCGTCCAGGTCCAAAACAAAATAAATAAAATAAAAAATGTGATACTGTTCAAAGATAACCTTCATCTGAATAGAAGTGATACATCGTTACACCCAAGGCTGGTTCGTTTGATACGTATTAAAACAGGGGAAGCCAGGGGAAGAGAGTCTGACCGTACAGTTCCGGTCAATAGCTCAGTTCCCCTCGTCCACCCTGTTTCAACCATATCCGGCATCGATTTGGACCAATTGATAGAGCTGTTATTTTTCCTTATCAACCATATGTATAGATACTTATGCATGGCAGAAACATCACATCAGTATGTATATAAGTACCGGTAACTTTCATCAAAGGCGACAAGAAAAAAACAGACTCAGGACACAGGCAGCCATTGGATGTAATGAAAGTCTATTATTCAGAGAGAGAGAGTAATGGAAGGTTACAGTATCAGCAGGTTCACGCATCATCGGTCGTCGCCTCTCTCTCCGCCGTTAAACAGAGAAAGCACTGGACTTTAACAGCGTCCAGTAACATAAACATATGACATCATTGAAGATACATCAAGCGTCCAGCCGTTAGAGGTGTCCTCCTGCTATTGGTGGATAGTGATGATTACGTCGTCGTCAGATGAGGATGATGATGGTAGATGATGAAGATGATGTGATAGTTTATCTTTGAACAAACAGCGTCCACATGTCTCGAATAACACGTTGACCTCGGGTCTGACCTGTCACTGGTCAGTGATGACTTCAGTGGCGCTGAAGGAATTGTTAGCAGAGGAGAACATCGAGATACAGTGTTCTCAAAACAACTGATAGCCACAGAACAGGCCTGTAACTACTTTGACCTTGCATAGACAGAGAAATAGCAGAATAGTACATGACAGAGTTTAAGCCAATATGAGCAGCTATTATATTAATTTGACATTTAAAGCAGGTTAAGGGCACTAGACAAATTATGATCAATCAAAATAACATCAACAATAAAATTAATTACCTTTTTATACAAACCTGTTTCCGTCCAGTTTTCTCCGAGGGATATTTTATAAAGTGTTGTTCTCATTCAAAAGTGTTATACTTACCTGGGTAAACTCGAACCTGTGAATAGCCTAAGAAAGTGTTACAGAGGACCCTACCTCTTAAACAAAAGGGTGGCGTAGTCTTGCAGTATTTGACAATCATTATTATTCTCACAGTAATTACGCACCCCGCACTTTATTGTGCAACTGATATTTTATTATTGTGAGTTTAATGTGTATTGTTATTTATTTATTTATTGAGAAAGAGTAAAGAGTGCCAGCATTCTAGAAAGAAGTGGCAAGTCACATGTGACAACCTGGCCACCGTCACAATTAAGCTGGCAGCACCAACACGGACCTGCTAAAATGTTTTATTGACTTACACAAGTGGGTTGCATAAGGATTGGATAGTTAGCAGTGAACGCATATCCTCAGGGTGGCTGGTGGTCCCTGTAGCTTCAAAAGGGCAGTGATGGACCTGTACTTTACTTGAGTATTTGTAGTTTTGGATATGCCTACTTATGACTTTCACTCCACTACATTTTAAAGAGAAATATTGTACTTTTTTGGCTCCACTACATTTCTAGGAAGGGGGAAAAAAGTATATTATAAATCCACTTGAGAGCCCCATTTCAAATAGCAGATCTACAAGCTCACAGCCTTGCAGGTGTATTGGTGATTTTATTTTCAGCGAAACGGTATTTTAATGATGTCACGCACACGTGTGCACACGGCACGCGCACATCGGGCACATTTTATTTTGCCTTAAAGTAGGAAACATGTTTGCATAGGAAATGGTTTTAGCTTAGTTTTTAGCTTAGTTGTAGTCTTTTTAAACCAAAAAGGAATGCCTTGAGTTAGGCTATAGGAGCTGAAACTAAAAGTTTGCTTTGAACGAGCGTCTTTCTCTTCTTCGACGGTGGCTGAGGCATTGTTGTGTACAGATAGGATACTGGCAACAGCGACTACTGAAGCCAAAATGCTGTGTTGCTTGCCATGTAGCGGCAGCCTATGCGGATAGAGTGAGGCATTTACAGACTCACTTGTAAACCTGTTATGCAAAGTAGCCATTTGGGTATGTTGTATATTTCATATAACATACAGTTGTTAGATGATTTCACTTAACAAGTACAGAAAGAAGAGTGTATTCAGAGATGACTGTTGGCCCGAGCCGGGTGGGGGTTACAATTAGCATTCCCAATTGGGGAGACAGAAGGTCTAGGCATTTGTCATCACCCTTCCCTTCCTGGCCCATACAGTTGCAAATGTAGTGGGCCAGGAGGTGGGGTCCCACCTTTCAAGGTACCCATACAAGATCCGCCTACCTTCTTTAGATCTCAATGTGGTCACTGCTATATAGAGGGGATGAAGTGTAACTATTTGTGTGTGCTACTCCAAGGCCGGGAGGCTGTTGGTTGGAGCTGAGTCTCCATATGAAGGCTGTTTGTACTCTGTTTGCACTATGAAATAAATCGGAAGCAAGTAACCTCACTGACTGGAGTGATGCCTCAATCCATTCTTCAACCATTCATACACACCTATGGAACATCAAACTAACTACAATGTGGCGTTGTTGGCAACTAAAAGTGCAGTAGAACTTTTACCAAATATAGTGAAGTCTGTGGTTTCAGATACCACAGGTACTTGGGCCTGGCTGTGGCTCATGACTCGATGGAGGACGTGTTCTAGCGTGCACGCACGTGGACGTGTGTGCATAATCCGTATTGGGCCAGGCCGCCGGTTAGATTTTCAAATGAGAAAACCCTGCCTTTCTACAGCGTCACCAGACCCTGAATGCGAGGCTAGTGATTCAGGGGCTGGTGCCAGGCTATTGGGCAACTGCTCCTGGTCCAGGTTTGCTGCTTCTATAGACGGGTTTCCTGTTAGTAAACATGAGAGGATATGACCGCGCAGAGGAGGGGTAAGCCTATAGAGGGCGCCATTACCCGCAGCAGCTCTGGTCAAATGTCCATTCATAAAAGAAATGATCTTCACCGGGTTTAATGAAAGTAGATTAAATTATGCAGTTTGTAATACCTTGTTTACTCAATAAAAATGATTTGTCGGAAGTTGGATCTGTTTGTATATAATAGCAGCATTATGCCTATTATGCCTATAATAGCAGAATTATGGCTATCTAACTCCCGAACACAACAACAGAGTGAACGGTGCAACAATTCGTTTCCCCCGAGCATGCGCAGATTGCGCATTCTGCTCTGTGATGACGTCGCGCGGAAATCCGTCTATAGGGCATAGCAGTGGCGGCCATTTTCTGGTTCCACTCCAAAATGGTCAATTCATTTTTACCATTAACATTTCCAAAAATATTAATAATAATAATAATATCAATTCATAGAATCAAGCCATCCAGGGTCCTGGTGAATCATGACCATAACACATTTTTTTCTGTGATTTTGTATTTATTTTATATTTAATTATATGATATACTGTATTTAATAAATACCCTTTGTTTTGCCGTTTTCAAAAACGTTTTTTTTACAGAATCAAACGTTTTATGGTCATGATTCACCAGGACCCTTGATGGCGTGATTCTAGGCTTCAAATAATTTATAGATATTTTTTGGAAATGTCAATGGGAAAATGCATTGACTATTTTGGAGTGGAACCAGAAAATGGCGGCCACTGCTATGCCCTATACCATAGCCCTATACAGGTGGCTTTTGATGACCTCTCTCACCAACTGTCTGTCAGTCAAATACTATAAAGTGCTGCCACCAAGGCAGGAATTTCACGGAGGCCATGAAGTCCATGGCCACCATTGCCTCTCAGTTTGGCCTTCTGCTCCTCATAAATGTTTATATTATGATTTAAGGCCATAGGCGGATTAGGAGGAAACGGCCCCTGGGCCGAGACACACAAAAGCCCGGGAGGCATGCGTTAATCCGACAGACCTTTTCTCCGACTATGTGCTGTCGGACTAACGTATTGCACCCCAAAAGCCCCCCCCCCCCCCCTTCCGTGCGTGCACGCGCGCGCGCGAAATTTTGCGGTTAAAATGCGGTTATTAAGGGAAATTAATAGTTTTTTTTCCGGTTAAAAACGTCTCTGCACGGCGGCAGATAGGCTAATATAATGCATGTTTTAACTATAACTCAAACAACAATAAAACAAGCAATCTGGGGACAACAGTATCAACACACTCTTCCAGCCTGTCAACTGACTGTCACAGTATTTCCACTACACAGGATCTACAGGCTATTAAAGCCAACAGCACATATTTAACCAAATTCACCCACAAATACGTTTAAGCCACTTCTATTAACAACATAATAAAAGGCAGTGCACAGTTAAAAAAAAGCCATGTCTTACCTTGTGCCAAGCGTTGCCTTATATTCCTTTGTGTTGCTAATGACACTAGATGTACCCTAATCTAGCCGTTTTTAATTAACGGTTTAATTTGGTTATTTAGAAGCCTGTATCAGTTATCCTGTTTTTCAAGCCACCGCGGTGTTTTCAATAGCTTCCTTGGTTTACGCGTCACAAAGTCGCTTTGATTGGTTGAGATGTGCAGAGAGGGTTTCAGAGCAGGAAGCCATGCCCATATATGTCATGGCCATGCTTGTGGTTCTCAACCTGTGGGTCGGGACCCGGACCCGACATGATTTTGGGGAGTTCCCCAGATCACAGTGAAGTGACAAGGACTTTTAAGACCTTATTAATACCTAAATAAAAGGGGGAAAAGACCATTACTGAATCACAAGTATCTAACCAACTATACTATAAAAAACGATCAAACATTGGCCAAATCATCAAATACCATAAGAAGCAAAAATTGTGAACTTAGCAGATCTACAAGCTTACAATGCCTTGCAACCTGAGGCGTGGTGAGCTTGTAGATCTGCTATTTTCACAACATTTATGTGTGGAACCGAGTCAAACAAAAAGTAATGCCTCAACTCCTACATTCCAAGTGCTTGTCAGGTGGATGGGGGGGTCCCCAGTTCAAAATTATGATTATTTTGGGGGGTCAAAAGGTTGAAAACCACTGCTTCAAAGCGTCAACTATATATATATATATATATATATATATATATATATATATATATATATATATATATATATATATATATATATATATATATATATATGTGTACATAAGGGCTTTGCAGGGGCCCCTGCAAAGTTAATAACAGTGATGGTCATGCGGATTGATTGATTGAATATTTTATTAGGCAGAAATGTAAAAAACAGCTCAGTAACAGTTGTTTCCATTGAGGTCCTTGGTATTCAATTCATAAACATTTAGTAGCACCAAACAGTTCGATATCATTTTTATTTTATTTTTTTAAACATAAATAAAATAAAAAAAATCTCAAGCTCAGGGGCCCCCCTAGCTCAGGGGCCCCTGGGCCTGGGCCCAGTCGGCCCGTTGGGTAATCCTCCCCTGCTTAAGGCCACAGTGGCCTTGATGCCCCCACACTGCCCCAACTGATGTTCCATTTCTCCTCTCTGCCTCTTTCCTGTCAATGTTTTTTAGACACCAGTGTCTTCTGAATTCTTAACTCCCCCTTACTACCCATGCCCATCTTCAAACGAGTCCAGTGACTGATTAGTCCAGGACTGAGCATGTGTGGACCTTTCACTCTACAAACATTGATCATTTGTAAATACAAAAAATTATAATTAAATAAAAATATTAATTTTCTTTTCTCTGTGTGATGGCCTTCCTGCCCTGGCATTTGTACACTAAAAAAAAACACTTTCATAATGGCGACAAAGAAAAGCAGACTCGAAGACAGGCAGCCATTGGTTATAACGATTATATTATATCTTTAGTCAGACATGAGAGACATGGGAAGGTTACAGTATCACAGGTGTTAACGCATCATCGGTCGGACTCGGGTCTCTCTCCACATAGAACGACAAGACTGGACTTTTACATGGCTCGTTATCAGTTAGGTAACATAAACAATGACATCATAGGATGTGACATAGATGAGTTTCCGGGCGAAGGTGGACTTCTTGGATTGGATGAGAGTGATGATTACGTCGTCGTCAGATGGGGAGTTTGATGAATATTTGATTTAAATATGATTTGATTTAAATGTTTAATGTGCTTTGTTTTTGTTTTTAAACGAGAATGTAAGCCACCCCATTAATCCAATTCCTGGACAATAATAAGGTCACAATACCTGCTAATTGTGACATACAGGGCTAAAACTTTAATTTTATATCTTGTTCCAAACTGTTTTAAACTCTGTTTCATACTACAGTCAACTGTAGGCCTACTGCCATGCCGAACAATAAATTTGATTTCCATCTATCTTACAGATTTCAACTTATGTCTTGGATAGACAGATGTTTGATGCCTCCATGCCTACATGCAATCAGGAAGTATTTCTTGAGTTTTAAGACCATTCCACGTAAGTTTTTCCACGTAAGTGTAAAGAGATGTAATAAATACAGGATTCAGAAGTGTACCGTTCCATTCTAAATACTTGGACCCTGCAAGGTCGGCTTGATAAAGATGCACAGGATCGCAGCTCAACACGAGGCCATGAGGGCAACTTTCTCGCCTTTATGAAAGTGTCTGGTACTTTGTGTGGGTGATAAGGAAAAACAGCTCTATCAACATACAACACCAAAAGCCAAGTGGCCTTGCCCCTAAAATGACGAAATTGCTGGTGATAGAGTTAGAATCTCGTTATCTTGATTGATCATAATTTGTCTAGTGTCCTAAACCTGCTTTAAATGTCAACTTAATATAATGGTGTCATATTGGCCTAAACTCTGTCATGTACTCTATTTCTCCTGTCTCTGTCTATGCAAGGTCAAACTAGCTACAGGCTTTCTGTGGTTATCTATTGTTTTGAGAACACGATATCTCGGTGTTCTTCTCCAATGCATAACCCTTCTCGCAGTGTCACAAAGTCACCACTGACCAGTGACCGGTCAGAGACGAGGCCAACGTGTTGTTTGAGACATGTGGACGCTGTTTGTTCAAAGATAAACTGTCACACCATCATCATCATCTTCATCCTCTACCATCATCATCCTCATCTGACGACGACGTAATCATCACTATCCACCAATGGCAGGATTACACCTCCGACGGCTGGACGCTCGATGTATCTTCAATGATGTCATATGTTTGTTACTGGACGCTGTTAAAGTCCAGTGCTTTCTCTGTTTAACGGGAGAGAGGCGACGACCGATGATGCGTTACCACCTGTTGATACTGTAACCTTCCATTCTCTCTGTCTGAATAAGATATCTCACTACATCCATGGCTGCCTGTGTTCTGAGTCTGTCTGAGTCTTTTTCTTTATCGCCTTTTATGGAAATGTCTGGTACTTATATATACTTATGTGATGTTTCGCCATGCATGGATATATATATATATGGTTGATAAGGAAGAAAACAGATCCATCAGCTGGCATGATATAAAAACATTAAGTATATCCAGGTGTTCTGATTGGCTGAGAGGGCATGCGACAGACATGTAAGGTTTACTATTTTACTATACTATGTAAGGTTTCTGTAATCCTATCTGTTCCAGTTATGTGTCACTGTGTGAGTGTGCAGGCCTTTGTGTGTGTTCGGAACTACAGGAAACAAAGCCACCACACAGCAAACATTTCCATAAACATCACGTATGAAGCCACGTTTATTAATACAGATTTCACCATTAATGTCACGTCATTCAAGAGCATGAAATACCACATGGCTTCCATGAATGCAACATTGCAATGAACAGCTTGGTGTCTGGCATGGGGAATCAATAAAGTCCTGAAAGTAAACTCTGACTCACATGTACAGTACATTACTCATATGTCCCAGACTCAGGATTTCATTGTGGGGCTGTGAGGATGTACTGTTATATGGTATGTATTTAACTAGTTGGGTTCCTGGCACCTTGTAGCCCAAGAAACACTTTTTATTTTTCTCTTCAAACACAAGCACACACCACCACTCACAAAGCAAGCCAAACTGGAAATGGGTCAAAGGATGTATACAGCATAGCAGAAGCCTGTTTTAGAAGTCCCACTTCCTGGATTGCTTCAATCATTAAAGTGCAGCCGACAATGAGCTTTTTTTAACCTTACATAGTTGACACATTATAACAGGACACTCGCCAAGTCAGTAGGTCTTATACATTGTGATGGCTGAAGAGCAAGCAAGAAAACATTTTTGCAAATCATTTCTTTCATGCGCTGCGACTGTAGTGCTATCTAGTTTGAACTACCAGTATAGGACATCTACAATAACTCTGTTTTTCAGACAAATAGTTGATTAGATGTCATTGTCATTGCTGATATCCTAACAATTACATGGTGACACTTTTCTTAAGGCTACAGTGCATTTGAGTGCAACTTTCAAGGTTGAATAATGTGCTTTAAAGACAATAAAATTATGAATAAATTAAATTAAATGTACATGAATGTCATACATCCACGCCGGAAAAACGGGCGCTCCCCATTCCATTTTTCTCGTACTGGTTTCTCACATGTACTCTGTAACGCACGCACGCACGCACGCACGCACGCACGCACGCACGCACGCACGCACGCACGCACGCACACACACACACACACACACACACACACACACACACACACACACACACACACACACACACACACACACACACACACACACACACACACACACACACACACACACACACACACACACACACACACACACACATTTATGCCAGGCATCAATTATAAACAACAAGGTTACAGAATAATAAAATAGGAAATTACAGCAGAAATCAAACAGATAATGTACAAATCATACACCAATCTGTTAAATATATCTTTTTAAAATAGGTCCCACATGCCTTAAAGTGTCACCGTTGTCAAAAACAGACTGCATTCATGCACACTATACACACAACCTTTAACGACACAATGCAACCTGTTAAAAGTAGAATACAGCACACTGTAGAAGCATTTCCAAATCATCACTTTTGACAAAATCACATTTGGATTGACAAGCATATTGCACATTAGCAGCTGTATACAAACAGCAAGAAAATATTTAAAAATACATTGAGAATATCATGCAACCGTCTTTACACACTCTTTCACGCTGTATGAAAATAAGGGGTGGTAACTGGTCACATTTGGATTTAAGGAATTCTTCTTCACTCAAGGATGTAATGTACAGTATAGCTTGGGTTGTGCCAACTCAGCTCAGCAGGCACCATGTCTTGGGGCACACATCATTTTCTTTTTAATTGTTCGTTGCATTCCCTGATTACTTTTTTGTTTGGTTTATTTTTGTGGCCTGTTTGATTGCTTGCAATATGGATTTGACACCCTGTAAAATCAGATGTCAACATATGTTGGATAATTATTGTCAGTAATATTGTCATGGATAATCAGGTATAATCAGGTATTTCAGTTATGTTGTAGATTTTTATACTGCAATCATGTTATTTGTAAATTCTATATATTCATATTTTGTTGTTTACAAATCATGTAAACAACAATCATTACTGTTTTTAATGTTGTTATACATAGGTAGAAAGCCAAATATAAGCCCTTCGGGCTTCTTGCCTCCTCCTGGCACCTTTCTTTTTATATTCTGTGTACTGTTTATTATATTGTTTTTATATATTGTGCTAAATAAATCAAATCAGTACTATTATGTGGTTTTACGGCAATGACAGGGACTACATCGGGAATTGGGATAATGACTAAATTAGGAGAAAAAGAAAGAAATTGCAAAAAAAACTAAGAACAGGAAGAAAAGTGGACTTAAGTTGCAGTGAAGAAAATGGTACCTCACATTTAGCTAAATAAATTGTAAATGGTGCGTCTGGAATCAATGAACTGAACTAAATTGCAGGTGCAATGACATCACACCTCATCGATGTGCACTACAGGCATTGGCAAAAACATGAATCAGCTGAAAACCACCAAAATATCAACATCTTAAACTCTCAACAAATATAGCGAACAGAGAGCTATGTGCTCAGTTAGCATTGTCAGGAACAAGGTACGCGTTCTTTACATTGTTAAAAGAAACCTGAATAAAGAAGGTGTTCCTAGTGTATACACTGCCCTTTTTGGTTGTTGAATGGTCTCTTGTGTCTGAACACATGCATGCATTCTTCAGAAGAGCAGATCACTGAGCACAGAATGGAATCCAGTACAACACAGAGGACTGTTAGGAGTGCATGCACAGTGCTTCAACATGACACTAGTTGGTAAAAATGTACACAAAAAAAGTGAACCCATTCATCAACCTGTTTAGAATTACTGGCGCCTGATTTCTATTTATATTATCTTCCTTTGTTTTAAGCCTGTGCTTTCCTTTTCCAAAACTGGGACAACAAGCATTTGCATATTAATTGCAGTGTTTGTTTTAAAATAGTGGATGCCAAGTGGCTACTATTTGCCACAATCATCATTTGAACAATCACAGGAAGGTTTTGGACAGTCATACCATGTCCAGCACTGCCAGAAAGTGCATACAAACACAGGAAAATGTTCTTTTCAATTTTTTTTACTGGATTCTATGCTTCTCTGTGAGTGAAAACACACCTGACCTGCATTTGTCCTGATATGAATAAACACCACCCATTTGGCACTTCAAGCACAACCTCAATTGAACCCAAGTGTGTTGTAGGGTTAAGTGCTTGATACATTGTGGCAGGCTGTGCCGTGCACCGGAAATAGAAGATCTATAAGCTTGTGGGTCAGCTATTTAAGGTGTGCGAAATGGCACGCAACTAAGTATAAATCCAGCTTTAGTGAACAGCACTGGAGCATATCGTTTTTGACAAATCTCAAAAAGTCGCTTTGTAGCAGAAGGCTTTATGCACAGCAGCCAAAGTGGAAAGAAATTGGACCTTACTCCCTTCACAGGTCTTACCAATTATACTAATTAAGGCTTTGTTCCATTTAGTGTAGCACAGTGGTTCTCAAACTTTTACATTTCAAGGACCCCCATAACTCTCAGAGTTACATACCCATTAGGGATCATTTGGAACCCCCTCAAAACCAGGAGAGACCCACTGGTGTAGAGTAGAGTGTTTCCAGTGAGCCAACATGCACAATATCAGAACCCTGACTCTGTTTGACCAGAATCGAACATAGCCTTAATTAGTTTAGAAGAAGGAAGGCACTGGACACTTGGACAATTAAAGCCTTTTTTATTTACAGGGTGCGGTGAAGTTTCGATGTCAATACATCTTCATCAGGTCATGCATGACCTGACAACATTTAAATGTCAATATATCTTCATCAGGTCATGACCTGATGAAGATGTATTGACATCGAAATGTTATTTGCCTGCACCCTGTATATAAAAAAGGCTTTAATTGTCCGAGTTTGCACCAGTGCCTTCCTTCTTCTACACATACCAATCTCGCTCCTGAGATGCACCAGACCAGCCTGAATTTGGCTTGAGGCACGGTGGAACCCCTTTGTCCTTAATTAGTTTAATTGGTAAGACCTATTAGGAAGGAAGTATAAGGAAGAGACCCAATTTATTCCCAATATGGTTGCTGTGCATAGAGCCTATTAGACTCAAGTCGGATGGACTTAGTCAAAGTCAGTACTTGTCTTGGACTCGAACGTTATGCTTATCAGATTTGACCTGGTAAAATCAGGGATCAGCAGATAATCCAAAGAACAACTTTTAATGTTATGTAATGAGTTTATCCTACTGCTTTGTGCACAGTTTTACCCGGGTAGTGTTTGCGTGGAGTAACCTTGGTAACTGGCTGTGTACTGCCAAACTGAATATTCGATTATGGGGATATAGGCAGAGCAGAGCTGTAGGCTATACATTGGACTTCGAGTCAGACTTAAGTCACAAACATCCGGACTTGAGACCTGACTTAGATTTGCACTGAAACACTTAATAGCAGCTCTGTTTTGTATCACTTTGTAAAGGCCAGTCTTTCACAGGACTGATGTCTCTGACTGCAGGATGGACGCATGGCGAGAGTTGCGGTGGAACTGCACCATGTTCTCTGATCCATTGCGGGATGTGTAGCTGCTGCTGGGATGTTTGGTCCTGCTCAACCTGCAGTTGAGACAAATGCTCCGCCATTTTCTCTTCAGCTCGCCTTGAACCTACCGAGAGGAGGGAACACGTGTTATAAACACACATTTTTCTTTTTTCTGTAGTGTTTAATACAGAACTGGGTCAAATTGCGTCATGTTTTTTTTTGCTTTTTGCTTTAGTGGCCAGATGGGTGGGGTTTGCCGAATGGGACAATACAGTGTGCCAGAAAGTTTAAACAAACACAGGAAAGAAGTTGAAAGACATTTTGTGTTGCTTTCTGTTCTAGAGTCTGATTTGACCCTGGTTAGTTTACAGCTTTTTTGTAATAGTTCAGTTTTGCATTATTTTGCTGACAATGACATGAGATATAAAAGAATGTGTTTTGTATTATCACCTCCATATAAACCTCAAAAATCTAATTAAAAAAACACCCTGACTCTATTAACGGTTGTTACACACTGGGAGTGTGGCAAATAACCAATCAGAACATACGGCGCATTGATACGTCACATCATTCATTTGGTGATGTCTCATCCATACAGGTTTTATGGAAATGTGCATTCTCATAACACAAACAGCCTTTTTAAGCGTTTAAACTTGTGTTATGCGTTCAAAGTGTTTAAATTAATACTAATTAATCACACAATAGAAATGCTCCCAGTGAGTAAGGACCATAACTGTGTGTACTGTACTCATGCGACTAACACATATCAATTTCTGCTCAGGATATGCACCTGTTGTACATAGGATATCCTGGACTCATTCTACACACTTTTTCCAATGATCTGGACTGAAGAACAAGGAGAACTTACCTCGCTGTTTAAGAAACAGTATAAAATGGCCACCACAAGACCCTAGCAAAACAAAACAAAACAAATGTTGTAAAAATGGATAAGTCTGACAGTTAAATGCTGTATACACAGTTCCACACGGTACAAATGATGTCAACAGAAGGCACAGAGCTCACGTATTGTGCAGCCGACAGCACAAGACATTCCAAACAGAAAATGTACTATACTTGTCTATTGGTACATTCAATATGTTGAATAAACATATATATAAACCTCTTTAACCCTGGCATCCATATTCAATAAAAAAAGGAAGCTTCATCAAAACTTCATAAATATATATCTTTTCACCAATTCTCAAGTGGTTAAAACGGGCTCAGTTGATATAATGTTACATAACCTTGAGTTTAGACTACTTCAAACATAGAATGAATGTTGCTGTTCAGACCAGCAAGGCAACATGACAGCAGAGGAGACCAGTCCAAATAATAGAGCTTATTCTTAACATAATGCAGGATACCTGAAAGGATCCGATGGCCAGGTCAAAAAAGATCCTGTAATCTTCAGCAATCGATTCACTGAGCGACACAAACACCACATAGTGGATCCCAAACAAAGGGATCAACAGCAGGGTCGATTTAGCCAATCTCCTGACAGGAAAGATAAATACATAATAACAATCAAAATGTAATATTTAACTGCACACTGCAGTTGCACTTGCTATACGAATGTAGGGCCTACTCTTTATACTTGTTCGTAGACACACAAGTAATATTCTTTTAATTCAAAATACGAAAGAAACGTAATTATCTACACATCTAATTCTTACTAAAAACCAACATGGGTGGTTACTGTCAGATGTCTATTACGTGTACACATGCACGCACACACGCACGCACGCACGCACGCACGCACGCACGCACGCACGGAAGATCTGATCCTAGACCAACACTGTGCCCACGAATTCAAAACTTTGAATCCCTATTTGATCGGATCAGATTCGGATTTTGGATAGTTCAAAACTATGTGTGTAAACCAAAAATCAGGATTAGGATCACTCTGATATCCGATCAGATCAGGAAATCCAATCCAAGCTGTAATCTGGATGAAATCTTCAAAATGGGTAGTTCAAAACAAAGCAAAGGATTGGGATCAGGATTAGCCTACCTTGAGGGGTAGATTTAGAGTGGATTATCTGGGCAAAATGCACTCAACAATTAATTAATTTAAAATTATGTAAAATGTGTAAATTTAGATACTACCTTGTTTGTAGCCCTTATGGTTGATTAAAATGTTCATTTATGTTTGTCACATTTGCAGTGTACACTTACCTCTCAGAACAGTGTATTCAAATAATTACACACCATCACACACCATCTTATTTAGTATTATGAGGTGTCTGAATCTGGATCAGGGTGATCGCCAACACTAGAGCCCAACTGTGGAACAAGCTGCCACCCCATGTTAGAGTGTGTCAAACCCTGCCTGTGTTTAAATCACGTTTGAAAACTCACTTGTTCTCCTTGGCATTTGAAAATTCAAATTGAGAAGCTGCTGCTTCCCCCAGGCATTGTGTCAAATGTTGTCTTGTTTATTGTGTGTGTTCTCTTGTTTATTTTAGTATTTTACTGAGTGTACAGCACTTTGGTTCAACACTGTTGTTTTTATATGTGCTCTATAAATCCTGGTTCACAAAATATAGGATTTCAAAATTGTATCTGATCAGATAGGGATTAAACGTTTTGAACTCGTGGGCCCTGGGATTCACTCCACTGACCTGTGCTAAACCAACGCCCCAAATGCCTCCTTAGTTGGGAATAATTTTCTCTCTATATGTGCATTTTGATGGTGAGCGTTTTCCACATGGATCAGTCATATCACCCCTCTGCTGCTTCTACTGCAGTATTTTAAACAGCACAGGATTCTCAGCAACAAATTATAATATTCCCACAACCTGCGATGCAACTATTCCCCAAAGTATAACCTATAACTTTCTTTCACATAAATTATTCTCTCAGAACTTTATACAGTATATGCCGAAGGTATACACTATACAGTCTTATTCGTCTGTGAGCAGCTAATTGTGGGCACAGCTGGACCGATTGGCGTGAAAGAACGTACACCCCCATTTTTTCAAATCAGTCAATCTTTGCAAATGTTTTTATACTATTCCTACAGATTTTGTCCAAACTTCACAAAATAAATAAATCTGCAAACCAAAGTCTGTTGGTGTGCGGATTTTCTTTAACTTGGTTACATAACACACTTTTGATCCATCACCCAGCCTAGTAGGTTTGGGGTGTGCGTGTCTTCTGCACTTTTTCCTCATCCGAGTGGTTAAGACCCCCAGCAAATTTCAAGGGAACCAAATTCCCTGTTTCTAATGCATAGTTATTAACTGCTCAGGATTCTCGAACAGGCTACTCAAATATAATATTCTCATGGCGCAGAAGTATCCCCCAAATGTACTGGCTAGTGGCTACAACCCCGTCTCCTGTGCACACATCACACACCTATTTAAAATTCTCCTGAGAAGTTTGTTGTCCCAAGTCTAGGCACTTTACCATAAGCCATAAGCTTTAACATCATCTCAGCTCCATACAATTTGAACAGGCTCTGTATTTTACCCACCTTATTAACGCATTTAGACCGGGAAAACATCTGTGTCATTTTAAGATTTCTTTGGCTATTCAAAAATAGCAGATATACAAGTTCATAGCGTGGCACCCAGTACCGCGCTATGAGCTTGTAGATCTGCTATTTTTGTATAGCCAGAGAAATCTAAAAATTACACAGATTATTTCCCGGTCTAAATGGGTTAAATCCCTTACAGCGGTGCTGTTTGCAGTTAGGCTTTCGCTGACAAAGCCTGCAATCATTTCGCAGGAGGAATTTAATTTGTGCTGTTAAAATACTGTAGGGTCGAGTCTAGACTCATGGACAACAACTTTTTCCATTAACCGTGTGTGTGTGTAGCATATACAGTACTTATATGGGCATAACGGTCGGATCAGTGGTTCCGGACAACCATCCGACCGACTTCATGCTGGGCAGTAGGCAACGCAATACCTCTGGTCCACTGCGACAGGCACGCTAAGTTTGACAACGGTCAGTCAGGCGCTTCTCGAGATGCGTGAAGTATAGATCATATGCACGCATGATGCACACACATGATATGCAGAGATTTTTTCGCATTTACAATACCAGTAGTGGCCACGCACCAGCCTACTCGGGAACAATGCTACTGTAGTTGGGAACAATGAAAGTTGTGAATGCATGCCCCACCTGGTTATGCAATACCTGTTGTGCCCGTTGTCAGAGTACCTGTTGTACCCTGTGTCCCTTTTATGCCCATATACTGTATGGAGATCCCTGATGTCATCAGTGTATGCCCATATATATGGTACCCGTTGTACCCGTATGTCTGCCCGCGTACCTTTTATGCCAAATGCCCATACAGTTGATGGAGATCTCTGTGTCTGTCTGTCCGTCTGTCCGTCCGTCCGTCTGTCTGTCTGTCTGTCTGTCTGTCTGTCTGTCTGTCTGTCTGTCTGTCTGTCTAGAGAAAGGTTAGAGATGTGGGTGAAGACATCAGCTAGCTGATCCGCCTACACTTTTAGGAATTATCTAGAGATTCTGGGCCAGGTTTCTTGTGGAGATGAATACAGTGGAAGGTTTTACCTGCAGCTTTTTCCAGTAGGCAGGGGTCCTGGACCATTTGCATACAGTATCTAAGTTTATTATTATTTTATCTATGCTTATTCTCAAAGCGTGTTCAGTTCTTCTGTGAGAGATGCAGACACTACATTGTCGGATTCTGTTTTGTTGTTTTGTAATCTGTGATAGTTTTCAGTCCATTCCACTGTGGTATGACGACTAAACTGTGTTGCTATACTGAATATTAGGAGTTATTTTTTTACTCTCCATAGCTTATATCTGCATTTCTTGTCCTCATCTGAACCCAGGTGTCCTGCTGCGCAAGTGCTAGTCCTTGTTTTAATTACAGCATGCACTTTCTTCAAGTGACATTTTGTATTTCTCTTCATTACTGTTAGTCAGGGAATATTATCAGAAGAATTTCCTTCACCAATGAGTTTGTAAAGGTGTGTAGTAACACATCTCACAAAGACTGAAATTCTGTTTCCCTAGGGGAATCTGTGACAGCTGTTGAAAGTTGGGGTACCCTTAACCTTATGCGGGAAAAATTTACATACTTTCATTTTGCTTTAAATAGCATGTGAGGGGTCAAACTAGGGGTTTATCATAATTCTGAATCCATTACAAGAGTTTGTTTTGCACCAAAACCACTCCTTGGCAGAAAATAGTCCAAGCCCACCTTTCCAGCTCATTGCATAGGCCATGCATTTACTTTTCTTTTTTTTCCTCAAAAATCCAATGTGGCATCATTTTTCAAGATGGCCGTAAAGAGGATGAGAGGTTGGACACCAAGAAGGGAGAAAATGAACTGCACCAGTTGGTAATAGGATGGGAAGGATGCGCAACATGTTAAGGTGATAAAAGATAGAGATGGAAATGTTATAGCAAGCGGAGACAGTGTGTTGAGAACATTGAAATAGTACTTTGAGGGAACCGATGGATGAACGTGTCAGGAGTTATTTGTGACAGAAGGTCACCAGTGAGAGGGAAGATGTATAAGACGGTAGTGAGACCAGCCATGCTGTACGGCTTGGCAATGGTGGCACTGATGAAAAGACAGGTGGCACAGCTGGAGGTGGCAGAATCGACGAGGATGCTATGATTCTCATTGGGAGTGAAAAGGAAGGACGTCAGAAATGACTAAATTAGAGGATCAGCCCAGGTTAGAAGGTTTGTAAATAAAGCAAGAGAGGCTAGGTTAAGATGGTTTCGACATGTGAAAAGGAGAGATGAGGGGTACATTGGGAGATGGATGCTGAAAATGTAGCTGCCAGTTAAGAGGAGAAGAGGAAGGCCAAAGAGGAGGTTTAAGGATGCGGTGAGAGAGGACATGCAGGAGTCACAGAGGAAGACACAGAAAACAGAACCAGATGGGGAAAACATTTAATACATGAGATTTTCTTTTGCTTCAATCCCCATGAGTTTGTCTGTGAGCATGCACAGTTGTATGGCGTGTTTTTGAAATGTTAATTTTGATGGTTATAAATGGTAAATCTTGTTTGAAAATGTTCAAAAACATACAATGGGAGTGCTATTTGGTGATTGACCTCACAAAAGTATAGGCAAAGATATGTTGAAATGCAAAATAAGTCTAATGTTGGCGGCCATCTTGAAATAAATGGCCGCCAATCTTTGATTTACGAGTGGCCCGGTTTCTTAAATCGAAGAGTGACCTCAATAGATCATTTGTACCAAATGTCATACTTGTATCACCATTTGAACAATTCTCTTCTTTTTACACAAACAATGGTTTGTGATGACCTGGAAAAGTGGCTATGCCCGTTTTTAGCCCAAGGACGTGCAAAACAAATGCAATGGATTCAGAATCATGAAAAACCCTAGTTTGACCCCTCACATGCTACTTAAAGCAGAATAATTTGTTTAATGTTTTTCCTGCATAAGGTTAAGGGTACCCAAACTTTCAACAGCTTTCACATATTCCCCTAGCTAGGGAAATTGAATTTCAGTCTTTGTGAGATGTGTTACCACTAGACACCTTTACAAACACATTGGTGAAGACATTTCTTGGTCAGGAATTTATTCCCAAATGTTTTAAATATCCCCTGACTACAGTATGTATGTTGTTTTGATCTTACTTCCTTATTGATGTGAGGTGATTGCTTAAGTCAATCTTGATATTACTTGCACATTAGTTCTTCCTCTCTGTTCATTTTCCATTTATTCATCATCATTGTGCAACTAAACTAAACCAAGCATTGATCAATCACAATTCGTTTGTATCTCTAATGCTTGCTTTTCATTTTTGTCATTATGTTTTGCGCCCTGTCTGTGAATAGCTAATCTCCGGCATCGTTGGCCTGATCGACGTGAAACTGTGCACACACACTCCATGGATGCCAGAGCAGAATCTCTGCCTCACATTTTTCACATGGGCCTGTTATAGCGCCATCAGGAGATCGATTTATGTGAAACAATTTTTTATATTACTCCTTCAGATTTTATCCAAATATCACACACATCGGTACACGTGATCTTTATAGTCATGTGATCAATCAAGACGGATCTGACCGATTTTTCATATTCCATCCTGATTGACAGGATTGATTGGCATGTAAAGCCAAAGCTCAAATGTAAAGCTCAAATCATGAATGCAGCGTCCGATTGCTGTGAAACTTTGCATGCACATTTCCACTACGTTGAGGAACAAATGCCACCCTTTTCACATTGCCATATGATATAGCGCCACCAGGAGGCAGATTTTTGCAAAACACATTAATTTTTTATTGCTCCTACAGATTTTGTCCAACCATCACGCAAATCGGTACACATTATCTCTATGGTCATGTGATCAAGACGGATCTGTCCGTTTTTTCCTATTCCATCATGATTGGCGAATTCCGAACATTGCTGGCCCACAATAACCTACCTGACCTGGCGGAGACCTTTTTTTTGTCTTACTGTTGGTTTATTTTAAGTTCTACTATTTGTGAAACTAAGCTATACAATTTTGAGAAACTGGAAAGTGTGTTTGGTGGCCTGACACAAGTAATTGTAATTTCTACAACATGCGGTTCAACTTTTCACATTTGTGGTGCTACCTGTAGTCAGAAGATGTTAACATGTGCTAACCTGTAGGAGGAGCAGAAAAAAAGATTGTTTTGAAGATTCAATTCAAAATGGTGAAAAATCTAGTTAGGTGGAAATGGGCAGGGCCTATTTGGGGAGTTATGTCATGATCATGATATGTCATGGCATCCAGGGGAAAATACCTACGGTTTAAGATGAAACCTAAAGTGGGCTGTTATAGTGCCAAGATGAGACTGATTGCTTGGTGTTTTTTTCCTGTTTATGGCCTCCCACTTTGAAATCTACAAGCTCACAATGCGTTGCATCGCGACACGTGGATTGCTTGTATATCTGCTGTTTTTGAAAAAGTTTGACAAATTCTGAAAATAATTGTATACTTTTATTTTATTACTATTGATGCTATTACTTCTGTACTTTTACTCAAATAAAATTAGAATAGAGGACTTTTACTTGTAACAAAGTATTTTTATATTGTGGTATTGCTACTTTTACTTAAGTAAAAAGTCTGGGTATTTCCTCCACCACGGCTAAGTACTGATCCAAAACCTACACTACACTCACACGCTGTGCCTGTGGCACAGACACAGCTTATAGTATCTCTCTCCACGTCACTTTCTCGCCTCCAAATCTCAAATCCACATGAACCATCACAACAAACGCAAGCTCAGCTTTACCCTGAAGGTACACATCGCCCGCAAGATTTGCACACCTCCCTCTGACTGGGACGAGACGTCCGAGTTACAAGAGGATTTTAAACGTGAATGCCACTGATAAAGGCTGAGTTATCAAACTCGGTTGATTAAATGTGTTTTTTGGATTATCTCCCAAATGTAGCCTAGTCTGAGTGAGAAAAAAAAGAAAAGAAAAAGCTTCTACAATATTAGTTGATATTTTATGTGGTTATTAAGAATGTTACAATGAATGAAAGTGAAGTGCTCAGGTTCACTGCCAATTGGATGGACATGCTGTTAGCTGTTGCTGTAATCTAGCTGATGTTATATTAGTATACTATTTAACATGAGCTAGATTACAGCAACAGCTAACAGTGAGCAGGTAGGGATTCAGAATAGTGTTCCAAGGAAACTTCACCACCATTGCCAGGGGATTGAACCTGTGCCATTTCTGTTAGAGTCACATTATAGCTGCTAAGCAACCTCACACCATTTGCAAGCTTGTGTCCCACAAAGCAAACATTTCAACTGAGGGTTTTTCTTTACATTGATACATCCTGTGTGTATGTTGTTGACTGACAGTTTCCTTCTAATCTCTTTTCACGGCCAAGACTAAGAAGTTAATACAAATGCTCTGGGCTTCAGGTTTGCCCAGATGTATATTTGCTGTAAATGGAATAATTTACGTGTACAATCTGTTAATTACTAGCTGACTTGGTCCCCTTTTTACAGGCCTGTGTCTATGTGACATGGTAGAAGTTGGTGTCCACATTTTACATTCTTTCCATGTAAACAATGACACAGATAGTCCTGGATGTTCTAGGGTCACAGTGTGACACGTTGTGAGGTTGTAGATCTGCTATTTTCAAAACATCTTGAAGAAATGTGAACAATTTGGGATATTTTTTTACATTTTCGAGGCTTCGCCTCCAACTACATTAATTTGGGAGTCAAAACCCAGAGGAACCCTGTCGAAACGTCTGTTTCTATTTTTTTAAATAAAATAGTATTGCATCGTAGTTACGAGCTGTGGGCCCTCCTTTCTTTCAAACAGAAACAGGGGTCCTTGACATGAAAATATTTGAGAAGCACTGCCATAAACTATCAGAGGCAGTAGCTAGCGTGCAGAAAATGTCCATCGATTTTTGCCAGTTTACAGTTTGCTTGGATCAAAGCAAACAGCTGAGTGGATGTTGACAAGGGTTTTCATACGTCTTTTGGCAACAATAGACCTTTAAAACGGAAAAAGTATGTGCATGTGTGCCTTTCTGCGTGACACTTCAAACTAAAAAAGAAGACATTAAGAAGTGACAGATTACCTGTACTGCGATTGGTCGTTTCCCCCGACGTCAGGACACCTCAGCTTCTGAACCAAGATACGGATTATACTGATGAACTGGATGAAGTTCACCTAGGAGGGAAGATGATAATAACACCTATTAGTTCACCCTCCCCTTACACAGTTGACTGAACAACTCCAGACTGCTTTTCACTGTCATCAAGCCCCCCCCCCCCCCCCACTTCCTGATTTGAAATAAATCCTAAATGCACAGAATACTAAATTCATGATAATTTCACAGGCTCACTTGCAGCCACAACAACTTGTTTGTCCCTTAGACCATGCTGTTGCTCCTAATAGCCAGCACCTCACCAATATATATGCATTTCTACTTTCTTCAAATATATTTTCTTTAAAAGGCCAGCAATAGAAAAGGTATCGTCTGTGATACTGAGCACTTTGCAGATAGTTGTCTTCTGTGAACTTGGTCCCCATGAATAGCCTATAATGACTAGTACTATTGGTGATCAAGCATGTTACTGTATCATGTAGCCTGCTGTGTGTTTTTTCATGTGTGATGGAATATCATTTGTATTGCTGCTGTTGACTTGGCTAGGTCTCCCTTGGTACTCCTGGTTAAATAGAAAAATAAGTAAAATAAGCATTCTCTTACCCACTACTGTAAAACTTTATTTCCATTTTAAAATATGCATTCTTTGCCTTACTTTTCGTACATATTCTTTATACAGTATCTCTTAAAAGTTTCATTTTCACTTTTTGTTTTGCTCCACTGGGAACGAGGCTGTCTCCTCAATGCATTCCTGAGGAAACTGTGATGATTGACACTCTTTGATCAGCATTCTGTAGGCGAGAGGGATTTATGACTTCCGGCTCTGGGAGTCATAAAGGCTTATGGGATGATGAGGTGACGTCAGGTATCCAGGCAGGTGATGTTTGATTTGCATATCTTGCATAAACCTCCTGTGAACATGATACCCGTGGACAGCAGGTGGGCTTTACACGGCATACATCCCAAAGCTGCATATTCTCTCAGCGGAAATATACAAAACCTTCAGGGTTTTAAAACCCTGAAGACTCACAAATTACACAATTTAGCTGTGTCCTTTTTCAATCCCCAAATAAAGCAAAACTATGCTTTGTTTTTATGTGTGACTCCAGCGGTCTGACATTATGTGCTCGTTTTGTTAACGTAACTATATGGGTTCTGGGGGGCGTCAGGCGGAACCTACCAAGATGGAGAATCCTATTGGTCCATTGATCACCCAGTTGGGTATCGGGTTGTCGTTTCTCTCCCAGCATCTGAGCAAAAGGCGAGAGCTATGTTAAAGATACTACTGCCAGTGCCTAACAATATACATACAGTACTAACCTGAAACTCATCACTGTCGGGTGGACACCTTGTATCTCCATATTTAATCTTTTGATGTTTTTTTATTCATAAATGAATGCTCCATTATTTTATAGTTCGTCTTATGATAGTGTCTCACAAAAGTAGTGAAAATAGCAGATCGAGAAGCAAAGAGCTTGTAAATTTGGTATATAAAAAAGAAAAAAATAGGGACTCCAGGTTGAACATGGTCTGTCTGTGGGTCTTATAAATATTCAACTAACAAATAATACTGTAACTATATTGGATACATTGGGACACTCTTTTTTTCCATTACCTGAAAAGTAGAAGTTTTGGACATACAAGGTTTCCACCCCACAGCATTGATCTGTCTTTTTGCATTATTCATGTACTATTATGATGATGACGATGAAGAAGAAGATGATGATGATGATGATGATTATCATTATTGTTATTATTATTAAACCCATTATTAAACCCATTCCCTCATGAATATCCACCAACAACATCTGTGAAGAGTAATTTGATCACTTAAAGGGGCTACACCATGAATTTCATTTTTTTGGGGGTTTTTAGTATTTTTTGGGCTCCCCAGTGTCTCTTGTACCCCAAAAAATATATTTTTTTAACATTCAGTCATTCATGCTCATTTCATGGATTTCCTGAATGGGCGTGTCTGAACAGGCCATTTCAGAATGGCAGGGCAAGTGATGTCACTTGCCCTGATTTTGCATTGATGATGGCCAGACAGAATTGCTCAGTAGCTCCCCCCTGCCCAATAGGACGTTTTGGTATTGCAGCTGAAAAAGCTTGGAATGACAGACAGTCAGATTGTGAGAAAAAAATATCTGGATGTTTTTTAGGCTTACAACCTGTTTAAAACGTATTAGGGGGCAATATTTATATATAATATATATTTTTTTAATTCATGGTGTAGCCCCTTTAATTATATAAAACAGACGGATCCCTACTGACTACGAATGCTTGAAACCTCATTGAGATTCCCAGCCTCTCATCTCGTAATGAAAAACAAGTATCCCATAGAGTGCTATAATGAAAGTCTGATGTCAAGACGAGGTTACAATAAAAGCACATAATCCCCTTGATGCAAAATAAATGACGATGCATAAGTGCATTACAAATAACTGTAATTTATATAATTTGAATTCCTTCACACTAGTGTATACATACTGTGTTACGGATTCATATTTTGAGCACGTATACGGATGAATCCTCAAAGCACACAGCAAGACGAGATGACAATGCAGCATGGTTTAATTGGATATCACTCACCCTGTGTCTTCCAGGTAAACCCTTGTGATCACCCACACCACGACAAACACTGTGGGGATGCCTACAAATGACAGATTAAAGCACAGATGAGACGCCATTCAACTGGTCTAACCTTTATGTTTCCAGACAGAAATCACTCCTCGTCCTTTCATAATGAAGATAATATTGACCTCCTGTTGTGATCTGGATTCACAACTGTGGTATCATAGTTGTTCAAGTTCCTGAGTAATAGGATTATGGGTTCAATTCCATCCCCTGTGTGGCTTACAGGGTAGAGCACAGCATCTATCCATCTGTCTTTCCAACTGTCTATCCATCTGTCTGTCTATCCATCTATTCATCCAACTATCCATCCTGCCAATTGCGCCCTCCCTCTATCCACCCATTCATCATCCATCCATCCATCCATCCATCCGTTCACCCGTCTCATGGTCATGGTCAACTATTACTCAACTACAAAGCGAAAGTTGTTTTCGTCAAATTTGTATTTGAGTTAGAGTACTGGAGAACATGCTTCTAAAAATACTTACGGGAACCCCTATACGTAACTATACCTTTCAATCCGGGAACCCCTTTTGGGGTAGTTGTTGCTATGTACAGTACATAGCAACATACTTTTTCATTTTTATTATTTAATATTTGAAGTTTTTCAGAAAACTTAGGTCAGGATTTAGAAGGCGTTTTTAGAATCAGCCTCAGGTCTAAATGGGTTAATTATTCAAAAGTACAAATTACAAAGTATATTTTCTGTTTAATATCAATGCATTGCTGTTTTGAAATGTAGACATTTTCCACAAAAAAATATCAAATTCATATTCCAATTCAATATAGCTACAAGCAGCGATACAGGGGCCAAATAACGCAATAGAATAGGCAATATGCAAAACGCAATATGCAATACGCACAATAACCCATAGAAACAGAATAGATTGAACTTGAGACAAAGCAGCCCATGCAATTAACAAATGAGCATTCAGAACGGCTGGATTGTGGATATTGTAGTGTATCTCTGTATTGTGCTGCTTATAATGCAGTCACAAATTCTGTTATCATGACAAAAGTTTGCCATTTATTTTACTTCATATTTCTAGACTACACAGATGGATTGTAGTATTCCAATTAGGCTTATACATTTTGTCACCATAGCGACAATATGTGTTTAGTCGGCTTCATATTCCGACAGTGGATGTCGGGGGTGCCCTTCTGCCACTGTAAGAAGTTAACTTTAAACTTATAATATAAAATAAGTTACGTAGCGCCGGCATTTTTTTTTCAAACGTCAATATTGGAGGTCATGGTGCTGTTTACAATAATAATAAAGACCTTAAATGATTACAACAGGGGAAACTACTTTTCAGCGTGACCCAGCTGAGGTGGTCATATTTAGCACTCAGGGGAGCAATTAGGGTTTAAGAACCCCACTCATGGACACCTCAACCCATGTGACACATTTGTTCCTCGTGAAGAGACGCATACGTGCATTGAAGTTTTATTGCTATCAGTCAAATGGTTCATGAGCTATGCCTGTTCAAAGTTAGCATTTTTCAATTGATTGCTATAGCGCCACCCTTTGGCCAATGGTTGTGAGTTTCATGTCTTCGCTGTTTGGCATAGCCCTCTACTAGCTATAGCCGAGTTTCATAAAAAACGACTGCACGGTTAAGCCAGAACTCCAAGTCATACGTCTCCAAAAATACTCGAGTAAAGTACAGTACTCAAGTAAAATGTACTTTGTTACTGTCCACCACTGCCATTCACCCACCCAGTCAGCCAGACCTCCATCTTTCCTACCCCAGCCGATGAGCAGGTAGACGATAAAGTGTCTGTTATCAGAGAAGATGACGATGAGGAGGGTATGGAGGTAGAGTCCCTCCGCAAGCAGCCAGAAGAAGTTGGCCATGATAAAGTAATGGAAGAACACCAGGCTGGCTTTGCAACCCACCTGCAAAGACACAAATACAGAGACATTTTTTTTTATCCCGGGCTCCCTACTGTCGAAGTGTCCTTGAACAACAAGGACACTGAACACTTGACTGCTCTTGATGAACAGATTGGTACATTTCATGGTTTCCTCTGCCATCGATGTGTGAATGTGTATGTTTTTGGACAAAGGCTCTACTGTATATAAATGCACCGTTTATTGCAGCAAATAGATGATGTGTTTCTTTTCTTCATGGCAACATCTTGACCCACCTGCTGGCAGAGACTAGCCTTTGAGTATAGTACATTCACTGCTAAAAAATAATGTTTGGTTGTAGAGTGAGACATATACACACAGCAAAATGTTGCTGTTCAAACATAATACTGCATATCCCAGATTATCTGAGCTCACACTACCTTGTTTTAAGTTGTTGTCCACCACAAACCCCCATTGAAGGGAAACAAACTTGTATCAAATGCGTTTCTGGCCAAATGGGTGTTACATGGGTTGTGACAATATGGGTGTTGATGTTGTGAATATGATCAACTCCCTGGCTGTTTTTTAATTCAAATGTATCATGGAAATTAAATGTGTGAACAGAAGTGTAAAAAGATTTACATCACTTACACTGCTTTCTAATCACATTTTCTGTGTAATATAATCTTGGCAGTTTTGATTTACATATATATATATATATATATATATATATATATATATATATTACTATCCTGTTTTTTCATTATGGAATAAATGATAAACAATTTAATGTTGTCCGTAAACTCATCAAAAGTGGGTCAGACCTGTTGTAACCTATACGTCTTTATGCCTTTCAATCTGGGAAAGCATCTGTATCATTTCCATGCTTCTATCTGCTACAGAGGCTGAGAAATAATAGAAATAATTTATTTAGTGAACGTTGACAACGTTGTAAAGTGTTTCAGGAAACTGTTAGGACCTAAAAGGCGTTTTTAGAATCGACCTCAGGTCTAAATGGATTAATGTGTACCAGCAGTGTGTTTGAGGTTGTTAGACATGCCGTTTTGGGAAATCGTGTTGTGAATCTGAACGCCAAACACACTCCACGCAAAGAAAACATCTCATCAGCTAATCTTATCAAATGCATATCCGATTGTCCGTAGCCTAATGTCTATATAATTGGGAGTCATTAAAACATAAGAAACTTCAGGAAACCCCTGCTGTCAATCAGTCGATAAAATCCTGATAAGGACCATACTTCAAAAAATAAATCTTATCAGATGTGTGTCCAGTGGCCAAATCCATATCTACTCTGTACATTATGTGAATTTACACACACAAATAAAATATAAACCTTATTCAAAGTGTCTGTGGACTGACAGTATGTGGGGGTCAAACTGAAAAATCAAGGTTTGAAGACTATCATGTTATATCATTGTTATTACTTAAAGTCTGCTCGCAGAATGTTCTGTATGAGTTGCATTTTTACTGAAACAATATTCAAGTAGAAATGCAAAACACCTAAAAAAAAATTTGGTGTTTAGACATTTAGAGGTTTGGTCATAAATCGTACCTAATTGCCTCATGGGAAATACAGCTGATCTTGTATTAACTAACACCAACACTAATAGAAACTAAACTAAAACTAATCCTTTTCACAAAATAAAAAAATAAATATACTGAACTAGCAAACCGAACTGAAATTCAATACATGAAGTAAAAATAAAAACAAATGAAACATTCAAAAATAACCTTGCGGCACACCCAAAGGAAAACCCATGAATGAATGAAAAGCTTTATTTCTAACATGTTTAAAAATAGGCAATATGAAGACAAAATCAACAACAACAAAAGACAGTATAAAACCCATAGCAAATTGTGCTTGTGATCTCACCAGCGAGGGCTGGTTGGAGCACTGTGTATTTCGGGAGAATAAGATGTCGTCTTTGACCAGCACAGCCACGGCTCTCAGGATGAAGGAGAAGAACAGGTTGAGGTGGATGTAGTTCCTGGTACAGTGGAGCTTCCTGGGGAACATAATATGTTATATTATGATTATTTAGATAAGATCAGACAATATCAATAAACCCAGTGGCATACAGTACAGTCACTAGCACCTGAATTTGTCTTTGCATGGGGGTGAACGCGTCGCATGACCGTGCACGTGTTAATATGGGTGGTGTACAGCCTTGGTAATGTAGGGGTTAATATGGGGTGGTGTACAGCCTTGGTAATGTAGGGGTTAATATGGGGTGGCGTACAGCCTTGGTAATGTAGGGGTTACAGTATGTCCACAGACACTGCTGAGTCCAAGGACTCCAGTGTGCCAGTGTGGGGAAGAGATAAATGCAATGGCTTATGAGATGATCTCCTGATGTCAGTGCTCAAGGTTGTACGTCTGGAAGGATAGGGACGTGACGCAACATTGAAGGGAAATGGACACTGAGCTGTGAATTAATGAATTATAAGAGATTACAATCTGGAACTCATCTGGTTAATTAAAGGTTAAATAAAATCTGATGGCTGAGCTGCTGTATGGGCAACCTAAGTTTGTCATGTGACCTAGTCATCTGACTTTGGTAGTAGTGGGAAGGTGCACAGTTGGTGATAAACTCAACTTGGGAGCAAGAGCATTCATTTAGTAGTCACTCATTTAGTAGGACTCACTTTATTGAAAACCACATCAACATCAGTGTATTTTATTCGCTGATATTATAGCTATTTTATTTTATTAGATATGTGATGTTGTTACCTGACAATTTGACTAGTTGACTTTTGGTGAAAAAGCCTGCATATATCGGTATCGGTTGATATCGGTATCGGAAATTAGGATTTGGACAATATCGGAATATCGGATATCAGCTAAAAAGTAAATATCGAACATCCCTAGTATCGATTGATCATCTCACCGGAACAGGCAGAGGATGGCACTTCCTGTGGTGAGGGCGATAAGAGACAGACTGTGTCCCAGCGTGTACAATGTCTGCACCACCATGTAGAACACCAACTGGAAGACAGGAGACATGGAGAGAGTGAGAGGAGGAGGAGGAGGAGGAGGAGGAGGGGGGGGGGGTCAGGGAGGTAAGGCAAAGTGGAAGGAAGAGACGGAGCACAGGGAGAGTGAATAAAAAACAGGGGGAGTGAAAGAGAAGAAAGAGAGGAGGGATAGCGTGAGGGGGGTTAGAGAGATAAAGGAGCTTATTAATTCATATTGAAATATATCGACTGACTATGCAATTAATTTTGTGCAAAAAACACCAGTACAAAAACACTGCACACAAAGATACGTTCATCTGTTCTTCTGTAAGTCCAGGCTCAAGATATTTATTCCTAGATTCCCCTGGTGTGTATGAATTTTATTATTGTTTGTTTTTATTGCTTTTACTGATGATTGGCAAGGCAACCCAGCCTGTCGGAGCGCGCGCGTATGTGTGTGTTTGTGAGAGCAAGAAAGATTCGCCCTCTTATCTTGTTTCCACAGAGAATGAGTGGCATGTTTTATTTCCTCCCCAGAGAACCGTGCCTGACAAAAACAAAGAGTCTATCTTGGACACCTTGTCAGCGAGGGCTGAGGCTAAATGCCGGTCTGTGTGGAAGCTTTGAGGCCACGCCAAATGGGACATTCCTTTAGTAGAACAGGCCAACCAGCTAGCTGGAAGAACAGAAGTCTGACCCCGCAGGTGTCTGTGTGTTTATGTTTAAGATTCATGACTCTCTCCTTATGAAGTGTGTGTGTGTGTGTGTGTGTGTGTGTGTGTGTGTGTGTGTGTGTGTGTGTGTGTGTGTGTGTGTGTGTGTGTGTGTGTGTGTGTGTGTGTGCGTGCGTGTGCGTGTGTGTGTGTGAGAGAGAGAGAATTCAATCACCTGGCAAGTGCTTTATCTTTGTCACACACACGTGCATACTTTCTCTCACTCTTTCTCACACACACACACACACACACACACACACACACACACACACACACACACACACACACACACACACACACACACACACACACACACACACACACACACACACACACACACACACACACACACACACACAGAGAGAGAGAAGTTGTTCTGCACACTTTAGGTCCTTTTCAACCAAATATTCAAGAAATGTAGGAGTTGTTGATTTTTTTCTCCCTACAGTACGAACTAGGGAGTTCATCGCCTTCCTGATTCCTGTATTGAGTTAGTATTTGCATTTTGACCACACTTCAAGGGCCATGAATATTTGATAAATTAGGATGCAGTGGTTGATCGCAGCGTGACGGTCGGTCAGACTTGAGAGGCTATTTCCGCATGCAATGAGAACACTGCAACAACAACACACAAAACACACGGCAGACGTCAAAGTCATTGTTTAATTTACTGTTGTGCGAATGTGGTTTTAATAACCTCCAGTGCTGTTTTCATATTTATGCCCTTCAATAGCCTCTATATTTCTTCTAGTTAATATTTAGAAGTAAAATTCCCATTTGCAAAATAATAATTTCTGATTGTTATCATATTCATGAATACCCTATTCATGTATACAGTGCTTGCTTTATACCACCCAATTTAGATTCACACTGTGCCCCTCCATGATATAGTATACACTACAGCATTATACGCCGATGACATTGCCCTTGTCTCGAATACAGCAGAGAAAGGAAGGGAACTACTATTGGCAGTAGAAATGGAGTGCAGGAAGATCGGCCTCAAGCTCAATGCCAAGAAAACAAAAGTACTGACAGTTAACACAGAGGACAAAACCATTGTCACAGCGGACGGGACGGTGCTCGAGGCAGTCGAGGACTTCAAATATCTCGGGGCCTTGACTGCTTCAACGGAACAGGACCTGAAGGTCCGGAGGGCACTTGCCTTGAATGCCTTGCATGGGATGAGGAGAGTGTGGAAATCAGACATGGTAGACAACTTCAAGAGGCAGCTGTTCGTAGCTACTGTGGAGTCAGTACTGCTGTATGGGGTTGAGACATGGACCCTCACAGCAAAACAGGAAAGGGCCCTGGATGGAGTCTACACAAGAATGCTACGAATGGCACTAGGTGTCACATGGACGGACCACATCAGAAATGTGCATGGTCCTCTAGTCTACGGGGACCCACCACGGGTTCAGGCAAAGAGAGAGAAGGATTAGGCTGGCAGGGCACTGTGTGTCAGGCACCCGAAACTAGTGTCAAGGAAACTGACACCATGGGAGCCAACCCAGGGCAAAGCCAGGAATGGCAAGAAGCGCACCACCTAATAGATGCACTGCGGCGCAACAGCTTAGCTAACATCACTGTAGAGCTCAATACCCTGATGTTAGATAGGAGAGTGTGGAAGGTAGCGATTCAGGAGTCCCGAGTTGGTGTTGGCTAAACCGTACTCTTGCATCGCATCGGCATACAGATTTAAACCATAGAAGTCAGTTTAGGTCATATCACTAAGGCTGAAAATGCCTTTCATAATTATGCAGATGACACACAAATTTTACATAACTATATTATCAGGGGACTATGAGACTATAAGCAAACAACGGAGGACAATGGAGGACAAAGTACTCAACCCCAGTACTTCAGTCAACGTATAGGTACTCCTGTTCAAATATGACTCAATATTTGGAAAAGTAATGAAGCCGGTCAATTTGAGTTGAAAGCAACAACATTGTCAGAAATGGTAAGTATTATTTTATCATAAATAAATACATTTCCAGTGATTTGGTACGAGTGTTGGGACAGACACAGACACAAAAATGTGTTTTAAGTTAAGTTGTAAAAAACACATTTATGCGGAATGTTTCTTGTGAAAAATATACCAGTATAAGATTATATCAAAAATAACTTTTATTTAATTGAAAAGGTTACACAGTATGACTTCATGGAAACAGCTTAATGTTGCAGGTACTAAAATACACTATTTATTGCACTTTATTATACTGGTCCTCAACTCCATCTTCTGTTAAAATGTTAAAATGTCATAATTAACGTCACTCTACTATGTTACAGCCAGTGGCGTCGTTAGGGGTGGGCTTCGGTGGCTATAGCCACCAATGTTTTGTCCAAAGCCACCAATAAAAAAAAATTAAAAATTAAAAAACGTTTTTTTTTTTTTTTTGGAATTATATATCTATATTATTATAGATGACTGGACTTACCTGCCATGCACAGTCCCCAGTGAACATTTCTCACAAAGTTCACTGGCATTTCTATTTCATGTTATAATTTGTAAACATGCCCAAAAACCTAAACCTTAAAGAAAGGTGAAATGGTTAACCCTAATTGGAAAAAAATGTTTTTTCCCCCCCTCCCTCCAGGAAAGGGGTAACAGCCAAAAAGAGCTTAGGGCAAAGATTTAGAATGTAGTCTAAAGGAATACTTAATTAAACAGAATGTGAAATTATATGGACCTTAAAATTAAAGAGTAGCAGGATCCCAAAAAGACTTTCTTTCAAAAATAAGATGGCGAGAGCAAAAATTCCTTGCTCTGCCTTTTTCTGAAAGGATGACCTTTCTAAAAAGGCTTAGCACTGAAGTCCGACCCTAACCATTTCCTAAAACCGAAATAAAGTAACAAAAAACGGGGAAAAAAGCACCCTAATCCGCGAAATCCGCGGAAAAAATTGCGCGCGCGGGAGGAGGGCGCGCGCGTGCATGTGCCCGTTGCCTGCGGGGCTAAGCCCCCGACCTAGTAGAGACCTAGCGACGCGTCTGGTTACAGCCAAGAGTAAAGATCCCTTCTGGGATTCTGTTTGTATGTGATAATCAACTAAAACACAGAAAACTGTTTTGTGGTCACAATAATTATTTAGTTGTTGTTTTTTGGGGGGGGGGGGTAGTTTTTCACAAAGAACCAGGAGATAACGCGATCCAAAGATTTACTGCTCCATTCACGTCCCTGTTAAAATAATTCCTGTGTTTTACTATGTATTTTTGAGTGAAACATGCTATTTTCAAAGGCAGACAACAAATGTCAACGAGGTGGCGGTGACCTCGTTGACATTTGTGAAACCACACGGTGAAACCCTCAGTGATTAGCAACCATCAGGGGATCAATCATACTGGAGATAAATATTCTGTGACTACTTGAAAAGGTAAGAGAATCGCAAAATCCTGGCAGTGGGACCACACAGCCAGAAATAAGTCTGGCAAAGACTTTAAACTAACGATTGAAAACATAATGTTTACTAAGGTAATAAAATCAAGTGTAAATTCCGCTCAAAACCTTGTTCAGTTCTATTGAGAGTATATTGTATTGCGACCGGTAGAAGGTGAAATAGCGACATCTGCTGGGCCATTAATAGGAACTTCTTGCTGTAATAGAACCCGGAAGAGAGCTTCAATTCCAGCGTAGAGGGTTTGCCCTCTACGCTATTTGTGTGTCGCAGATCAATTTTCGTGGGTCACAAGTGAATATCCCTTTATTTTTTGTTTCCAAAATGTTGTAAATAATTATTATTTTTAACGATTTTCTAAATATTTCCACAAAAAATCATTTTCGTGAGTTGAAAACAAATTCAAACATTTTTCAAAAATAATGTCATGAATAAAATACAAATAATCAAAGAAATTCCCTAAATTAGGAAACAAATGTTTAAGAAGTATTGTGAAAATAGCAGATATGCATGCAAAGTACACGTTGTGAGCTTGTAGATCTGCTATTTTCACTATAGTTTGTGTCCCGGGCAAACTTCTGATTTCTCTTTTGGGTATCAAGCTAAAAAGTTTGGGAACCACGTGTTGCTCTATCTTGCAGAACAAAAGGAAAAACTGCATTGTACTCCTGCCTCAGAGGTCGCTACGTCTCTGCAGTAAGGCCATCAAGACAGAATTATCCACAGTGTTGAGAGCTTAAAGTGCGGTGTCCTTGTTCAAAGCACTGACCACCTACTGGCTGAAAAAGCAATACCATGCTACTTAAACAGAACCAATTGAAAGAAAGTCATAGTTCCGGCTGAAGTTGTTGTAGTCGTGTGTTCACATCACTGCCACCAAGATTCCAATAGGCCTACTGTACATGTTTTATATTTCCTATTTGTGTAAGTTATTCTACCGATATGTGAAAATCAGGCAGTTCATGCTGCGACTGACAAATGTAAGCATATAGTGGGTGGTTCGTTTAAAGGAGTAGATCACCCAAAAAATTACTTGTTTTATATCAATTTGTCAATCTGTCGCATTCCTAAGCCAATAATTTGATGACCGGCAGTCTCTCCGGTCGAAGACTCAAAGAGTCTCCTTTGAGTCTCCTACCGGATACATTAGCATCTTTCCACCTGTAATCAAATTATTGGCTTAGGAATGCGACAAAAACAACAACAAAAATCTCCACGAATTCAATGCTTCATGGGGTGTGTAATTGATAGAAAATAAGTATTTTTTTTGGGGTGAACTACTCCTTTAAGAAAAAAAAGGGAAAAAAATCTAATTTTCCACCAATTGATTACTTTCTTAAAATAAATTGTATATGTTTTTATAATCAATGAAATCAATTGGTTGGTTTAACTGTTGTACCCCACAGGTAGTAGGAAACATAAATTCCTATTCCGTATAAAATTACCAATTATCATATACAGCCTGTTATTCCTTGTCTTGGGCCCTCCATATCCTCACCGCTCCCAGTCCTCCTCGATCTATCAGGGGAGCTTTTCAACCTGGACTGCAGCCTTTCAATCAAACATGACTGACAGGCTGTATGTAGTCTTTCAGATGCTAGATTTACTTTGCTTGCTGAGGCCAAAAAGCCAACAACAGGTTATTCAAGAAAACTACAAATAATAGAAGTATGGGAGTATGATCACTCAAAAAATAAAACATAGTGAAATGTAGATGGTGAGTCAGGCGAGAGCTGAGGAATTGTATTATGATAGTTATATTATTTCAAGACAAATAACAAACTGTCATTTTAGTGTAGTATCTGGGATTTGATAATAATCCTGGAGCTAGCAAAAATATAGCGTGCCAATTTCTCCAAAGTTGCCTACTGCAGTAACTGCACCTTTATGTTTAAGTTAAGCATAATGTGATACATCTGACACATGCCTGAGTGTACAGTACACTCAGGCACAGGACTTGACTATGTGGGCAAAAAAATAACGATGAAGAAAGTTACTGGATCAAGTTCATATTCATGTTTACTTGCAGTATACATATAGCCAATTTGTGAAGAAAAACCAACAAACACCTATGGGACTTAATTACGTACAACATTAGGTGGTAGACTAGGAACTCTCTCTCTCCCTCTGTCTTCCTCGCACGCGCGCACACACACACACACACACACACACACACACACACACACACACACACACACACACACACACACACACACACACACACACACACACACACACACACACACACACACACACACACACACACACACACACACACACAGAATTTGCCAGGTTGTAACTCACTAGTAGCTCTTTGTGCTGCTACTGTAGCTGGACAAGATTAGAGATTGGTTGTCCTGCCACTGTGCTTCTATAAGAACAGTTTCAGCATGTTCTCTTGTGTATGGCCTTGCTACTCACAAAGATATTGACCATGATGTTATAAAAGCCCGTTCATACAGTACCATTGGAATGAAATGAAAAAGGCCTGGATTGTGAATGTTTTTATTGTTACTGTGACATAATTCAGAATTCCATGTTGTCTAGAATAGTGTTTGTCTGTATGTATGTAGGTTATGTATGTATGTATGTACGTACAGTACTAGCGTGACGCGTCGTTCACTTTGCAGTGCCACCTTACAGGCACCTCACAGTGTGAGAGAGAGTTTTGTGCTCTCCTAAATCCACGGCAGGCTTTGAAAGTACCCACTTCCGAAAGAGGTGACGTGCATCACCTCTCCAATGACCAAAACCCACTATGGAAGCCGTCGAACTGGTGCGAGTCGTTGGCGTGGGTTGTGTTGAGGAACTGGTGCTACTGCATCCTACCTATTTATAGGTAGGATGTGATGTCATGCTGTCGTGAGATTACGTCACACTGGCGTGTCTCATCGTGATGTCACGACCGTGATGTCATATGACGTCACACTGGCTACATACATACATACTGACAACCGACATGGCGCAGGATTCAAATTGTATATATAGATATCTAGCCCTCAAAAGCAGATCAATTAGCTCACACTGGTACGTGCATGACATCACGTATATGGTTAGTCACCCATAGCTGCCTAACTACTCAGCTATGGGGACCTAGTGAGCCAGCCTGGGGAGCCAGAGCCCCTGGTTGTCCTAGGTACGATTCCAGGCCAGGCCAGCAATGTGTCGATGTTTGCCCCTGAGCAAGACTCTTAACTCCTAATTGCTCCCTGAGCGTCGCACAATGTCTCACTGCTCCTAGTGATTATAGGAAAGTATAGTAAAATGCAAAGGACAAATTTGAGTGACAAATATACAGTGACAAAAATTAAAAGACAACATGTCCACAAGAAGCCAGTTTGTCAGTGAGGGGCAGGGCTGTGCAAAAAATATATAATCGACTAATAATCGAAAATGGGACAATTACCAATACTGGTAATGTAACAAAAAGTTATATTACCAGTATTGCTACTGTGATACTGTCACAACTGGCCAGAGCTAACAATATGTGTCCACCTCATCGTGACTAGTCCACTCTGCTTCATGTCTCACTCCACTCTACAGTGAAATTAAGTTTAAATACGTTTTATTGGTGACCTAAGACGCTGTGATAGGCAAGAATGGTTGTGTCAAAAGTTTGGACATTAGTTTGTTTTTTAGCACTCAAAATAAAAATAAAAATTCTCAACCACTCACACTGTTGTTGGCCGACAAATGATCATTCCAATGTTGTCTCATTGACTGTACTGGCCAATAACAAAGACCCAACAGCGTAATTGCTATGGATTTCTCTTGCAGCTGCCTGATGGCAAACGATGTGCCCTGTGCTTCCCTGGAGTCACACCAACTTCCTGGAAACAGATGTGCTGCTTTATTGGTTGAAGTGAGAATGATTCTGGCAAAAGTTGACCATGCACGTTTGCCTGTGTCGGCACACACACGCTCACGCACGCACGCACGCACGCACGCACGCACGCACGCACGCACGCACGCACGCACGCACGCACGCACGCACGCACGCACGCACGCACGCACGCACAGATCAAACAGAAAGCCTGCTTGGTGTTTGGGACAATGCAAGTTGGGAGTGCATGCCTTCTTGTACTTGTTGTACCCGTTCTCAGAGTCGGTACTACCCAGTGTGATGCAGCGGCACAATGGTTCATGTTGGCCAGTCAGGGAAGCAGTTGCCTACACCTAATAAAATATATATATACCTAATAAAATATTCAATCAATCAATCAATGCCTACACCCCCTCAAATACATAGAGAGTTGGTGCGTTCTCCACAGACAGATACAAATATTTGTGTTTTTTCGGTACTCGGACACACCCGCCATGTTTGAGGTTGTCCGGTCAGATGGCGCCCAACATATGCCCGGGCCAGTCAGACAGACAGACAGACAGACAGACAGACAGACAGAGAGAGAATGTGAATTAATAGACGGATAGATTACACCGTCTGAAACCAAGCAGATCCAGGCCCTAAACCCAGCCCTCAATTATTGCATGGGTTCGTGGGCACTGCGTGTGTGCGTGCGTGCGTGTGTGTGTGTGTGTGTGTGTGTGTGTGCTTGCGTATGTGCTTGCGTATGTGTGTGTGTGTGTGTGTGTGTGTGTGTGTGTGTGTGTGTGTGTGTGTGTGTGTGTGTGTGTTTATGTGTGTGTGTGTGTGTGTGTGTGTGTGTGTGTGTGTGTGTGTGTGAGAGTGTGCACGTGCCTGCGTGCATGTGTGGACAGAATGAGACAGAGAAAGAGAGAGAAATAATGAGGAGTGGGAGAAAATCAGGGCGGTAGAAGAGAGTTGAGAAACACAATGGGAGGCTGAAGCTGAGGTCAGCACTGACTCAATGTGAATGAAACTCATGAGAGTGGAGGAGAGGAGAAAGGCAATTATCCCTGATCAATCACACCTCTCTCTCTCTCTCTCTCTCTTCTTTAGGTACGGACGGCTTCACATAGCAGCGTTCTGTACCCGAGTACTCATCAGTCGGTCCCCAGACTACCTCCCCAGGCGTTCCCGGGTACGGTACGGTGATCCGTTCCGGGGAACGGTACGCAGCATTCTCACTAATCACAACATCTGGCAAGTGGTACCGGTGCACACCCGGGACCATAGTCTGAATCCGCCACACATGAGGTGATTACAAATGAAATACAGCTTGAACAAACAGAAACATAGAACCAAGGAAACTAGAGCAGGTAACATAATACATAGAAATACAAGACTTAGACACTATAATCAATGACACAAAAGTCTGTGACTGACCGTTGTGTTGGGTGGTTGGGGATCAAGATTAGATCTGTTGTTACCGGTCTTATTTCTGGATGTGGCAAAGTTGCATATACTATTCTTGGCAATGTAGTGGTCCACATGGACAGTCTCATATTATTTTCTGTCTCCAACCAAAGATACAGTATGTTGCAAAAGGTAATGAATGAATGAATGAATAAATAAATAAATCACATCATCAACCCAATTCGTCATCGATGCATGCAGCAACAGTCAGTTCCTCTTCTAATATTACATCTGTTTCTGGCTATTTCCTGGTTATGAACTGTTCCATGGTCGTGCTGGCTCCATAGAACACTTGCTAACAGTGTAGCAGTATCCCACTCCAAGTTCACGTTAGTTTTCAAAGAATTTCAAAATGCCCTTTTTCTCTCTCTCTCTCTCTCTCTCTCTCTCTCTCTCTCTCTCTCTCTCTCTCTCTCTCTCTCTCTCTCTCTCTCTCTCTCTCTCTCTCTCTCTCTCTCTCTCTCTCTCTCTCTCTCTCTCTCTCTCTCTCTCTCTCTCTCTCTCTCTCTCTCTCTCTCTCTCTCTCTCTCTCTCTCTCTCTCTCTCTCTCTCTCTCTCTCTCTCTCTCTCTCTCTCTCTCCCCCCCCCTCTGCTGGGAGGAGGATCTATGGCCTCTGAGTTATAGTCTACATGTAATGGGTTATTTTAAAAACAGGATTTCCTCCATAAAAAATGTATCCCATCTATCCACGCACTGCTATGACAATTTAAAGACATCATGAAAACGCAAAAACACAGCTGTCATTATGAGACCGTCCATTGACAGCCTGTCGTGTCAACTGACAGTGATGCCAGCCCAGATACTGTCCAGGCGGACATATTTTATTTTCTGCCCAAAAAGTGTGTTATACAGAGAAGGGGTCCTGAGAAGTTTCCCACCATGGAGAATAGTCCTTCAACATCGTCAACGGTGCTGCAGTGGAAAGGGTCAGCGAGTTCAAGTTCCTCGGAGTACACATCGAGGAGGACCTTAAATGGGAGACGCACACCACACACGTGAAGAAAAAGGCTCAGCAGAGACTGTACTGGCTCCGCCGCCTGAATAAGCTTGGAGTAGGACAGCGCATCCTCAAGCTGTACTACAACAGTTCGGTTGAAGGCGTCCTAACAGGCTGCATCACGGCCTGGTACGGGAACTGCACTGCCCGAGAGAAGATCAACCTACTGCGAGTAGTGCGATCGGCAGAGCGAATAATGGGAAGCGAGCTCCCAGCGCTTCAGGATCTGTACAAGAAGCGGTGCGTGGTCAAAGCCAAGCGCATCATCAAGGACAAGTACCACCCAAGTCACAGACTGTTCAGAACCCTACAACGACCGCGACCGGGCAAGGGGACCTACCGCAGTATCAAGAGTTCCTAGCCTCGCGTAGCCAGACAATATCACACGACACACTGCGTGGATATTAGTCTGGTCCCTATCAACGGTTGAGTTTCTTCCAAGGGGCGGTTACAAAAAGATCCAAACGGACTCTATTGGTTAGACCTAAACCAATCAGAGCAGTGCTTCCTTGAACGAACCAATCAGAGCAGTGCTTCCTTGTACGTCATTGCTCCAAATAAGGTGATAAGCCCGCCCACATTTGGATACTGGGCCCTGGTTGGTTCCGCACAACTGCGGAGGGAGAGAATTGAAATCTCTATGGAGGGGGGCCAGACCTAATCTGCCGAGGGCTAAAGTGCATGCAATTTTGCAAAGGCAGATTCGTCTGGAACCAGGCTAAAGAGTTCCACCACCAGGTTCTGGAATAGTTTTAACCCGGCTGCTGTCAGAATGCTGAATGAAGCATGAGCCCTTTTCAGCATGAGCCCTTTTCAGCAGCCTGACAACAGGCGGTACTGCCCAGCTGGTTGCAGACTTTTCTGGCTCTTCCTGAACACACCTGTGGATTATTATACCAGGAAAAATGACTTGGACTTATGAGGAATCATACCAGCGAAAAACCCTTCAGGTGTACAGTTTGTGACAAAAGCTTTAGTCAAAATGCTAATCTTAAGAAACACATGTTGATACACACAGGAGAAAGGGCTTTAGCTGTACATTTTGTGGCAAAAGCTTTAGTCAAAATGCTAAAGATTACTTTTTGTTGCTCTCCCTCATGGAGCTACTTGCGGATTATACCAGGATCAGTCCACCCTTAGGTGAACACGCACTGACCCTCTGCACCTTAATCCCCATGTATAACGCACAAACTTTTTATTTATTTTGTATTTTTATTATTGCGCTCTTTTTCTCTCTAAGCACCTTAGCGTCTATAAGTATATCATGCACAGTATACATACATTGCTGCTATGCTCAGGCACCTTAGTTTGTCTCTTATCTCAGGTACTTTGTAAATATGTACAGTAGATAACTTGTTTTTGGCCTTCTATTGTTCTCTTGTTGATCTCCTTCCCACTTGCCCCCTACCCCTCTTCTTTTTCTCTCTCCCCACTCTTCTTTCTACGGAATTTAATGTTGCGATGGGAGTGATGTACAAAAATGAATTTCACACACTTTTTTTACCTTGTAAACCTGTGATGTGACAATAAACCTTGCTAACGCTCTGGACCAGCGCTAGGCAGAAACCTACTCTGTGCTGTTATGCCTCAATGAAATTATATAGTTTACACATCTTAAACAAGAGACCATGCAGAAAACAAAGATACAGTATATCTTCTTCTATTTACCTGCTATTTTTGGCTAAGAGATTTAGTGCAGATGGAAAATGCGGTCCAAGCACAGAGACAACTCTGTTCCAGTCTAGAGGGTTTAAGTGGTTAAAAGAAACCTTAAGACATGTTTTTGGCATTGCAAAATGCCGAAAGCCAGAGCTTATGTCCCCACCATTGTGTGCGTGTGTGTGTGCTAAACTACTAGACATTTGGCACAACATTTATTTTGCACGCTACGCCAAGATAGGCATATTTTTTTAATCGGCCTCATTGTGGCACTATACCACGCCCATTTCCCCATAACAAGATTTTCGGCTATTTAGAATTTTCTTCAAAACACACTTTTTGCTACTCTTCCATTTTCTTTGTTTGTTTTTTGTTTTGTTTGATTGATAGATAGGGACTAGGGATTTTGTCTAAATAGAATATATTTGATTTTCATTCATGAATGATTTTTGTTCTGTTAAACTATTGTATTTCTACCTCCTTTGAGTGGATTCCTGATTCATTATTTGGTGGTAGTTTGGTTCCAAATTTGAAGTGCAGAGAGAGAACAAGGGCAGAGAGTGGAGAGACGTGCGAGACAAGACGTGAGTTGAATTCAAACTCCTTGCGACTCCCAAGGAGCATGTGGGCTGTGCACATGCACTAATTTGCTGAGCCACCAGGTCCAGGCATCCCCCACATGGGCACATTTAAGGCAGGTACACACTGCAGGATATTTGGTCCGATAATGCTGTCGGCGACCTTTTTTGGCGCTCGCCGACAAAACCTCCCGATCTGACGCAGATCGGCCTATGATCGGCGAGATAATGCTCGCTGTGTGTGAAAGGCTCAGCGAGACGATATGGCCGTGATCATCCGCTCTGCGATGGCTTTGCGACCGTTTTCAAATATCTATCTGGTTAGTTATTCGGCCCTGTCGCAGACAGGAGATCAGACAGTATGAAAGGGTCTGCGAGGAGATCCACGCTACAGCCAATGAGAGCACATTACAGCAACCGTGGCTAGGGGAGCGTCGCTGGATCTGACCACAACAAACAGTCCCTACCGCAATATTACCGTCCAGTCCTGTATTAAGTTAACATTATAAAACAAAATGAGAAAGTGAGCGAGCCTGGTGGGCTGTTTATTTTAGAGGAATTGTACAGAGAGAGAGAGACAGAGAGCGAGAGCGAGCTCTCTGTGTGTGTGTGTGTGTGTGTGTGTGTGTGTGTGTGTGTGTGTGTGTGTGTGTGTGTGTGTGTGTGTGTCTGTGAGTGGAGCATGCGTGTGACACACTCTGTGTCTGAACAGCGTTGCCAGATGTTGCGAGAGAAAACAAGCCCAAGAAAAGGCCACTTGAGCACTAAACCTAAATACATTGGATATTTGAAAAATCACAACGCATCGCAGCTATTTTAAGAAAAATCTTGAGAAAATTGTGGAATATTTTCCAAATCCACACAGATCTTGTATGGGGGTCTATGGCACAACATATCTTCAGAAGGGGGGAGGTCTGCGGACAAATATTAATTTGGGGGTCCTTGCCATGAAAATGTTTGAGAACAACTGGCTCAAACAACATTAGGAAACAAGACCAAAGTCGCTTATAATAAGCGGACATGGCAACACTGACTGCTTCTGACGAGAGAGGGGGAGGGAGAGGGAGATATATCACGGGAGACGTCGATTAAAATGAATTGGAATAAAAACAAATACATGTATGTATTGGGTCTGACTCTGGACAGCATCCTAGTGAACTATCCTACAGTGTGTAATCCCTGGTCGGGGATCAATATAGGGTGAAAACCACAACGATATATGACAGCCGATTTCAAGAAATAAACTCCTGTAGTGTGAAATGCTTAACGATCAGATGACCCCCGACCGCTTTAAAAGTCCTACAGTGTGTACCTGCCCTTAGGAACACACGCGCACACACAGGCACACGCACACGCACACGCACACGCACACACACACACACACACACACACACACACACACACACAGACACAAGCATGCGTTCTGCTTTTGCTGCCTTTCAGAAATACATTGTTGTTGTGTACAGTGTACAGGTGTTTCCAATGACATAATCATTCCATTTACGTTGACTGTGTACATCCTGTTCTGTTACTCACCTTCTCCTGAAAGGGTTCAGACCAACACACACTGGTTATGTTGGGGAACACATCGGTCCATCCGTTGGCTGTGCAGTTCCTGCTAATGTTCCCTACAAGTGGAAGAAAAACACAGCCGATGTAACAGTCAGGCTCAGGTCAGGAAGATTGTGGCTTTTGATACCTGCTGTTTGAAATTCATGACAAACAGCAGGTATTTCATTTTATTTTATTATACTCATTCAATACACATCGAGTGATAGCATGACATTAAAGGTAATTTACTGCTTGTAGTTGCGGTGGCAGAAACGCATTCAAATTTTCTCTTGATTTACATTTTTTCCGCAGCTGTAAAACTCCCATCTAGCTTTGTAGAGTTACAGTGCAGATACGCTTAGGTGGAGTAAGGCGATTTATATGCTTTCAATTCATTTTCTATGGATGCAGCTAGGTGGCAATCTCACGCTGAGCGCTGTGGGATTGACGGCATGAGTGGAGCAGGCGAGGAGAGCGTCAGTTGTATGCAAATGAGGAGCGAAACTTTCTGGGTATAATGTGACAGGGTAGTAAACACATGTACATGTAGCAATTGGCAGCCGGCTACAGGCAGCTGTATTATGAAGTTGTCTGTCAGACAGCTAAACCTTCACTGATTAATGAACTATGAATAATGGATCAACTACATAAAATACATCCACCTGTGAGGCAGAAACAGCATCAGCAATCAGCATAGGAGGCAAATGCTCCATAACGTTGTCTGGCAAGAAGCTAAATGGTGGAAAATAGCAGATCTGCTATTTTCAAATGGCCAATATAGGGCTTTTAAGTGGTTACTGTATGTTTTGTAACAATAATCGAAATCTACAAAGTAACTAGTAACTAAAGTTTTCAAATAATTGTAGTGGAGTAAAAGTACAATATTTGCCTCTGAGATATAGTGGAGTAGAAGTAAAAGTATTAGAAATTGGAAATACTCGAGTCAAGTGCAAATACCTCGAAATTGTACTTAAGTACAGTTCTTGAGTACATGTACTTAAAGACATATGCCAAAGTCCATTTGAAAAAATTGCTTTTCACTGTTTTCGGGTCAAATATTGATATGCGATTAAAATGTGATTAATTGCGATTAATTAATTACAAAGACTGGGACTTGGGCTCCATGTCACCCCATAGGATCCAACTGTAACAGACCTCTGTTCAGTATTAGGGACGAGAGTAAGAGGGTGTCGTTTGAACATAAACTCTATTCACTAACAAGTGTAAGAGGGAAGCAATGAGTGCCAATGAGTGAGTCTGTGCAAAGCCCAATTCTGGCATGTTGGGTGCAATGGTATGTGACAGATTTGCAGCCTGTGGCAAACCTCAGAGCACTGTGGTACACAGCATTTAGCCAGTGCAAGCATTTGGCAGAGGCATATACAACAGATCACCATATTCCAGCAAAGGGAGAAACGTAGCTTCAGCCAGTCTTTTCTTGGCGCATTGCCATTTCCTCTGCGAGATACACAGGCCCAGTTTGAAGTTGGTCGGTCCCATATCAGCATATCTGTCGGATCGGCAGTTCTGGACAACCGGATCTCCATATCTGCCTATGGGCATATCGGTGCCTATTACCGACTTAACACTGGGCACCGTATACTCCCTTGGGTCCTTGGTGACGCGCACACCGAGTTTGAAGTCGATCGGTCGCACGGTTCTCAAGATACGTCACACAGATGTACAGAGATTTTGCACATTTATAGTAGGATTGTGTCCTTTCGGAGAGGTCATTTCCAGACAAACCAATAATGAGCACCCATTGCTTTAAAATAAGGTGTAGAAAGACCCTTGAACGATCGATGAAAAGATCAGCACAGGTTTATTTATGTGATCCAGTGACTCAATAATGTTATGCACAACCTTTAAGGATGCTGTTGTGATAAATCCTTTTGCTCAAACACCATCTGGAACATGAGACCTGCCAGAACTGGAGGGAAGTCCCCAGAGCGCCCTCTGCAGGGCGTGTTGCTAACTCCCATAGCGTGTAACTATGGGAGTTATTCACAATGATCTGAGTGGTAGCCGAGTGGAAGGTTTAGGTCATTCAAAGTAGGGTCCGGGGGTTTTCTCTTGGACATATTTTTTTTCTTTTCATACCAGCAACCTGTATAAGCTGTTTCTATGACGTTCTGTATAGTAGTGTGTATATCTGTCTGTCTCTTATTTGTCATCATGATTTGTGTGCATGGGGATCTCATTTTAAACAAGCTTAGTACTTTATGAGCCTTCCAGTTTAGTAGACCTTGTATTGTGAATTTGTACTTCCATGTACTGTTGTTCTCACGTCTTACTAAATAAAGTACATCAATCAATCAATCAATGCAAACCAGAACAAGGTGTCTGTAACTGTGGTGAGAACCCCCGCTAGCCAGCTTTCACATTGGTCATTATTATTTCTTGTCAACATTCAAGTAGAACTATCAGAAAGTATAACCCAGGTAAAATAATGTGTCATTATAAAAAATATATAAATTATATATAATTAGCAGTCCACTTCCTTCTTTAGGTACGGATGGCTTCACATAGCAGCGTTCTGTACCCGAGTACGCATCAGTCGGTCCCCAGACTACCTCCCCAGGCGTTCCCGGGTACGGTACGGTGATCCGTTCCGGGGAACGGTACGCAGCATTCTCACTAATCACAACATCTGGCAATTGGTACCGGTGCACACCCGGGACCATAGTCTGAATCCGCCACACACGAGGTGATTACAAATGAAATACAGCTTGAACAAACAGAAACATAGAACCAAGGAAATTAGAGCAGGTAACATAATACATACGTAGAAATACAAGACTTAGACCAGGGGTATTCAACTAGATTAGGCAGGGGGCCACAATTGTAAAATGACTTGAAGTTGGGGGCCACAAGACCATTACAACAAAAATGATCAAAATGTTCATGGTTAACTGTGCTATAGGTTTGATTGATTGATTGATGTACTTTATTTACTAAGACATGAGAACATCAGTACATGGAAGTACAAAATCACAATACAAGGTCTACTAAACTGGGAGACTCATTAAGCACTGAGCTTGTTTAAGATGAGATCCCCATAAACAAATGATGATCACCTCTACGCATTGTTGGGGACAGGGATCGAACCAGCGACCTATGGATTCACAGGCTGCCTCTCTTCTCATTGAGCTAGAGATGGCCTGATGAAGGTCTGATAGGACACAGCAATGGACGACATTATGGTAAGTTATTAGGGCCTGCTTCTGCATTCATGCATTTTGATGTTTGATGGGATAATGTTTGTGGCAGTCCTTTATAGTGCACAGGCTTTGAATTTGATATTAAGAAAATAGGAAGTAGATATTTCAGTATGTTCTGTGCACGGATCCCTAGCATTCGGCGTCTTTGTGAAAAAAGCATTAGAGGCAGACTGGCAAGGCGGAGTGTTTACATGTTCGTATGAAAGGTTTTTGCATTTTGGTTATGTCTGAGCACCCAGCTGATAAGAACTCAAGCTCTTAGGATGTGTTTCAAGAACCATTAGTTGAGAGCTACCATTGTTCAGCCCAGGCCTTTAGGATGAAAATGGAGAAGATGGAAGACGGACAAAATCCACTCAAAACAAGCTAATGGCTGCAGAGGGATAATACTTTCTTTGATGTAATGGACTACACATCCTCTAAAAACTCAGAAATACAGTAGCTAAAAATGGATGGCATGTGTTGGACGGCCAGGTGTTCACTCTCCATTCCGACATCTCACCACTCCGACTAGTGGCTTCCGCGTGCGGTTAGGGTTAGGGTTAGGGTTAGGTATAGGGTTCGTCAACGTCGGAAAGGCGACATGTCGGAAAGGAGAAATGCACCCGGACGGACTGCACTCAAAATAATCTGCGTTGCAGCCAAGCTACCCAACTACAAGGTTATTATGTTTTGTTTCTTTGTACAATGAAAAAGTCTTTATACTGTACTTTTGATAGGCCTACTAATTGTACTTTTGATACTTAAATACATTTTAACGCGAGATACTTTTCTGGGTCAAACACTTTGACCCAAGTGATTTTCTTATGGATGACTTTAATTTGTATTGGAGTAAAACATATCTCTATATGTACTTTTACTCAAGTATGGTTTTCAAGTACTGTATACACCAATGCTTATTTCTCCATGTTTAACGTGTTAGGCAGAATTGGGCAGAAATCATAAAGCGGCTGGACAGCTATTCACACCAAAAAAGTTATAAAATAATAAATAATTACATTGGAATCTGGAATAGGGCCACAGTAAAGCTCCACAGGGGCCGGATTTGGCCCGCGGGCCGCCAGTTGAATATCACTGACTTAGACACTATAATCAATGACACAAAAGTCTGTGACTGACCGTTGTGTTGGGTGGTTGGGGATCAAGATTAGATCTGTTGTTACCTGTCTTATTTCTGGACGTGGCAAAGTTGCACACTATTCTTGGCAATGTAGTGGTCCACATGGACAGTCTCATATTATTTTCTGTCTCCAACCAAAGATACAGTATGTTGCAAAAGGTAATGAATGAATGAATAAATAAATAAATCACATCATCACCACAATTCGTCATGTGCATGCAGCAACAGTCAGTTCCTCTTCTAATATTACATCTGTTTCTGGCTATTTCCTGATTATGAACTGTTCCATGGTCGTGCTGGCTCCATAGAACACTTGCTAACAGTGTAGCATTATCCCACTCCAAGTACACGTTCCCCCCACAGACATTACTTAATTCTGTTAGTTTTCAAAGAATTTCAAAAATGCCCTTTTCCTCTCTCCCTCCATCTCTCTCTCTCTCTCTCGCTCTCTCTCTCTCTCTCTGCCTTCTTCTCTCTCAGGTGCAGCTTTCCTGAGGCAAGATACAATTTTAAACATGCAAACTGATTAAAGTAATTGTTTTGGAATTGCATTTGATTTTTTTAAAGACATGGTGCTGTAGGGGGTGTTCATAATACATTGTGATTGCATAAAAGTTTGATTTACTTCAAACTAATTATACTTTATAATGGTAGATATAATGATTCTGGAGAATCATTATCATTATAACAGTAATTGTTACCAAATGTAGCCTACATTCACTGAATAAAAAAATGAAGGAGGCTGCCGGAATTGCCTGACACTAAGTTAAACAATTTACAATGATAAGAAGAAGGGACAGGTATCTATTTTCTTCTGTTCGTCTATTATGATTCTATAGGACTACTTCTGGACTACGCTAATTATTTGACTGATGCTGATGTTATTGTTTAATCAGAGATAGCTTAACCACTTAAACCCCAGCATCCATATTGTGGGGAAAGCTTTCGCAGAAAATAGCAGATTGACATCGACAAGCTCACAACGTGGGCTTGTCGATCGGCTATTTTCAGTATATGTGTACAGTATGTGAATACAAAGTTTTGTGTAACTATTTTGACTTGGCCTACATCATAAATAAAAATCTCAAAATCTGAATGTTGTCTTTCAGTTGCAGTGAAACTTTGAACAATCCTGGGAGATTCTGGAAAGCCATCAAAGCCTTCAGAACTTTATCTGCCGGTGGAAACTATAATGATTTGATTCCCACAGGATATATCTACTATGTTGAATTGTTTTAATGAGCATTTTGTGTCCTTTGGCTCACTGTTTGATACTCTCTCCAACTCGGCATCTGTGTATGCCACAGTTTATAATGCGGACAAAAATGGTATAAATCAAGCCTTCTCTTTCTCTCCATTTTCTATATATGAAGTGTGACACCTTAGTCAAGTTAAATTATTTTTAAAAGCCTGCTGGTCTAGAGAGCTTAACACTGTTCTACTATTGATTTTATAGGGGGGGTCTGATTATGTTGTCAGTTCTGATTAAGATCCTTGAAACGCTTATGAATGAACCGTTAAAGTATATCTATTAGAGGGCACTGAACAAATTGTATAAAGTATAAAGCTGTTGTCAAAAAAAGAAAAAATATATATAATGTATACATTTATCTAATACTCTCATTTACAGTATGTGCACTCTGTGAACCTATTTTACAGTGCTCAATAAACATAAAAAAAAGTAGATCTTAGGTAAAAATTACATTCCACCTAAGAATTCGATTCTGAAATGCTTCTGAAAGCAACATGGTAATTGTAGGTGCCAAAATCCCCAAAATGATCTTACGCGTTTACAAAAGAATAGACTCCACTTCCAAAGTTAATTTTGTTCATTTATTAAAACATTTTTTTCCCCTAAGGTAAAAATGAATCATACAAAAACGGTAAGAGATTTTTTTCTGGTCTATCCAAAGCTGTCTTTCCCACTTGTACCCACTTGTACTGATAACTGTGTGTCCCTGACTCCTTATATACAGGACTATAATCACACCTAATCACCTAATCAAAGCAGCTGCTCTAAATGATCTCTTGATTACAGCAGAGCAACATTGCAAATAAATAATTCTCACAATTCAAAGGTCATATGTTTTCAGATACATGCTCCCACAGTACCTTTAGTGACGATAAAGGTGGTGAATGACAATATTGGCATTTTGAATAAGAATCACACTTGCGCATCTCTATGTATTGACTGTCCAAAGCTCTCCATACTATTGACCATCTTATTCTGAAATGAGTATATTGGTCTATATGACCAGGCAGAAGGGTAGTTTGTGAACAACCTCTCAGATATCCAGTTTGATATGGTCACTTCTACCTGGCTAAACATGTGTAATGGTGTACCTCAGGGTTCTGTCTAGGTGCACTGATATTTTTTTATATATCTAATTCATATCAATAGTCAAAATGTGGATGAACCTTTCATTTTAATGCAAATGATACGGTGATCATTTGCCTCCATTACAAAGGCTCTTGCCAAATTGCATGCTGCCTTTTTATGATTCAGAATGAGCTTTCCCAACTAAGCTGATTTTAAATGCTAAAACTCTGGCAATGCCATTCTCAAATGTTAGGAGGAAGCCTGAGAAGTTGAACACTTTAGGATATTATTACTGCTCAGTGAAGTTAGGAGTTAGTCTCCTGTTATAAATATATCAGTATTTGGCTTGATGACGGCCTCCATTTAAAACCTCAAGCATCACCATCATCAAGGAATGCAGGCACCACCCAAGTCACAAACTGTTCAGCCACCTACAACGACCGGGCAAGGGGGCCTACCGCAGTATCAAGAGCAGCACCACCAGGTTCTTGAACAGTTTTCACCCGGCTGCCGTCAGACTGCTGAACAAGGCATAAGCCTGATGACAGGCAGCGCTGTCAGACTGGTCTCAGACCTACCTGTGGATTATACCAGGGACAAGTGACTTGGATTTAGCTCTTCCTTGGTCCTAACTGTGGATTATACCGACAAGTGACTTGACTTTTTTCTTTGCTCTTCCTCATGGACCTACTTGCGGATTATACCAGTGTCAGTCTTGTGTGGATTATGCGATCGACATGCACTTACATTTTGCACCTTAATCCCATACACAATGCACTGACTTGTCTTTTTGCGTTTTTTTTAAAGCACCTTAAAGGAGTAGTTCACCCAAAAAAAAACGTATTTTCTATGAAGTACACAACCCATGAAGACTTGAATTCATGGATTTGTTTTTGTTTTTGTCGCATTCCTAAGCCAATAATTTGATTACCGGCGGAAAGATGCTAATGTATCCGGTAGGAGACACAAAGTAGATCTTTGTGTCTACTTTGTGTGTCATCAAATTATTGGCTTAGGAATGCGACAAAAATAAAGCCATGAATTCAAGACTTTGTGGGTGTGTAATTGATAGAAAATAAGTAATTTTTTTGGTGAACTACTCCTTTAACTAACGTCCATAAGTAAAGTTATATTGATTGATTGATTGATGTACTTTATTTAGTAAGACATGAGAACAACAGTACATGGAAGTACAAATTAACAATACAAGGTCTACTAAACTGGAAGACTCATTAAGCACTGAGCTTGTTTAAGATGAGATCCACAAGCACACAAATCATGATGACATATAAGAGACAGACAGATATACACACTACTATACAGAATGTCATACAATCAGCTTACAGGTTACTGGTATGAAGAGTGAAAAATATGTACAAGAGAAGAAAAAGATAAGGGGGGGGGGGGTAGGGGGGTAGGTTAAGACTTGGACAGGGGCCATTTTCGAATTGCAGCCTCCTGAAGGTGTATCTTTAGGGCAGTTTTGAAAGTGAGTAGGGTTTTACACTCCTTTACTCCTTTTGGTAGGACATTCCACATTTTTGATGAATAGCATGAGAACGAGTCATTCCCTTTGTTGAGCCAAATCTGTGTTGAACATGATTCGTGGAGCTGCCTCTGGTGTTATGATCGTGGACATCATTAACATTTTGGAAGTATTTTGACAAATACAGGGGGATCCCAATGTTGTGGTGTATCTTGAAGATACGTTGAAGATATGTTGTGGTGTATCATGCACGGTATACATCTGCTGCTATGCTCACGCACCTTTATATCTTATCTCAGGTACCATGTAAATATGTATAGAATTTGTTATTGTCTCCGCCAGGCCGAAAGGCATGGCGAGAGAGTATGTTTTACCCTCCGTCCGTCTGTCCGTCCGTCTGTGTGTCCGTGTGTGTGTGTGTCCGTCCTTCTGTCTGCGACAAGCTAATCTCCGCCACCGTTGGCCCTGTCGCTGTGAAACTGCGCACACACACTCCCTGGATACCACAGCAGAACCTCTGCCCCACATTTTTCAGATCAGCCCGTCATAGCGCCACCATGAGGCCGACTTTTGCAAAACACATTTTTTGCTATTACTCCTACAGACTTTGTCCAAAAAACACGCAAATCGGTACACAGTATCTCTATAGCCATGTGATCAACGTGGATCTGTCTGATTTTCCATATTCCATCCTGATTGGCTAAAATTGGCTTCCAAAGTTTGCAGGATCGGTTCATTTTGAACAAAATGCCTCAAATCATGAACGCAGCATGCGATTTCCGTGAAATTTTCCACAGAGATTCCCACTTGGCCCAGGAAGAAATGCACTTGAAACGTTGACATCAGCCTCATGGTGGCGCTATAACAGGCGATTCACGTTTTTAGCTATACTGTAACTGCACCGATCTGCGTGAAACTTTGCACGCACACTCCCTAGAGGCCAAGGAAAAACATTTGCCCTGCATTTTTCACATAAGCCTTTTAGAGCGCCACCAGGAGGCTGAGTTTTGTAAAACACATGTTTTGCTCTTACTCCTTCACATTCTGCCCAAAAATCACGCAAATCGGTCCACAGTATCTCTTTAGTCATGTGATCAAGATGGATGTGTCCGATATTTCATATTCCATCCTACTTGGCTAACATTGGCTTCCAAAGTTTGCAGGATAGGTCCCTTTTGCACAAAATTCCTCAAATCATGAACGCAGTGTGCGATTTCCGTGAAATTTTGCATGCACATTCCCACTAGGCCGAGGATGGAATGCAACCCTTTTCACATTGGCCTGTTATAGCGCCACCAGTAGGTCACAATAATCTACCTGACCTGGCGGAGACTTGTGCTCCGAGGAGCACTTTTTCTAGTTTGTTTTATCTTTTTCTTGTTTGATCTTTCCCCCCTTGCACCTCTTCTTCTTCCCTTTCTTTCTTCTATGGAAATAACGATACGATGGGAACTATGCACGAAAACAAAATTCACCCACTTCTTTACTTCCGTAAACCTGCGATGTGACAATAAAGCTGATTCTGATTCTGAAGTAGATGATCTTCTTTAAGCTACTGTAGGAGGCTAGGCTTTTATTTCAAACAAGTCATGTTTTTCCTTTGAAGAACTTGAGTTCATGAGCTGGAAATTGAACACTTCCTAATTGACATTCAGAGAGAGAGAGAGAGAGAGAGAGAGAGAGAGAGAGAGAGGACAGTCAGTGAGACTGCACTGTGGGGGTGTGAACTCAGGGGGGTTCACAGGGGGGGGGGCAGCCACATTATGTGAAACTTTTTAAATTCACCCATCACCACACACACACACACACACACACACACACACACACACACACACACACACACACACACACACACACACACACACACACACACACACACACACACACACACACACACACACACACACACACACCAAATTTGTAGCACGTCTATCTGTCTGTGTTATGTCATGGTGTCTGTCTTTATTGTGTTTAAGTTGATAACGTTTTAATGCCTACTGAATTGTGCTCAATTGGAAGCTGACCTGTCTGACCCATCTGAGCACCTAATGTAATCCTGGATTTATATGGCGGGATTATTTGATTGTGGCATCCACACTGTGAGGGCAGGCAGGGCTTGATTTAAACTTTGTAGGCCCTATCCTGGGGGGAGGAAACCTGTAACAGTGTTTCAGCACCATAGACAGCGCCTTTATTTTACCCAGACAAAGGTCTGTATAGGACGGTCTATTTCACAATCAAATAAAACTCAACAGCAAATGTTGCCGGTACAATTTATATAATAATAATATTAGAGATTTAGTGAAATTTAGTATCCGGACAGGTTTTGGGTATCGTCATGCAGTGACTGGATGTTTCTGGATGATAGTGATTGATTGATTGATCGATAGAATACTTTATTAGCAGTTTGCAAAAAAAAAAGCACAGGAAATACAAGGTCTGCTAAGAGGATTTTAAACCCCAGAACGTTTCCATTGGGGTCCTTTGTACTCAATTCATCGAAAAGACATACTGCTTTGGCTGTTTACATGTGAGCAAATCAGAGAGTGAGAGTGTCTGAGTGTCTTGAGTGTCTCTATAAAATAAAGGTAGTTCCTTGAAGATTCTTCCACCATGATGGGGATCTAAAGAAAAGAATATCGTCCCACCCCTAGTTAATGTATGTTTTGTAATAATAATCAAAATCTACAAAGTAACTTGTAACTAAAGTTTTCAAATAATTGTAGTGGAGTAAAAGTACAATATTTGCCTCTGAGATGTAGTGGAGTAGAAGTAAAAGTACTGTCAATTGTAAAGCAAAACTACCTCAAAATTGTACTTAAGTACAGTACTTGAGTACATGTACGTATTTACTTTCCACCACTGCAAACTTGAATCCGTGCTCCCACTCCAACAAGGTTAATTGACCCACACGGTGACGTGGCGTACAAATGAGCTACACAAAACAGATTGCGGATCCGGCCCTGCCTCTTCAGTCTCCTGGCAGCAGTCAACTGTGTTCACTCCAACTCGATTTTATGTATGGGCTGCACACAGGAGCCATTCTGCAATAAGAGGCTTTAATTCACATATGTGTGTTTACATTCCTTTATCCAGCAGCTCCTTCCACCCCCTGGCAGCCGGTTTCTGGCTCCGAGGTGGGAGAATAAACAATTCAGAAATTCTTTTGTACCGGCAGTCATAGCGTTTCTAAATAATTGGAAGAAATTCCAAGAAGTGCTCCTCAGTCGCACCTCAGGGGAAACGTCTCGTAATCACAGTTAGCTGGTCTACAGTATGTTGGATATGCCAAGTATTCACACACATTTTAACCATGTATTTATGTCCACACAAAGGAGAGCATACAAGGACACAGATATTAAAGGTGCAGAAGGTTACATTCACAAAATCATGGCACATGTCTTCATGATACAATAAGCATGGCACTTAGTACTCTATGGGTATAAGTAACAGCGTCTCCGCCATATGTGGCGGAGACATACACACAAACAGGCACGGGGGGAAAAAGACTGTCGCAGTTTGCAGTGCACAAAAAAAGGTACTGTGTTTGATGGGTGGTTGCGGGCTGTTGGACCCCCTGGAGCCTCGGGCCACTGGGCTGCAGCCCCGTGAGCCAGTGAGTTAATCAGGGCCTGATGCGTACACACTGTTCCACGTTTCTCTGTATGGATGTTTTTTTTTTTGTCAACTCAAAAGTAAGACATGTATAGCTGAAGAAATCAGTGTGGAATTGTGCGCGCTTGATCACGCACGTATCCACTTCAAATTATTTTTTGACCCCTAAATGGTTAGAAGCACTACCACAATTAACGTGTTGCCTTGTACATTTCCACAACTTAATGTTAATGTAGGTAAAATACAGTACAGTATAACTTCACAGATTGTAAAATGGAAACATTAGCTGATGAGCTAGCCAACAAAAAGCAAAAGTATGCAGCCTTATTTTAACGGTATAACGTTGGTTCAGAGCAACCTAAAGTAGTGGGACTTCAAAGGGAGGTCAAAGTGTCACAGCCATTAGAGGAGAGGGGACTGATAAAACAATACATGTATCATAATAGGAATACGTGTCTGGATTATAAGTCTGGCTTTCCATACTACAGTGCTTCACTGGACCAGCACATTATATTCCATCTTCAGCAATGTCCTTAAAACAAAAGAAATCTGCATATTTATTCATAATGGTTTGCTTCAGCTGGTAAATGTGCTTTGAATGACTGTGAATACTGTGAATAATGACTATGAATATAGTCCATCCCCACATTTAATGCATACTTGATATTTGCTGATAAGTGCTTGCACAAGAGACTGAGGTAGACCTAGGACCCCAATGGAAACACCTTTTTTTGGTGTTATCCTTTTAGACAAAGTGTTTGACTGTACTCGTGCTGTTTTACATTTCTGTCTGACAAAATATTCAATCAATCAATCAAGGTACATCTTATTTCTATTTTAGCCAGAGTGCTCTCTCTACTGTGAATATTTAGATTATTAATATCTAGTCAAATTAAAGTTATTATTCGAAAATCTTGTACATTGTTTCGAGAATATCAGATCTACAAGCTCAGTAGATCTGACATTTTTGGATAGCTGAAGTATAAAATAGGGCTTAAATTAAGTTGATTATTAGTCCAATAACATTTGGATTTTGAGTGCAGGACTTTTGCTTGTAACAAAGTATTCTCGCTTCTTCCACCACTGTGGCTGTGGAAACTCGCCCTATGGTAGCAGATTGTGGCTGGGGTGGGGTGATCCTCTTCGCCATGGCTATGCACCACTTGGCGTATGTCCTGGAGGGATCGAAGCTCACCTCCGGTGATGTGCTGGGCCATCCGCACCACCCCCTTGTGGCTGATTGGCCTGGGGATGACAGCTCCCAGGTTACAGGGACAGCTGACAGCAGTCAAACTCTAGCTGTCCTTCCTGGTTACCAACATGAGCAGCTACAGCTCTGTGTGTGAGCATCACGTCCTGTTGTGTGAAACTTCTGTTTGCTGTGTGGAAAACTTGTAAATATAAAAAGTCTAGGAAGTGGGGTGGAAAGTCATTTTTGTTGAAGCTTTTCAAAGCTCGAAAGTGAGTTTGTTTTGGATTCAGCTAACTTTGTTGTTGTCTTTTAGTTACATCATCATTATTCATGTGAAGCACTTGATGACATATGTATAAAGGTGTGCTGAGTAGAGCGAAACTTACTCTCGTAATTTAAGGATTTGGTTTATATTGTCACATTTATAAACATATACTGTATGTTAATGTGAATCTAGTCAGTTTTCAAAGGCAAAATTCTATGTCCGCAATTGGCAAATTCTGCTACATCTCATGAGCCTGAGGGACAGGACTTCAAACTAATTGGCTAGTTGGAAGAATTGAGGTCCTTGGTCTGCTGTCAGCACGTACAATATAAATATGATATAAATGATCATCCTAGTAGTATGCAACACACACACACACACACACACACACACACACACACACACACACACACACACACACACACACACACACACACACACACACACACACACACACACACACACACAGTAAACAGTGATAAATGTCATTATTCCCATTTGGCCAAAGGAGACAGACCGTCAACATGCCCACGAGCTGCCAGTTTGTTAATGTGGGGAAGGATTGTGCGAAATAAATGAACACAACTGAGTATCACTGTATTATTTTTCACAATACTATACTGATTATCAAGCCGCTTGTGTCAATACTGTACATATCCAGGGCTTACGTAGTCATAAACTACGTAACACAGACATTATTTTCTCTGTCAAATTACTGTTATGTTCCCATAACATGCAGTGGCACGTTTCCAAAGTGAGTGCACTGAGGTCCTAAATGGCATCATACTTAATCAATGTAGTGTATAAAATACAACAAGAAAAGACACCTCTATCTTATCAGGAAATCCTGTCAGAAGTTTTGTGCACGCATTTCCATTTTCAATTCTATACCCAAGAGACACAGACCTGTCAGTTGTTTACATTCCATAACCCGGAGGGACTGCGCTGGAATTGCTAGTTGGTTCTAACTGTAATGGCAAAACGTACTTAAATATTAAAATAAAATCAAAAGGGTGAGCACCAGACGTGATGAGACATTCATTTAATTTAATAGAGATCCCTACAAAAATGACACCCTTCTGACCCCCAACAAAGCCAACAAAGCCAGGCGCTTGGCCCAAAGTACTCTTCTGTTACAGTGGGACCCTCTGTTAGATGGAAAATAAGGGTCCAATCTCTACAGTTCTTGAAATAACAGTCTGATCAAAGGTATGATAGCACATCCTACTACTATTATTGAAATGCATGTCCAGGGTTGGTCAGCACATGATCACTCCACTTGCCTCCAAACTTGCCACAGACTATTGATCAGTGCTCTAGCTAAAACCTAGGCTTCTTTCCCCACCTTGATCAGTGATCATCAGACTCTCAGCTTGACTGATTCCCTGATAGGCCAATCAGACCCTCAGCTTGACTGATTGATTGCCAGGGCTTCACATGACGTTTATGCCAGACTTGGCATGACGTGTGTGCGTGCGTTCCCACCTTGATCAGTGATCAGACTCTCAGCTTGACTGATTCCCTGATAGGCAGGGCTTCGCATAACGTTTATGCCGAACTTCGCATGATGTGTGTGCAGAGCCATTGTACATCTACATCTCTTACATGTCTTGTCCTGACCTCTAGCACTCTCATGCGGGGTCCCACAGGGGAGTATAATAGGTCCACTTTTCTTTATTATATATCAACGATATGAAATCAGACTGTGACTGCGATTTGTTCCTTTTCGCGGATGACTCAGCCCTAGTCTCCCATGAGGACAAATCAGAGGTAGAAAAAACACTAAGTACAGAACTCTTAAAAATCAGCACATGGTTAATAATGATTGTAATAATAATAATAATAATAATAATAATAATAATAATAATAATAAGGGTAATAATAATAATAATAATAAGTTGTCACTTAACCGTGGTAAAACCAAGTCAATACTCTTTGGGTCTAATCACCTAAAGAACTCTCCTGGAGTAAGTGGTAGTAGGCAACTATGAAGTCACAGCCAGGGAGGCAGTCATTTAGGTTGCATATTAGACAACAAATTATCGGTAGAGAACATGGCATTGAAAGTCATAGCAAAAGTAAATCAAGAAGGAAACATTCTTAGAGTCTCTACTCAGGTAAATCAAAGAGCCCTGAAAATACTAGCATCAGCACTTGTACAACGTCATTTTGACTATGCCTGCACTTCCTGGTTTTCTAGCACCCCTAATATCATCAAAACAAAGCTACAGACCTCTCAAAACAAAATGATTACATTAATCCTTAAACTACATCCTAGACATCTTCTCCCTGCCCATTTTCTTAGCCTAAAGTAGCTTCGAGTCGAGGAGAGAGTATCTCACATGAAAATGTGTATGGTTCACAGTGAGGTACCCAAGTATATAGTCAACTATTTCGTCAGGGACATCCTGACGTATTCTACCAGAGGGAGCTCTACAGACTTACTGTACCATGCCGATTTAACAGCTGTAAGGGCAAGAGCACGTTCTTATACTCAGCAGCTGTCATGTGAAATGGGTTGCTACCATGCAGGGCCTGCAAACTTTGGAAGGCAATCATAGGCACTTGGAATGGGATCAAACATCTTGATGACATGACCCCAGAGATCATGTGTATCGATTTGTGTGAGTTGTGTGTTTTGAAGAAAACACAAAATGGTGGAAAATGTAATCTGGCACAAATGGCCGAGGCCTATATAGAGAGTGAGGATCCAAGCGATACGGGGGGAAATATATTTTATTGCAAAATGCGAAGTGGGCTTTTGGAGCACCACCATGAGGATGTGAAAAATGTCTTTCCTTCTTTGGCCTACTGTGAGTGTGTGTGAATAAGTTTCACAGCAATCGGGCGTTAATGATTTGTGGCATTTTGTGCAAAACGGGCCACTCCTGCTAACTTAGTTTTTTTTTACAAAAATCAGCCTCATGGTGGTGTTATAACAGGCAGATGTGAAGAATTTGGAGCAGAGGTTCTGCTCTGGCCCCCGGAGAGTGTGCATGCAAAGTTTCACGGCGATCGTCTGAGATTACAGTGGCTGTTCACAGCACACAGACGGACGGACGGACAACGGATGGAGGGACGGACGGACAGACGGACAGAAAGGGGCGAAAACATTGTCTCTGCCAACATCTATAATACTAAAGGTATATATATATTTATGCTATTTCAGTGGGGGAAATCCTCACCTAAAATACCATTTAAATGGTGTCTGTATTGTATGCGTTTTCATTCTGCTGATCCTCTCATGATGAGAAGATAAATAAAATGTCACCACTTCCAGACTATTTGTAGAGACTGTTATAAGCTGTATACACGCCAGTATGGGTTTTATTCATACTTATCTCAGTGTCAGCGTTTTTTTTTTGGCAGGTATTTCCTGTGGCCTTTTAGCACTTAACATTTAAGCATTTAACAGTTATTAAGCAAGCTAGCTCATTAGCCAGGATCTCTGCTTTACCCAGCAGACTATGATACGCCATATAGAGAAAGTTGAGAAACTCTACACAGTAAGTTTATAATAAGGACCTAGCGTTAGTACTGCTCAAAGGGAATCCTCCTATAATTTGACAAACCTCTGTAGTGCGTGGGTGCGTGGTGTAGTGGTGGCCAAAATTGTTCTGCCCGGTTCTCCTCAGTGGCTGGAGCAATTGATCTGAATTTGCACACAGCCATTGACCCTTAATTACCATATGCACCTAACAGCGAAGCCCGTTTTCCGATTACACAAAATCTCAGCTGTTTATTATCGCTGTTGTGTTCGCTGGCTCCCGGGTTGCCAGATCATGTGCGCATATCCCCCACGGGTATGATCTAGTTTCAATAACAGAACAACTAAATCAGTCCAGACAACATTAGAAGCTAAGTTAAGTACATACTTTACATTAAAGCTACTCGTGAGATTGAGTTATTTGATTAAGCAATCTGTAGGGTACTGTACAATACAGTATACATGCTTTGGTCCCTTTCCATTCATTTGTAAATTCCTTACCGTTTCTGCCAAATAAGGTCTTGAGCACTCTGGGGCAGGGGATAGTGACTGTCTCGCCGACCTCAGCCTGCTCCCAACAAGCAATGTTATCCCATGATCCTTTGCAACCTGGAAAAGAAAAAAAACGAAGACAGTGTATTGGTTAGAGAACAAAGCTTTGAACAGTACTGACTTTGACGTCCATTGATTGCTATATAATGTACCTCAGGGACGTGCAGAGCTGAGATTTGGAGAGGCAGGGGCTAGAATTTTAAAAGGGCACCTATTGGATTAATTTTTCTAAGAACAATTACCATACTTTTAGGACCGAAAACACAAAAAAATGAAAAGGTATCATTGTGGCTTAATGTCCTCAAAGTCACACACCCAACAAGCTTTGAACTGAGCAGATTGGACCTTCCGTTCCAGAGATAATGGCCAAAACATCTTGAAAACGTCCACTTTCGCTGGTTTTCGATCGCCGATTTTCGATTGAGTTGGCCAAAACTCAACCGCCCCCGTTTTTCTTTAATAACACAGGCTAGGAAGGTCGTATGGCGACAAACTAGGGAGGAAAGTTCACTTTGAGCTCCATCCAACACATCCACTGCCATTTCCGTCAGCCTTACCGTTAGGTTGTTAAGGGCAGTTGAAATGTCTTTTTTTTTTTTCAGTCTGGAGAGGGCACTTTTTTACCGACGGGTAAAAGGGCAGGGGCTCAAGCACCCTTTCATGTCTATGTGTGCACGTGCATGCTATACCTCTTTATATTTGCTGTACAGCATGTTCCATTAGCAGCCATAAAACTGAGCAGTCTTCTGTGCGTCTCTGAAACACCCTATGATTAAGGCTGTGATGGGAATTTTGCAGCAGAATTCTTCTTTACAGTGGTGAATAAAATCGAAATAAAATAGAGGTTTGGGCATTCCAGCCCTCACGTATAAATATGGTTTTGTTCATGTTCATGTCTTGAAAATGTTGTCTGCTAAACGTCCAGTGTCAAGCGTCACTTTGAGACTAAACATGAGGGGTCTTTCAAAGATCAAGCAGACAAGGCAGAGTCGGTCAGAATTCCAGGTACGCAACCTATGAACTCTGACTGATGAATAAGATACGGTCTCTGCGGTCTGTCTAGACAGACAGCATATCCATTACCCCCTTTTATAAGGGTTCCAGTTTGAGATTTGCCAGCAAATTATTTCAGTCTTTAAGGTCAAGACTATTTAAAATGTAATCACTGAATCTGGTTGGCTGCTATTCAATCCCTGATGCAATCTGTATTTTGTCACACGTTGAGGAGCCATGAGTTGAATACTGTTGAGGTTTGCCTTTGAATACAGTCTAGCACTCACAAATACAAATGCAAAAAATCGTTTTAAGGAGTCCCATCCATTGAGCTACAGGGTATCCATCCTTCTGCAGTGTTTTGTGTCCTGATCATTTGGCTGATAGAAAATGACATTGCCCTTCCGTCTGAACAAGTGTTTTTTTCTCTTTTCTTTTCCTTTTCTTGTTCCCTTTTCTGTGGTAATTAGGTTTTATTTTCAACTTCAAGGACATAATTTAGCAGTACAAAATAAAACGATAGAGAACAATTTCCCTATGCCTTTCAGAGAACATGATTGCAGAAGAGAAAAAGTAGCAAAAATACCGGATCTACAAGCTCATGACACGATGCGACGCGTTGTCACTCACCCCGCATAAGGGAGATTGTCTTTAGCCTCGTCCTTCCTGCCGGTGGACATTAAGCTATATAACAAGGCACATGCACATTCTTCCCCATCCTTGGATTAATGCTTACTGACTGTTCGTTCACTCACTCAGGCACTTCTGCTCGTGGACTACTTGCATGTACACAATAATCAGAGGCCTGCTTAGGCCTGCCCAGACTAGCTGTATGTACAGTAATGTCTTTCACCCATAGATTGTATAGTGCACAGTCCATTCAATTCAGTTTGACTGTTCATGCTTAATCCTGTTGAATGTCTGTACATATATTTATACCCTATGCTAACCCGGTGTGACAGTGTGACCACACACTGTCACTGCTTTTACACATGGCCTACCAATGGTGCACAATTGGTAGGTTGTATGGACAAACAGACCCCACCAAAAGCAGAGTCTAAGGTTATTTATTCAAACAAATCATTCTCTCTCTCACCATAGCTCTTCACTGGATCCTAAAAGAGTCAGGGTGGGGTTCAGGCCAATTTATAGGGTTGTCAGGAGACGCACCTGTAATCACTGATCATGCCAATTTGGGCCAAACCATCTTGTCCGAGGACAAGGTTTTGTAACAGGTGTTGAAGAGGCACACTGGTAACAGTATCAGAAATCCCCCTAATTATTTGGTGCGTTCTGGCGGGAGGGGCCATGGGACTATATAGGGGTGAGCTGCTCACTCTCTGGCAGTTTGTTGTCTACTGGGAGAGGTGTGCAGCTTGGAGTCTCTAAGGAGGTGTGTTATTTTTGTGGTTAAATGCATTCATTGTTTATTATTATATATAATTAATTAGATTATTTATTGTATTTTATTTTCATTATAATAAACCAAATGTAAACCAATTCAAGTATTATTAGTATTTGAAGTGATATGTTTTTGAATGTTTCTTTATTTTCTATGTTGCAGACAATTGGTCTCCTTTGTTTTTGCCACTTGTATATTGTACACTTTGGGGGAAATAAAACTTGTTAAACTTGCCCTTCTGCGTGCTTTGCCATCATTAAGTGAATATGTCTGATAGTACTTGAAAGTACTAGGGTTACTTACTACCCTCACCCAGCCTGGGGTGTGACACCCGGTCAGGCCTGTCTGTCTGTCTGTCTGTCTATAGGCCGGATGGATGTCCATGCTGTGGTCTCGTATTAGTAGTTGGTTGGTTGTCAGGGGGATATCACTGCCAATCGTGTTGACACAGACACTATAACTGACGTTTAATCATTCTTCCTTGAATTACTTCAGTAATTCAATTACTTTTTGTCGTCTTTCTTTTGGATGGCATAGGCCCTTTAAAGAAAGAAGACAAAACTTAAGTAGTTATAAAGAACTGGCATTTTCAATTGTTGATATTTCCAATGCATTTACTCAGTGTTTGAAGTGGACCATTACAGTCAACCGATACGTAAAGTTGTGTGTTGTCTGCATAATTATGGTAAACTATTTTGTTGTTTTCCATAATCTTAGCGAGTGGAAGCATGTAGCTGTTGAACAGAATGGAGCCTAGAGGATGTTTAATATAGACAAAAAAGTAGTACCTGTCCTAAGTACAGGTACAACTTTCTACTGTGCCAGAAAGTTCTGCAAAGTTTTCCAGTTGGTCTAGTAAAATGTTGAGGTCACTCGTATAGAAGGCAGTACTGAGATCTAGTAATATAAGACTGAAATTCTGCCACAGCCTTTGTTTACGGGAATGTCCTTGAAGACCTTAAACAAGAGCAGTCTCAGCGCCCTGAAGATTAATGATTGGGACGACACACTAACATCGCAGAGTCCCGAATTCCTTGTGTAACACTGTCTGAGTTGGGGGATGATCTAGCAGATCTGGAGGATTTGAACTTACCATTAACCAAAATCTGTAGAGGGCACTGTGGAGTAAATAAAAATAATTTCCGTCTCGCTGACATTTTTTATTTTCTTCCCAAAAAGTGTATTTTACAGAGTAGGTGGGGTGCTGAGAGGCTTCCCACCTCCGAGAATAGACTTTCAACAACACAAAACAGCCTTTGCTTCGGTGAGTAGCGAAATGGTTTTGTTTATTTTCACTACTGTTCACTCTACTGAGCACTCGCAGGGCAGTGGAATTCCTTGTACAAGCGCAGAGCCCTGGGTCTTCCAGGGCGTCAGAGGGAACTCACTAACGCTCTGAACCAGGGCTAGGGGATGATCCTACATTCCTATGAACTTGCCTTTAGAACAACAACCAAAATAACCTGTTGAACTCAAGGTACAGTACAGCACAGCACTTTGAAAAAACATCTAACAAAAAAAACATCCAACAAACATCCTTAAAGAAGTCAGAAAGTTGAGGCTTTAGTTCACAGTATGAAGTGTTTTAAAACAACTAGTTAAAAACCCATTATATATAATGGGTATATAACGCATAACAGTGTTTCCCTGTAAGGGACTGAGACCATGCTATTAGTTGAGAGTTCACCAAAATTCATTGAGTTTTAATTAGCGCAGAAGTAAAAGAAAAACTCAGATTGTCCTCCAGTGGCATCACCACAGAGGAACACTCATCCTCATTAACTGACCAGAATGCCCACAGTCAGTTAAACACCACAGCCTCAGTGACAGTCAGGATGATGACCATCGTGCAATATGGTGGGGGATCTTTTACCCACTTAAAGGGATATACTTTCAAAAATGTTTGGGGTCATCTACTCAGGCTTTTGTTGAGCACCCCAGACATTTTTTAAGTTGCTTGATTCAGTATTTAGATATTTGATATTAATTTTATAAATTATCAAGCAACTTACAAACTGTCTGGGATGCTCATGAAAGCCTGAGTAGACGTGAAAATGACCCCGAACTTGTTTGAAAGTGATATCCCTAGAATTAGAAAACTGGACCTGAATTGGCTCTGTACTTTCACCATTTTTCCCCGTCTACACCAAATCTCTTCGCCAAAATAGTTGATCTACAAGCTCAAATCACGTCACAAGGTGATGTGTTGTGAGCTAGTAGATAGGCAATTTTTTTTTAATGGATATTTTGGAGGGATATCTTTTTCAGAATATGGATGCTGAGGTTCAAGTGGTAAAAGTAGAAGAAGCAATACAGGGCAACAATAAAAAAAAATACTCAGTTACAAGTAAAAGGCATACAGTATTAAATATTTTACTTGAGTAAAAGTACAAAAGTATCCCATCAAAATATACTTAAAGTACCAAAAGTAGAAGTACTTATTATGCAGAATGTCAGATTTTCTTGTTCTTTTTGTAATGATCTATCTAAATCTAAATCTACAAAGTAACTTGAAACAAAAGTTTCAAATAACTGAGTTGAATAAATGTACAATATTTGCCTCTGAGATGTAGCGGAGTAGAAGTATAAAGTATGGAAAATTGGACATGTAAGTAAAAATACCAAAAAATTGTAAATGTAGTTAGATACTTTCCACCACTGCCCTCCTGACGTGCTACAACAGCCCTTGGACGTCACTGGGTCTGTCCATCTCTCCAGGCCACCCTGCCCCTTCAACCTCCCACCCATCTCCCCTCACTTGGAGTTCACAAATAACATTGAAAAAATTGTGAATGTAGCCCTCATCCCTCGACCTCTCCTCCCCCTCCTTCTGTAGTTCCCCAGTCAGAGTCAGGACACCCCCCCCCCCCTCCCCGTGGCTGTCAAGCACAGTGTGTCACAGCAACTGTACTGACATCAACACTGGTAAACATAACAACTGCTGTCCTCAGGGTCCTTGCTGCTGTGTGGAGATGCCATTTGTGACCGTTCCCATATCAAAGCCAAGACAAAAATGTGTATTTTCGCTGGCCTCTCATCACCACCAAGAGATTATGTAACTTTCCAAACATACGTTCTCCTTATACTTGTTTTAACTAGAGAAAGACAAGATATACCCGACCCGCACTGCAAACACATCAGATTATATATCTATTTAATGTCAGACACTTGTCTGAGTGTCAGCTTTACTAAATGTCTTTAGGAAACAAATGTTGTTTGTGTAATGGAAAGGGTTGAGAAGAGAGAGGCACAAATTATCCCAGTATCATTTTCTTTTTCACCATAACTATTGGATGTTATTGCTACTGTAGCTAGAAACTAAAAACTGTTGAAAACTGTTTGTGTTGTTTTTTTTGGGGGGGGGGTTTTGGATCCAGGAAACATAACAAAAGGTCATGGGTTGCAACCTATACACGAAATACCAGGTTATTTTTCTATTTCTATTTCCATCGTTCTCTGTGCTTTATCTGGAGGCCATGCCATACAGATGGAGAAACTGATTTGATGATGCACCAGTTGTCTACTCGTCAGCAAAGATTGGACGAGTTTTACTTCAGGCAAACTGAAGAAGCTTGGCATGGCCCCAACGAGCTCATCACTGGTATGGGAACTGTACTGACCTCACATTGCAGAGGATCATGCGGACAGCAGAACACACCAGTGGACGTGAACTTTTGTCCATACAGGACATAATTCGACTGACGTTGTGTCAGCAAAGCTCGCAGGCTTATCAAAGACCCTAAGACATCCCAACCACTGACTATTTGAGTCACTGCCACTTCACAAGTGGCTTCAACCACAAAGCCACCGGCAGTACTCAGCTACCAGTGATTTCTTTCCACAATGCCTTATTCAGAATTCCTTTGATGTCTGTTTTTATGCTTCCAAATATAACTAATTGGTAGTTAATTTAAGTCTGTCACATGAATTGTCAAGACGTGGGGTGTCAGGCTTGCAATGGGACGGTGAGGTTTTCCCTCGATTTTAATGTCCTCTTCATTCACAATACTCCACCAACAAATTATATTGTGAATGTAGCTCTCAATTGCATAAAGTATTAGTATACAGTATGTACTGCTTTCTGATATTTCAGAACTATTATTAAAAGAAAATGCTATTGTTTGCTTTGGAATATCTCTCATTTATAATTGAAAACGGCATATATCAGTGGCGGCACCACCTCTCATAAACCTAGATCTTCCTTGAATAAATATGACTTTAAAATATATTCTATACATATTTTAAATGATCAAACCAACAAGGTCAATATTATATAGTTAATGACTAGTGAGTGAAATATATAATCTACCATAAAATGTAGATAAAAAAACATCTACTGTGCCTAAACTTAATGCTGTGTGTGCAAAAATCTTAACCATTGACTCGCAATGTTAGTTCGCTCGGGGGCTTCCGGGTGCGCTGGCTTGCAGCGCATAGATATCTATACACATAGAACTGTACTGACTGCTGCTGCTCATTCCAACTGTTGAGCTTCACCTTCTATGCCTATTATGTCTATGCTGCCTGATTTATGCTTCGACGCACGACAGTATCATCAATGTACAAGCCCACAACGCGGGCTTCAACGCCTCACTCTATCGGTGAGGCCTCTAAACCAAGAATACTGTTCTTGGGACTTAATTGTAATGCTTGTCTGGTACATTGTTTAGTGGAGGTGTCATATTTAAATGATGATTACAATTTTAGCTGCCACAGTCATCAACGCCTGATCATTCTTACATTGTACTGTAAATGGTTAGGTACAAATGTTTAATGAACCATGTGAACCCTGTCATAAGATGGTTTCTGTGCTTGGATCCAGTGTCTATGTTAGATTGAGAAATGAGTGCCAATGTACAATATGTAGGCCTATGTGAATATTGTTGCTGTCAGGCAGAAACCTTGTATCTCCATAATTGAACGTTTTATGTTTTTTTTCGTAAATGAATGCCCTACTTCGTTCGTCATAGTACAGTGTCACATAAAAGTAGCAAAAACTCTACAAACTCACAACGAGTCATATTGAGACACGTTGTGAGCTTGTAGATCTGTTATTATTGAAGTGTTGTAAATATTTAACCAATGAAAAGTATTAAGAGCTGGTGACACAATAATAACTACATTTGATCCACTGGAACACAGGTTCTTTTCTACATTTCCTGAAATGTAATGTTTTGGACGTTCAAAGGTTCTACCCGACAGCGACGATAATGTGGTTGTAATGGCAACCTCTTTGTTTAACATTTTTCTGTGAGAAGGTGTGTTTTGATATTAGTGATGAATGGGAGTTGACCTTTTAGGTTGTCCCCTCTGACCTCTGACCTTTGTGCCTCAGTGGACGTGTGGTGGTATTTGTTGTTCACTTTGGGTAACAAAACTGTCTAACTCCTGGTCAGCGTATGTTAGCTGAGACTATGACCTTAGAGGTCAACCGTGTAAAGAGGTGAAGTTGCTGTTGACCTTTTGGGTCGCCAGAGGTCTCCTGGTCCCTCAGCTTCTGCAGACACTCGGCCTGGTCTCTCTCCAGCTCCAGCATGAAGTTACACGTAGGGTGTCTTCCTGTCACCTGCAGGGGGCAGTCGAAGGGTAAAGGTCACAACACACAGTAGCATTATGAGTTAATTACAAGCCCCCAGAACCGAGAGGGCGCGAGTGAAGCGCATTAGAAATGCTGGCCGTTCATAGGTACTGCGGGGCCCGACACATGCACGAGTGAAAACGGTTTGGACAAACCATTGCCAAATACATTCATTTTATAGACAAGAAATAAGTTGTTACATTATTTACCTTAACATTAGCCTTTTGAAACACTGACCTTCCCCATGTTTCATTATGCAACACCTACATAGAATTGCCACTGGTATTAAAATGTCCTGCTTATCGGTGCTTGTGGCTGCCAGCCATCCGCCTTGTTTCGCATCTGTCCTGAGTTTCCGTAGTCTCTCCTCGAATGACGCTTCTCCACATCACTGCATGGTACAGTTTTTATCACCCTCTCCACTACCAACTGCACCGCACCAGGCCACAGTGCACTGACCTTTTTTAGCTACTCATCTGGGGTAGGTACTGCACTTTTGGCTGTGCTGAATGGGTAGAGCTATGCTTTATGTCCAAAGACAGTAGTAACGTTACTGGAAAGGGACGCATGCCCTGATAATAATACTTACACAGATTAATGCGTGTCTGTCGCTCTGTCTGTCTGTCTGTCTGTCTGTCTGTCTGTCTGTCTGTCAGAAAAATTGTAATACATAGTCGAACACAGTGCTTTGATGTGGTGTCTGTCGGATATACAGTCTACACAAGCTTCCCTCCAGGAAGAGCCACTTGAATACATTATGTCGGATGATCAAGTGGGGAAACTTCGATATCTGGATGCAATCGGCGGAGTTGTGACATAATCACAACTTGGCCCTTTGGTAAAAACTGAAAATACGCTGGTACAGTAGAAATGCCTCAATAGAAGTTGTGGTTTGATGGTGTAATGAGCACTCTTGTGTGTGTCTCTCACGTTCGCACTATCCATATCTCTCTCTCTCGCTCTGTGTGTGTGTGTGTGTGTGTGTGTGTGTGTGTGTGTGTGTGTGTGTGTGTGTGTGTGTGTGCGTGTGTGCGTTTGGGCGTGTGCGTGCATGCATTCGAGCATGTAGGTGGAAGAGGCAGGTAGAGGCACTGCAACAAGAATCATCTGTTATATCCGTTTCAAATACAACTTGTAAAACATAGTCGATGACCTGAAAAGCAGACACATTAGTCAGTTGCTGTAATGATTTGAGGGGGGGGGGTACGTTGTTCATGCCACTGTACAGTACCTTTGTTATGGACCGAAGGTACAGTATGACAGGAGTTACTATGAACGTATTTTCATAGTTTAAAATATGGCCCTCTTTGGACACCGCTGGTCTATCTATATCAGTGGTTCTCAACTTTTTCAGGCCATGACCCCCGAAATTAATCATATTTCAACTGGAGACCCCCCTCCCTGATAAGCAGTTGGAATTGTAGGAGTTGAGGCATAATACATTTAGTTTGACTCAGTTCCACAGATAAATATTTATGATTATATATGATTTTTTTTTTGCCTCTTTCTTATATTATTTGACAACTTATTGGCCAATGTTTGACAATTTTTTATAGTATAGTTTGTTGATTACTTTTGATGCGGTAATTGTCTTTTTCATTAAAAAGATCTTAAAAGTCCTTAAATTGTCACCTCACTGTCATGATCATGTGGGGACCCCCCTGGGGGTCCTGACCCACAGGTTGAGAACTATAGTCACACATTCCACACACCTGAACTAGAAATGTCCGCATTCTTACCATCTTTATTTTATTGTCAAGCCTAATTTATACTGTGTGAGACAAGCCATTGACTGTATTAACACAGCGGCCATTTTGCTCTCACGTAATATTTGCGGGTCGGGAAGAAATGCATTATTTCATTTCATTTAGACACTTCAGCTCAGGAATAACCAATACCATGTATTAACCATTTACCATATTGCATATATAACCATTTACTGCAATTTTAACCAGGGAGTGTGAACGTAGCATAAACCTCCTGCCTTCCGTGTCCACATGAACTATCGCTTCACTGTATTAACTTAATAGCGAAATGCCCGCCAGGTGAATATGAGGAAAGGCTATGGCCCCTCGCTCTGTACATGTAAATGCCCAGAGCTATGATCAATGAGCCTTGAGGCATGGCTTCTCTCATACAGTATAACCCATTAAAACCGGGAACGCATCTGAGTAACCACGTTAACTTATACTTTGGCTATTAAAAAATAGCAGATATACAAGCTCATAGGGCGGCACTCTGCTATTTTTGAAAAATCTTGAAAATTTGTGCAAATCTTTGAATATATATATTTTTCAAAGTGAACATCTTTTACTCAAAACTTTGCTTCTGGGTGGTCCCGGAACAAAATATTTTGAGATGGGGGTCCGCGGCCAAATACATATCATTTTGGGTGGTCCTTGACATGAAGAAGTTTGAGAACCACTGGTTATAGCAACATATGTTTTTTTCAAAAAACTGTTAGTATTTAGAAGACATTTGTAGAACCCCCAGAAGAAAAGATTTGAGTTACAAATGATCGCTTTGAAAAATATATATAGATTATATACAAATATATAAATAAGATTTGCAAACATTTTCATGATATTTAAAAAAATAGCAGATCTACAAGCTCATAGCGCAGCACACTTTAGGGGCAGTATTAGTCGCTGTTCTGTTAGAAGCAATCCCAGTGACCTTTTTAAACACAAACATGATTTTTCTAAATGTATGAATATAATATTATATCTATAACTATCTATATGTATATAATGTTATGTACTGTATGTATGTATTTGTATGTAAGCCCTCCTGTCTGTCTATCTATCTCTCATAAATTGAAGATATGTAAAAAGTCTACCGTCCCCTAAGAGTTATATGAATATGAATGATTATGGCATGTGGTCCCAAGCAGGAGGGAATAAATACATAATCTGCACCATGAATAATGATAGAGTG